>NC_141875.1:499133172-499436203 GCF_056163025.1 Triticum urartu | reverse complement strand
CTGCACGGTATTCCTCAAGTGATCTCTTCAGACCGTGGCAGCATCTTTACCTCGAAGTTTTGGGATTCTTTTCAGAAGGCCATGGGCACCAACATCCGCTTCAGCACTGCTTTCCATCCTCAAACAAGCGGTCAAGTCGAGCGTGTCAACCAGATTCTTGAAGATATGCTCAGGGCTTGTGTGATCTCCTTCGGCATGAAGTGGGAGGATTGTCTTCCTTATGCTGAATTCTCTTATAACAACAGTTTTCAAGCAAGTTCGGGCAAGGCCCCATTTGAAATTCTGTATGGCAGGAAGTGCCGTACCCCTCTCAACTGGTCTGAAACCGGTGAACGTCAGCTGCTGGGTAATGACTTAATCACAGAAGCAGAAGAAATGTGCCAAGTCATTCGTGATAACCTCAAAGCAACCCAATCGCGCCAGAAGAGCTACTATGATAGTAAGCACCGTGATTTGGCTTTCGAGATCGGAGATCATGTTTACCTCCGCGTCTCTCCTATGAAGGGTACTCGTCGCTTCGGTATCAAAGGGAAGCTTGCCCCTAGATACGTGGGACCTTTCAAGATTGTCAGCAAGAGAGGCGACCTCGCCTATCAACTCGAGCTTCCTTCAAACTTTGCAAATGTTCATGACGTGTTCCATGTCTCTCAGCTTCGAAAGTGCTTCAAGACTCCTGACCGCACCATCAACTTCGAGGACATTGAGCTCCAAGGAGATCTCTCTTATCGTGAGCACCCAGTTGCTATTCTTGAAGAGACTGAACGCAAGACTCGCAATAAGTCAATCAAATTTCTCAAAGTCAAGTGGTCACACCATTCCGACCGTGAAGCTACCTGGGAACGCGAGGATCACCTCCGTTCTGAGTACCCGGAGTTCTTTCAGTCCTAGATCTCGGGACGAGATCTTTTCGTAGTGGTGGAGTGTTGTAACACCCCGGATGTAACTTTCCCTATTTGTACTTCAACTCTTGCCGTTTCTGGCATTAAGTTATATTTATTTCTCGGGTTCGGGACTTTGTCTCCGTATGTTGCTTTCGTTTTCATGCATCTCATATCATGTCATCATGTGCATTGCATTTGCATACGTGTTCATCTCATGCATTCGAGCATTTTCCCCGTTGTCCGTTTTGCATTCCGGCGCTTCGTTCTCCTCCGGTGGTCATTTCTAGCTTTCTTTCGTGTGTGGGGATTAAACATTTCCGGATTGGACCGAGACTTGTCATGCGGCCTTGGTTTACTACCGTAGACCGCCTGTCAAGTTTCGTACCATTTGGACTTCGTTTGATACTCCAACGGTTAACCGAGGGATCGAAAAGGCCTCGTGTGTGTTGCAGCCCAACACCCCTCAAATTTGGCCCAAAACCCACCAAACTCTGCTCCATGTCCTAGAGCGTTCGATCACGATCGCGTGGCCGAAAACCGCACCTCATTTGGACTCTCCTAGCTCCACTTATGCCTATATATACACCCCTCCATTTTCGGATCTCTCCCTCTCCCCGAAACCCTAATCTCAGATCTCCGCCGCACCGGACGTGTCCGGCCGCACCGGACAACGTCCGACTTACCCCGCCTCCGCCACGTGTCCGCCTCCTGTTGGCCGCGCCGCCGCCCCACATCCCCGCCGGCCCGGGAGCCCAAGGCCGGCCCCCGAGGCCCGCGCCGCCGCCCGGTTGCGCCGCCGCCTGCGCCTCCATCTCCCTCCTCGCCGGTCGCCTCCCTCCGCCTCAGCCGCACCGGCGCCGCTCGCCGCCCGCCGCCGACGCGCCTCTCCGCCGCCACGCTCCAACTCCGGCGACGAGCCCTCCACGGCCACCGCCGCCTCGCCCGACGCCTCGGGTCGCCGTCGAGCCGCCGCCGCCGTCCTCGACGTCCGGGCCCGGTCCTCCTCTCCGTCCCCGGCGAGCCCATCTCCTCCGGCCACCACGACCACCTCGCCGGTGACCTTGGAGTCCGCGCGATGAACAGTACCTGCTACAGTGTCGCCCAGATCTAGATCCAAAAAACCCTAGCCGGTTGACTTTTCCCTCTCCCCCTTAATTTTTATGCCTACTTTGACCGTCCGTAACTTTGCATCCGTAGCTCCGATTTGGGAATATAATATATCAAAATGTTCAACGCGACGAGTACATCATTTCATTCCATTGCATAATTTTCATTTGAGTTCATCTTGATGCCCAAAATGCTGTTAGAAGGAGGCTTCGTGAGTTAATTGTCAGATCTGTTAGTTCATCTTAGACTTTTGTCATTTTTGCCATGATTATTGTGTGCATGCTATGCCTGTGAGTCCTGCATATGTTTTGTTAAGCATTTTGTCTTCTTTCCAGAGGTGCAACCCATGAATTTTTAGGATGTGTGTGGTGACTTGTGCAAGCTTGCAAAGTGAGGCACCCGGTAAATCTGTTTTCAGGGACTTAGTTGTTTTCACTAAGTCTGGGATATTTTAGTTCATGATGCCATATGTTCAGCTTGTTTCCTAGTGATCCGTTCCTCTTTTGAGGATGATCAGTAAAGGAGTTTTGTTAATCATATTATGGTATATCCATCCATGTCTTTGTTTGCAATTATGGAGCAATCTAGCTTGAGTCAATCGAGCTCTACTTTTGCTTCGTGGTGAATCTGGGCAGATCATCAACTCATTTGCGATTTTGCCGATGTTATTGTAGTCGATCCGTGCATGCTATGCCATTGTTCTTGCCATGTATAGCTTGTATTTTGTGCCTTCTTAATGTATGTATGCCTGCCTTTCCATGACTTGCACCGTGGTGAGTGCATCGAGCTCGTTTACATGCCTTCGTGAGTTATATTTCAGCATGTCTCAGTTTTCACTAAGTCTGAAAACTGATTGTGTTTTATGCTATGTTCGTGTGCCCGTTAATATATTTTGCGAACCCTTTTGGCCCCAGGTCACTTTGGGTATTTTGTTAAGCTTGTTGAGTAGCTCCATGCCATGTTCTTACTTGTCATGTTCAGGTCATGTATCATGTTGTTTTGCTGCTCCGAAGAGGGCTTCGTGATCTGAAATTTCAGACAAGTGTTAATTTCACTAAGTCTGGAATCTGTTTTGCATTTGTGTTTTTGCCATGCTTGTTTGAACCTCATAATGGATGAATTGGCCGTGGCTCAGTGCTAGTCTTTTGTTAAGAATCTTGTGTGCATCCCTTCCATGTATTTTGTTGTCTTGTTTGGTGGCTGTAGCATGTTCATCTCATTGCATTTAGATGCCTACTTGCTGTAAATCGCAGACCGGTGTCATATCTTAAAACGCTTGCCATTTCCAAACCGTAACTCCGATTCCAATGATCTTTATATCGTTTTCAAGAAATTTCATCCCCTCTATCCAGTGGCACCCTTGGAATTCCAAGTTGAGGCCAGGTTCATGCATTTCCTGTCATATCTTGCATTTTGCATCCCGCATCGCATTCCATATAGCATATCATCATTTCATCATATTGCTTGTTTTTGCACGTGGTTGATTGTATCCTTGTTGCTTGTTTGTATTGTTGGGTAGAGCCGGGAGATGAGTTCGCTACCGAGGAGCCCGTTGAGTTTTCTTGTGAGGATCCAGTCAACTCTGACAACTGTGCAGGCAAGATGACCATACCCTCGAAATCACTACTATCTTTGCTATGCTAGTTTGCTCGCTCTTGCTATGCCAATGCTACGATGCCTACCTTTTGCTTGTCAGCCTCCCAATTGCCATGTCAACCTCTAACCCACCTTGTCCTAGCAAACCGTTGATTGGCTATGTTACCGCTTTGCTCAGCCCCTCTTATAGCGTTGCTAGTTCAGGTGAAGATTGGAGGCCGTTCCTTGTTGGAACATTTATTTACTTGTTGGGATATCATTATATTGCTATGTTATCTTAACGCATCTATATACTTGGTGAAGGGTGGAAGGCTCGGCCTCTCGCCTAGTGTTTTGTTCCACTCTTACCGCCCTAGTTTCCGTCATATCGGTGTTATGTTCCCGGATTTTGCGTTCCTTACGCGGTTGGGTTATAATGGGAACCCCTTGATATTTCGCCTTGATTAAAGCTTTTCCAGCAATGCCCAACCTTGGTTTTACCATTTGCCACCTAGCCTTTTCTTTCCCTTGGGTTCTGCAGACTCAAGGGTCATCTTATTTTTACCCCCCCCGGGCCAGTGCTCCTCTGAGTGTTGGTCCACCTGTCAGCTACCGGTGGCCACCAGGGGCAACTCTGGGCTGGCCTACCCGTACCTAGGACAATCTGAGTGTGCCCTGAGAAAGAGATATGTGCAGCTCCTATCGGGATTTGTCGGCACATTCGGGCGGTGTTGCTGGTCTTGTTTTAACCTGTCGAAGTGTCTTGAGTTACCGAGATACCGAGTCTGATCGGAACGTCTTGGGAGGAGGTCTATTCCTTCATTGACCGTGAGAGCTTGTCATGGGCTAAGTTGGGACTCCCCTGCAGGGATTGAACTTTCGAAAGCCGTGCCCGCGGTTATGGGCAGATGGGAATTTGTTAATGTCCGGTTGTAGATAACTTAAACCTTAATTGATTAAAATGAATCAACCGTGTGAGTTACCGTGATGGCCTCTTCTCGGCGGAGTCCGGAAAGTGGACACGGTGTTGGAGTTATGCTTGCGCAGGCTGTTCCTCTAGTTCCTCGCTCGCGCTTTGCCTCCTCTTCTCGCTCTCTTTTGCGTATAAGATAGCCACCATATATGCTAGTCGCTTGCTGCAGCTCCACATATATTTGCCTTATCCATCCCTATAAGCTTAAATAGTCTTGATCGCGAAGGTGCGAGATTGCTGAGTCCCTGTGGCTCACAGATACTATAATTCCAGATGCAGGTCCAGGTGATTTCGCTCCAGGTGACGAGTACGAGCTCAAGTGGGAGTTCGACGAGGACTCTCAGCGTTATTATGTTTCCTTTCCCGATGATCAGTAGTGGTGCCTAGTTGGGGTTTGATTCGGGGCCTTGTCGCATGTTGGGTTCTTTTCTATTTTGGCGCCGTAGTCGGGCCATGAGTGTCTGTCTGATGGATGTTATTTATGTACTTTGATGTGACGTGGCGAGTGTAAGCCAACTATGTTCTTCCCCTTTTATTATATATTACATGGGTTGTTGTAATGATTGCCTGACTTGCGACATTGCTTTCAATGCGGTTATGTCTCTAAGTCGTGCCTCGACACGTGGGAGCTATAGCCGCATCGAGGGCGTTACAATTTGTATGTGCCAAACTCTAAACATCCAAATAAATATCCTGTTTTGTATGCTCGAATAGCTCATGTATCAACTAGGGTTGTCCGTATCTTCCATGTTAGGCGGGTTATTCTCAAGAGGAGTGGACTCCGCTCCTCACTCACGAGAAAATGGCTGGTCACCGGGATGCCCAGTCCCATGCTTTATGCAAATCAAATCAAATAATTGCAAACAAAACTCCCCTGGGACTCTTGTTAGTTGGAGGAACTCGTTGTTAGCAAGCCATGGATTGATGCTTGTTGGTGGAGGGGGAGTATAAACTTTACCATTCTGTTTGGGAACCGCCTATGATGTGTGTAGCACGGAAGATATCGCCATCTCTTGGTTGTTATGTTGACAATGAAAGTATACCGCTCAAAAATTTATTCATATCTATTTCAAAACCGAGCTCTGGCAGCTCTACAAATCCCTGCTTCCCTCCGGGAAGGGCCTATTTATTTACTTTTATGTTGAGTCATCATCCTCTTATTAAAAAGCACCAGTTGGAGAGCACCAATGTCATTTGCATTCATTACCGTTAGTTTACATTGAGTATGACTTGACTGGATCTCTTTTACCATGAATTACAATGTCTAATCAATCCTTGATCTTTAAAAGTGCTCTGCCTTTATGTTTTTTGGTCTCAGAAAGGGCTCGCGAGATATCATCTTGTTATATCGTATCATGATTGTTTTGAGAAAGTGTTGTCATTCGAGATTTATTATTATTGCTCACTAGTTTATTATGCCATTGATATGAGTAAACATGAGACCTAAATGTTATTGTGAATATGCTTAGTTCATCATCTTTGCTGAAAACTTGAATGCTGGCTTTACATATTTACAACAACAAGAGCAAACAGATTTTGTAAAAGTTTTTCTTTATCACTTTCAGTTTATCAACTGAATTGCTTGAGGACAAGCAAAGGTTTAAGCTTGGGGGAGTTGATACGTCTCCGTCGTATCTACTTTTTCAAAAACTTTTGCCCTTGTTTTGGACTCTAACTTGCATGATTTGAATGGAACTAACCCGGACTGACGTTGCTCTCAGCAGAATTGCCATGGTGTTATTTTTGTGCAGAAATAAAAGTTCTCGGAATGGCCTGAAAATCAACGGAGAATTATTTTGGAATATATAATAAATATTGGAAGGAAGATCCATGTCAGGGGCCCCCCACTTGTCCACAAGGGTGGGGGGCGTGCCCCCTGCCTCGTGGGCCCCCTGACGCTCCACCAACCTCAACCCTGACTCCATATATTCACTTTCGGGGAGAAAAAACCAGAGAGAAAGATTCATCGCGTTTTACGATATGGAGCCACCGCCAAGCCCTAAACTCTCTCGAGAGGGCCGATCTGGAATTCGTTTGGGGCTCCGGAGAGGGGAATCCATCGCCATCGTCATCATCAACCTTCCTCCATCACCAATTTCATGATGCTCACCGCCGTGCGTGAGTAATTCCATCGTAGGCTTGCTGGACGGTGATGGGTTGGATAAGATTTATCATGTAATCAATTTAGTTTTGTTAGGGTTTGATCCCTAGTATCCACTATGTTCTGAGATTGATGTTGTTATGACTTTGCTATGCTTAATGCTTGTCACTAGGGCCCGAGTGCCATGATTTCAGATCTGAACCTATTATGTTTTCATCAATATATGAGAGTTCTTGATCCTATCTTGCAAGTCTATAGTCACCTATTATGTGTTATGATCCGTTAACCCCGAAGTGACAATAATCGGGATACTTACCGGTGATGGCCGTAGTTTGAGGAGTTCATGTATTCACTATGTGTTAATGCTTTGTTTCGGCACTCTATTAAAAGGAGGCCTTAATATCCCTTAGTTTCCAATAGGACCCCACTGCCACGGGAGGGTAGGACAAAAGATGTCATGCAAGTTCTTTTCCATAAGCATGTATGACTATATATGGAATACATGCCTACATTACATTGATGAACTGGAGCTAGTTCTATGTCACCCTAGGTTATGACTGCTACATGATGAACCGCATCCGGCATAATTCTCCATCACCGATCCATTGCCTACAAGATTTCCATATATTGTTCTTCACTTATTTACTTTTCTGTTGCTATTGTTATCATCACTACAAAACACCAAAAATATTACTTTTGCTACCATTACCTTTTACTATCGTTACCACTACTATCATATTACTTTGCTACTAAACAATTTGCTGCAGATATTAAGTTTCCAGGTGTGGTTGAATTGACAACTCAGCTGCTAATACTTGAGAATATTCTTTGGCTCCCCTTGTGTCGAATCAATAAATTTGGGTTGAATACTCTACCCTCGAAAACGGTTGCGATCCCCTATACTTGTTGGTTATCAGACCACCGCCGCCTTTTCAGACATGGGTTGCATGCTGGAGTCCGAGGTGGCCTGGAATATCTTGGCATGTGCATCCTCGATCTTGGCGTGGATGGCCTCGACCGAGCCAGGGCGACATCCGCGGCACGGACGGCAGCTCGAGCGCTCTCGGCGTTTGCAGCCGCCGTCGCAACAGCAGCTGCAGCCGTCTCGGCTGCTGCAACTGCCCTGTCGGCTGCCGCAGACGCCCTCTTGGCGGAAGTGGTCGCGCTCTATGCGTATGCGGCGGCACTCTCGATGTAGGCGGCCGCGCTCTTGGCGCAGGCGGCGACGCTCGGGGGAGAGGGGACGCGGCCATCGTGCGGGCCTTCACGAAGCATGCTACCTCTTGAGCACTGCGTTGGTTTTCCTTTGAACAGGAAAGGGTGATGCAGCAAAGTAGCGTAAGTATTTCCCTCAGTTTTTTAGAACCAAGGTATCAATCCAGTAGGAGACTACACGCAAGTCCCTTGTACCTACACAAACAAATAAGAACCTCGAACCAACGCGATAAAGGGGTTGTCAATCCCTTCTCGGTCAGTTACGAGAGTGAGATCTGATGGAGATGATAAGATAATATTTTTGGTATTTTTATGATAAAGATTAAAAGTAAAGATTGCAAAATAAACGGTGCAAGAAATAACTTGATAACGAGAGATTAATATAATGGAGAATAGACTCGGGGGCCATAGGTTTCACTAGTGGCTTCTCTCAAGATAGCATAAGTATTACAGTGGATAAACAAATTACTGTCGAGCAATTGATAGAAACACGAATAATTATGAGAATATCTAGGCATGATCATGTATATAGGCATCACGTCTATGAAAAGTAGACCGACTCCTGCCTGCATCTACTACTATTACTCCACACATCAACTGCTATCCAGCATGCATCTAGAGTATTAAGTTCATAAGAACAGAATAACGCATTAGGTAAGATGACATGATGTAGAGGGATAAACTCAAGCAATATGATATAAACCCCATCTTTTTATCCTAGATGGCAACAATACAATACATTTCGTTTCCCTTTCTTTCACTGGGATAGAGCACCGCAAGATTGAACCCAAAGCTAAGCACTTCTCCCATTGCAAGAAAGATCAATCTAGTTGGCCAAACCAAACTGATAATTTGAAGAAACTTGCAAAGATAACGAATCATACATAAAAGAATTCAGAGAAGATTCAAATATTTTTCATAGATAAATTTGATCATAAACCCACAATTCATCGGATCTTGACAAACACACCACAAAAAGAGTAACATCGAATAGATCTCCAAGAAGATCGAGGAGAACTTTGTATTGAGATCCAAAGAGAGAGAAGAAGCCATCTAGCTAATAACTATGGACCCGAAGGTCTAAAGTAAACTACTCACACATCATCGGAGAGGCCATGGAGTTGATGTAGAGGCCATCCATGATCGATTCCCCCTCCGGTGGAGCTCCGGAAAAGGCCCCAAGATGGGATCTCTTGGGTATAGAAGGTTGCGGCGGTGGAAATAGGGTTTCGTGGTGCTCCTGGATGTTTTCAGGGTATATGAATATATACATATAGGAGGAAGAAGTAGGTCGGTGGAGCCACGAGGGGGAGGGCGCGCCCAGGGTGTAGGCGCGCCCCCTGCCTCGTGATCACCTCGTTGGTTGCTTGACGTCCACTCCAAGTCCTCTGGACCATGTTTGTTCCAAAAACCATGCTCCCGAAGGTTTCATTCCATTTGGACTCCGTTTAATATTCCTTTTCTGCGAAACATTGAAATAGGCAAAAAACAACAATTTGCACTGGGCCTTGGGTTAATAGGTTAGTCCCAAAAATGTTATAAAAGTCTAAAATAAAGCCCATTAACATCCAAAACAGATAATATAATAGCATGGAACAATAAAAAATTATAGATACATTGGAGACATATCAAGCATCCCCAAGCTTAATTCCTGCTCGTCCTCGAGTAGGTAAATGATAAAAACAGAATTTTTGATGTGGAATGCTACCTAGCATAATTATCAATGTAATTCTTTTTATTGTGGCATGAATATTCAGATCTGAATAATTCAAGATAAAATTTTAATGTTGACATAAAAATAATAATACTTCAAGCATGCTAACCAAGCAATTATGTCTTCTCAAAATAACATGGCAAAAGAAAGTTCATCCCTACAAAATCATATAGTTTGGTCATGCTCCATTTTCATCGCACAAGAATACTCTCATCATGCACAACCCCGATGACAAGCCAAGCAATTGTTTCACACTTTAGTAATCTCAAACTTTTTTAAACTTTCACACAATACATGAGCGTGAGCCATGGATATAGCACTATGGGTGGAATAGAATATGATGATGGGGGTTATGTGGAGAAGACAAAAAAGGAGAAAGTCTCACATCGACGCGGCTAATAAATGGGCTAGGGAGATGCCCATCAATGATGTCAATGAAAGGAGTAGGGATTGCCATGCAACGGATGCACTAGAGCTTTAAATGTATGAAAGCTCAACAAAAGAAACTAAGTGGGTGTGCATCCAACTTGCTTGCTCACGATGACCTAGGGCACTTGAGGAAGCCCATTGTTGGAATATACAAGCCAAGTTCTATAATGAAAAATTCCCACTAGTATATGAAAGTGACAAAACAAGTGACTCTCTATCATAAAGATCATGGTGCTACTTTGAAGCACAAGTGTGGAAAAAAGGATAGTAGCTTTGCCCCTTTTTCTTTTTTTTTTCTTTTTTTGGCCTTCTTTTTTTCACCTTTCCATTATTTTTGGGACAATGCTCTATTCATGATGATCATCACACTTCTATTTATTTACAACTCAATTGTTACAACTCAATACTAGAACAAAGTATGACTCTATATGCATGCCTCCAACGGTGTACCGGGATGGGCAATGAATCAAGAGTGACATGTATGAAAAATTATGAACGGTGGCTTTGCCACAAATACGATGTCAACTACATGATCATGCAAGGCAATAAGACAATGATGAAGCGTGTCATGATGAACGGAACGATGGAAAGTTGCATGGCAATATATCTCGGAATGGCTATGGAAATGCCATAATAGGTAGGTCTGGTGGCTGTTTTGAGGAAGATATAAGGAGGTTTATGTGTGACAGAGCATATCATATCACGGGGTTTGGATGCACCGGCGAAGTTTGCACCAACTCTCAAGGTGAGAAAGGGCAATGCACGGTACCGAAGAGGCTAGCAATGATGGAAGGGTGAGAGTGCGTATAATCCATGGACTCAACATTAGTCATAAAGAACTCACATACTTATTGCAAAAATCTACAAGTCATCAAAAACCAAGCATTACGCGCATGCTCCTAGGGGGAATAGATTGGTAGGAAAAGACCATCGCTCATCCCCGACCGCCACTCATAAGGAAGACAATCAAATAACACCTCATGTTTCAAATTTGTTACACAACGGTCACCATACGTGCATGCTACGGGACTTGCAAACTTCAACACAAGTATTTCTCAAATTCACAAATACTCAACTAACACACTCTAATATCACCACCTTTATATCTCAAAACAATTATCAAGTATCAAACTTCTCCTAGTACTAAATGCACTTTTTATGAAAGTTTTTATTATACCGATCTTGGATGCTTATCATATTAGGACTAAATTCATAACTAAAGCAAATTACCATGCTGTTCTAAAGGACTCTCAAAATAATATAAGTGAATCATGAGAGATCAATTATTTCTATAAAATAAAACCACCACCGTGCTCCAAAAGATATAAGTGAAGCACTAGAGCAAAATTATCTAGCTCAAAAGGTATAAGTGAAGCACATAGAGTATTCTAATAAATTCCAATTCATGTGTGTCTCTCTCAAAAGGTGTGTACAGCAAGGATGATTGTGGTAAACTAACAAGCAAAGACACAAATCATACAAGACGCTCCAAGCAAAACACATATCATGTGGTGAATAAAAATATAGCTCCAAGTAAAGTTATCGATGGACGAAGACGAAAGAGGGGATGCCTTCCGGGGCATCCGCAAGCTTAGGCTTTTGGTTGTCCTTGGATTTTACCTTGGGGTGCCTTGGGAATACCCAAGCTTAGTCTCTTGCCACTCCTTGTTCCATAATCCATCAAATCTTTACCCAAAACTTGAAAACTTCACAACACAAAACTTAAACAGAAAATCTCGTGAGCTCCGTTAGCAAAAGAAAACAAAGCACCACTTCAAGGTACTGTAATGAACTCATTATTTATTTATATTGGTGTTAAACCTACTGTATTCTTCTATATGGTTCATACCCTCCTATATTACTCATATATTCATCAAAATAAGCAAACAACACACGAAAAAGAGAATCTGTCAAAAACAGAACAGTCTGTAGTAATCTGTAAGTTTCGAATACTTCTAGAACCCCAAAAATTCTAAAATAAATTTATGGACGTGAGGAATTTATCTATTAATCATCTTCAAAAAAATTAACTAAATAGCACTCTCCAGTAAAAAAATGGCATCTAAACTCGTGAGCGCTAAAGTTTCTGTTTTTTTACAGCAAGATCGCAAAGACTTTCCCCAAGTCTTCCCAAAGGTTCTACTCGGCACAAACACTAATTAAAAGTATAAAACCACATCTAAACAGAGTCTAGATGAACTATTTACTACTAAACAGAATCAAAAATCAAGGAACAAAAATAAAATTGGGTTGCCTCCCAACAAGCACTATCGTTTAACACCCCTAGCTAGGCATAAAAGCAAGGATAGATCTAGGTATTACCATCTTTGGTGTTCAATCCATAAGTGGCTCTCATAATAGATTCATAAGGTAATTTAATTTTCTTTCTAGGAAAGTGTTCAATGCCCTTCCTTACTGGAAATTGGAATCTAATATTCCCTTCTTTCATATCAATAATTGCACCAATCGTTCTAAGGAAAGGCCTATGAAGAATAATGGGACATGAAGGATTGCAATCTATATCAAGGACGATGAAATCTATGGGCACATAATTACTATTTTCAACAATAAGAACATCATTAATTCTTCCCATAGGTTTTTTAATGGTGGAACCCGCAAGATGCAAGTTTAAAGAACAATCATCAAATTCACGGAAACCTAGCAAATCACACAAGGTTTTAGGAATCGTGGAAACACTAGCACCCAAATCACAAAAAGCAAAGCATTCATGATCTTTAATTTTAATTTTAATAGTAGGTTCCCACTCATCACAAAGGTTTCTAGGGATAGAAACTTCCAATTCAAGTTTTTCTTCATAAGATTGCATTAAAGCATCAACGATATGTTTAGTAAAAGCCTTATTTTGACTATAAGCATGCGGAGAATTTAGCACGGATTGCAACAAGGAAATACAATCTATTAAAGAGAAATTATCATAATTAAATTCCTTGAAATCCAAGATAGTAGGTTCATTGCCATCTAAAGTTTTTACCTCTCCAATCCCACTTTTATTAATTTTTGCATCAAGATCTAAAAACTCAGAATCATTGGGACGCCTTCTAATTAAAGTTGACTCATCTCCAGTCCCATCATTATCAAGATTCATATTGCACAACAAAGATTTAAAGGAGACACATCAATAACTTTTAGATCTTCATCCTTATTATTTGACTCTTCTGGTTTAGCGGCCATCTTGTTAACTAAGGTGGCCTGCTTATCAGAAATTTGGGCAATTAATTTTTCAAGATGAGCAAACTGAGATTTCAAACCATAAAATTCCTTAGACATATCATCGAGCTCTTTATTCATGAAACCAATAAAACCTTTTTGTTCCTTAAGCTCATTTCTAAAGAAATTATTATGCTCAAACTGCAAGGACATAAAATTTCTAACGTTGTTTTCGATTTCTTCCAACCTTCTAAGGTGAGGATCAACACCTTTTGGTAAAGCCATCGCGGCAAACAAGCAAGCAAGCGAAAAGAGACGAACTAGAAAAGAGAAGGGGAACAGAAAAAGAGGGCGAACAAAATGTCAAGGGTGAAGTGGGGGATAGGAAAACAAGAGAAAAATGGCAAATAATGTAATGCGAGGGATAAGAGTTTGTGATGGGTACTTGGTATGTATTGACTTGAGCGTAAGCCTCCCTAGCAACGGCACCAGAAATCCTTCTTGATACCTCTTGAGCACTGCGGGGTTTTCCCTTGAAGAGGAAAGGGTGATGCAACAAAGTAGCGTAAGTATTTCCCTCAGTTTTTGAGAACCAAGGTATCAATCCAGTAGGAGACTACACGCAAGTCCCTCGTACCTACACAAACAAATAAGAACCTAGCAACCAACGCGATAAAGGGGTTGTCAATCCCTTCTCAGTCACTTACGAGAGTGAGATCTGATAGAGATGATAAGATAATATTTTTGGTATTTTTATGATAAAGATTAAAAGTAAAGATTGCAAAATAAACGGTGCAAGAAATAACTTGATAACGGGAGATTAATATAATGGAGAATAGACCCGGGGGCCATAGGTTTCACTAGTGGCTTCTCTCAAGATAGCATAACTATTACGGTGGGTGAACAAATTACTGTCGAGCAATTGATAGAAAAGCGAATAATTATGAGAATATCTAGGCATGATCATGTATATAGGCATCACGTCCGTGATAATTAGACCGACTCCTTCCTACATCTACTACTATTACTCCACACATCGACCGCTATCCAACATGCATCTAGAGTATTAAGTTCATAAGAACAGAGTAACACATTAGGTAAGATGACATGATGTAGAGGGATAAACTCAAGCAATATGATATAAACCCCATCATTTTATCCTCGATGGCAACAATACAATATGTGTCGTTTCCCTTTCTATCACTGGGATCGAGCACCGCAAGATTGAACCCAAAGCTAAGCCATTCTCCCATTGCAAGAAAGATCAATCTAGTAGGCCAAACCAAACTGATAATTCGAAGAGACTTGCAAAGATAACCAATCATACATAAAAGAATTCAGAGAAGATTCAAATATTTTTCATAGATAAATTTGATCATAAACCCACAATTCATTGGATCTCGACAAACACACCGCAAAAAGAGTTACATCGAATAGATATCCAAGAAGATCGAGGAGAACTTTGTATTGAGATCCAAAGAGAGAGAAGAAGCCATCTAGATAATAAATATGGACCTGAAGGTCTGAAGTAAACTACTCACACATCACTGGAGAGGCCATGGAGATGACGTACAGGCCCTCCGTGATCAATCCCCCCCGGCGGAACTCCGGAAAAGGCCCCAAGATGGGATCTCTTGGGTACAGAAGGTTGCGGCGGTGGAAATAGGGTTTCGTGGTGCTCCTGGATGTTTTCGGGGTATATGAGTATATATAGGAGGAAGAAGTAGGTCGGTGGAGCCACGAGGGGCCCACAAGGGGGAGGGTCGCCCAGGGGGTAGGCGCGCCCCCTGCCTCGTGGCCGCCTCGTTGGTTGCTTGACGTGCACTCCAAGTCCTCTGGATCACGTTTGTTCCAAAAATCACGCTCCCGAAGGTTTCATTCCGTTTGGACTCCGTTTGATATTCCTTTTCTGCGAAACACTGAAATAGGCAAACAAACAGCAATTTGCATTGGTCCTTGGGTTAATAGGTTAGTCCCAAAAATAATATAACAATGTAATAAAGCCCATTTGCATCCAAAACATATAATATAATAACATGGAACAATAAAAAATTATAGATATGTTGGAGACGTATCAAAGCGTTTCCACGGCATCATCTTTTCAAGAAGGGGGTGTGGGAATGGGGGTCGGGATTCGTGGATTCGGGGGTTTCCGGCACTGGAGCAGACGAGCCGGCGAAGCTTAAGGAGGGAGACTTAAATAGACCCAGATATTCTCATCGCAAATGGTTCCTAGAAAACAAATGTGTGTGATGTTGTAGATATTTTTTATTAGTTGTGAAAGACGAATTTGGAGTATAGTGGCAACGGATGGTGTTTTAAATGTACGAGAAATTTTGTAGTACTAATACAACTGTCATGTCAAAATTTGGAAAATTACAGGGGTCATTTGACCTTTTAAGACATTTAAGTGATTTTCTAACCATTTAATGACCGTAATTGAAATTTGAACTACATGTACATGCAACAGCTAACCATAACGGTTTGAAACTCATATTTTGTGTACTTGTGTGTGATTTAATTCCATGTGCAGTAAATTGGAAGGAATTTCCAAACATATTGGTCTAAAGGCTATGACACAATTAAGCATGGAGTGACATGGCATTTTAATTCCAAAAATAAAAAAGGTCAGAAAAACATGAAACCTTGGTTGATGTAATGTCATGCCAGAGAGATGATGTGGTAAAGAAATTGGCATGTTTGACGAAAGTTTGGACACACACCCCT
Organism: Triticum urartu; assembly: GCF_056163025.1. Classification (NCBI taxonomy): domain Eukaryota; kingdom Viridiplantae; phylum Streptophyta; class Magnoliopsida; order Poales; family Poaceae; genus Triticum; species Triticum urartu. The sequence continues at coordinate 499,420,313 of NC_141875.1, read as the reverse complement.
CACAAACCGGAGCAACTCACTAGAAGGCTCGTGGTTCCGAGAGGGAACAATGCATGTTTGATGACGAACGGGAGATAGCTTCCTCTTACGGCCTTCAATTTTTTCTATGTCTAACGTGCACTACTACAACTGTAATGTGAATTTTTTGAAAATTCTAGGGGCCATTTGACCTTTTAAAGACATTTAAGTGAATTTCTAGCCATTTAATGACTGTAATTCAAATTTGAACTACATCTACATGCAATGCCTAACCGAAACGGTTTGAAAAATCATATCTATGTGTTGGAAATATGCCCTAGAGGCAATAATAAAATGGTTATTGTTATATTTCCTTGTTCATGATAATCGTCTATTGTTAATGCTATAATTCTATTATTCGGAAACAGTAATACGTGTGTGAATACATAGACCACAACATGTCCCTAGTAAGCCTCTAGTTGACTAGCTCGTTGATCAATAGATGGTTACGGTTTCCTGACCATGGACATTGGATGTCATTGATAACGGGATCACATCGTTAGGAGAATGATGTGATCGACAAGACCCAATCCTAAGCCTAGCACAAGATCGTGTGGTTCATCTGCTAAAGCTTTTCTAATGTCAAATATCTTTTCCTTAGACCATGAGATTGTGCAACTCTTGGATACCGTAGGAGCACTTTGGGTGTGCCAAATGTCACAACGTAACTGGGTGGCTATAAAGGTACACTACGGGTTTCCCCGAAAGTATCTGTTGGGTTGGCACGAATCGAGACTGGGATTTGTCACTCCGTATGACGGAGAGGTATCTCTGGGCCCACTCGGTAAGACATCATCGTAATGAGCTCAATGTGACTAAGGGGTTGGTCACGGGATGATGTGTTACGGAATGAGTAAAGAGACTTGCCGTAACGAGATTGAACAAGGTATCGGTATACCGACAATCGAATCTCGGGCAAGTACTATACCGGTAGGCAAAGGGAATCGTATACGGGATTGATTGAATCCTTGACATCGTGGTTCATCCGATGAGATCATTGTGGAACATGTGGGAGCCAACATGGGTATCCAGATCCCGCTGTTGGTTATTGGCCGGAGAGATGTCTCGATCATGTCTGCATAGTTCCCGAACCCGTAGGGTCTACACATTTAAGGTTCGATGACGCTAGGGTTATAGGGAATAGAAGTACGTGGTTACCAAATGTTGTTTGGATTCCTGGATGAGATACCGGACATCACGAGGAGTTTCGGAATGGTCCGGAGGTAAAGATTTATATATGGGAAGTCCCTTTTTGGACACCGGAAGTGTTCTGGGCGTTATCGATAACGTACTGGGACCACCGGAAGGTTTCGGCGGTCCACCGGGAGGGGCCACCAGCCCCGGAGGCCTACATGGGCCAAGTGTGGGAAGGGACCAGCCCCTAGGTGGAATGGTGCGCCTCCCACAAGAGGCCCAAGGTGCAGGGAAGGGGAGAAGGGGGAAACCCTAGGCTCAGATGGGCCTAAGGCCCACCTAGGGTGTGCCCCCCTCTCTCCCCTTCTAGCCGCCCCCTAGATGCATCTAGGGATGGCCGCCACCCCTAGGGGGGAACCCTAGATGGGGACGCAGCCCCTCCCCTCCCCTATATATAGTGGGGGTTTTGGGGCTGCCAGAGACACGACTCTCCCACTCTCTTGGCGCAGCCCTACCCCTCTCCCTCCTCGTCTCTCGCAGTGCTTGGCGAAGCCCTGCTGGAGTGCCACACTCCTCCACCACCACCACGCCGTCGTGTTGCTGCTGGACGGAGTCTTCCCCAACCTCTCCCTCTCGCCTTGCCGGATCAAGGCGCGGGAGATGTCACCGGGCTGCACGTGTGTTGAATGCGAAGGCACCATTGTTCGGTGCTTAGATCGGATTCGGCCGCGATCTGAATCGCTTTGTGTACGACTCCACCGACCACGTTCTTGCAACGCTTCTGTTTCGCGATCTTCAAGGGTATGAAGAAACACTCCCCTCTCTCTCGTTGCTAGTAATCTCCATAGATTAACCTTGGTGATGCGTAGAAAATTTTAATTTCTACAACGATCGCCAACAGTGGCATCATGAGCTAGGTCTATGTGTAGTTTCTATGCACGAGTAGAACACAAGTTGTTGTGGGCGTCGATTTTGTCAATTTACTTGCCCTTTATTCGGTGGCATCGTGGGATGAAGCGGCCCGGACCGACCTTACATGTACACTTACGTGAGACAGGTTCCACCGACTGACATGCACTAGTTGCATAAGGTGGCTAGCGGGTGTCTGTCTCTCCCACTTTGGTCGGATCGGATTCGATGAAAAGGGTCCTTATGAAGGGTAAATAGAAATTGGCATATCACATTGTGATTTTGGCATAGGTAAGAAGCGTTCTTGCTAAGAGACCTATAGCAGCCACGTAAAAATTTGCAACAACAATTAGAGGGCGTCTAACTTGTTTTTGTAGCATATGCCGTGTGATGTGATATGGCCAAAAGGATGTGATGAATGATATATGTGATGTATGAGATTGATCATGTTCTTGTAATAGGAATCACGACTTGCATGTCGATGAGTATGATAACCGGCAGGAGCCATAGGAGTTGTCTTAATTTATTTATGACCCGCGTGTCAACATAAACGTCACGTAATTACTTTACTTTATTGCTAAACCGTTAGCCATAGTAGTAGAAGTAATAGTTGGCGAGACAACTTCATGAAGACACGATGATGGAGATCATGGTGCCATGCCAGTGACGATGATGATCATGGCGCCCCGAAGATGGAGATCAAAAGGAGCAAAATGATATTGGCCATATCATGTCACTGTTTGATTGCATGTGATGTTTATCATGTTTTTACATCTTATTTGCTTAGAACGACGGTAGCATAAATAAGATGATCCCTCATTAAAATATCAAAAATTGTGTTCCCCCTAACTGTGCACCGTTACTAAGGTCCGTTGTTCCGAAGCACCACGTGATGATCGGGTGTGATAGGTTCTAACATTCGCATACAATGGGTGTAAGCCAGATTTACACACGCAATACACTTAGGTTGACTTAACGAGCCTAGCATGTACAGACATGGCCTCGAAACACGGAAGACCAAAAGGTCAAACATGAGTCATGTAGAAGATACGATCAACATGAAGATGTTCATCGATGATGACTACTCCGTCTCACGTGATGATCGGACACGGCCTAGTTGACTCGGATCATGTATCACTTAGATGACTAGAGGGATGTCTGTCTGAGTGGGAGTTCATTAAATAATTTGATTAGATGAACTTAATTATCATGAACATAGTCTAAAAACTTTGCAATATGTCTTGCAGATCAAATGGCCCACGCTAATGTTGCCCTCAACTTCAATGTGTTCCTAGAGAAAACCAAGCTGAAAGACGATGGTAGCAACTACACGGACTGGGTCCGTAACCTGAGGATTATCCTCATAGCTGCCAAGAAAGCATATGTCCTTGAAGCACCGCTACGTGACGCACCTGTTTTCCCAGCAACTCAAGACGTTATGAACACCTAGCAGTCGCGTAGTGATGATTACTCCCAGGTTCAGTGCAGCATGCTTTACAGCTTAGAACCGGGGCTCCAGAAGAGTTTTGAGCAACACGGAGCATATGAGATGTTCCAAGAGCTGAAAATGGTTTTCCAAGCTCATGCCCGAGTCGAGAGATATGAAGTCTCCGACAAGTTTTGCAGTTGTAAGATGGAGGAGAACAGTTCTGTCAGGGAGCACATACTCAAAATGTCTGGGTTTCACAACCGCTTGTCTCGGCTAGGAGTCAATCTCCCGGATGATGCGGTCATTGACAGAATCCTTCAGTCGCTTCCACCTAGCTACAAGAGCTTTGTGATGAACTTCAATATGCAGGGGATGATAAAGACCATTCCTGAGGTGTATTCAATGCTGAAATCAGCGGAGGTGGAGATCAAAAAGGAACATCAAGTGTTAATGGTGAATAAAACCACTAAGTTCAAGAAAGGCAAGGGTAAAAAGAACTTCAAGACGGACGGCAAGGGAATTGCCGCGCCCGGTAAGCAAGCTGCTGGGAAGAAGCCAAAGAATGGACCCAAGCCTGAGACTGAGTGCTTTTATTGCAAGGGAAACGATCACTTGAAGCGGAACTGCCCCAAGTACTTAGCGGATAAGAAGGCCGGCAATACCAAAGGTATATGTGATATACATGTTATTGATGTGTACCTAACCAGCTATCAGATTTTGGGTTCCGGCAGACCCTTGAGGTTCGAACACTGGGGTGCGCGCGGAGATCTCTCCCCTACCGATCTACGTCCAATCTCCTTGCGTGATCTAAGCTGGAAACAACGAACAACCCAAGGGACACAAGGTTTATACTGGTTCGGGCCACCGTTGTGGTGTAATACCCTACTCCAGTGTGTGGTGTGGTGGATTGCCTCAGGGGGCTGATGATGAATAGTACAAGGGAAGAACAACCTCGCGAGAGGTGTTCTTGAGCTGGTGCGATGAACTGCTAGGGTGAGTTTAGTCGCCTCTCTCTCTCTCTGCTAGGGCTCTACCAAATTTCTGGATCCTCCTCTACTCTGTGTGGCTAGTTCTACTTACAGAGGCCCTGGGCCTCTCCCCAAATAATGAGCGGCAAGGGCGCCAACAATTGGCCATTTTGAAGGGGAACATATAGTACAAGTTATCCTGACCAAAGGTGGTCTTCGGATGCCAAAAGCACTGGTGATGACACCGTCTTGGGCTCCACCGTGACCTCCGTCCTGTCGCTCTGCTGGTCTTGGTCTCGTTGCACCGGAATGGCAACCTTTGCCCGATGCCTTGGCCTGCGCTTGCCCCCTTTGCACCAAAGGGGAAACAAGGACACTGCGCAGGTCGGCGCCCGCCTGGTCTCGATCGTCATGGCTTGCATCACGGGTTCCTCGTGAGGTACCCCTGCCATGATCTCTCCGCCTCCTCGCGAGCCTACCTGATGAGGCTGCCTCTAAGGAAGCTTTCTGTCGTCCGCCCTGCGAGGCTTGGCCCCTCGCGAGGGTCTTGAGCTTGAGCTGATGAAGATGGGCCGCACTGGGCCCCCACTTGAGCCACGCCTCAGGCCGCAGGCAGGCAATTCTGGGGACCCCCATTCCCAGAACACCGACAGTAGCCCCCGGGCCCAAGGCGCACCCGGGCTTGGCCTGGCGGGGAAGCGAAGGGGTAAGCGCGAAGCAACGCGGGCCCCAACAGCCTGTGGCCTTGGGCGCCGCGTGGCGGTTGACTGGACGTGGGCGTATGCGCTTCCCCACGATGCCTCGGCGGCCGCACGACTTGACAAGTCCCTGCATGCAGAGAAACCGGTCATGATTACCTGCGATCGTGGTTCTCGGCGGTTGGCCTCCTCCGGATATAAGTACGGGGCTGGGCGAGCCCCTTCAGTCCATCCCTTCTTGCTGCTCCTTTTCTTCTTCTTGGCTACTCGCCGTCCCCATGGCCCCAAAGAGATTCTCGGCCGTGGAGAACGGAAAGGCCCCCCGGGCAGGGCCTGACCCCCCCCCCCCCGACGAAGCGCGGCCGAGGCCGCCCTCGCAAGTATACCACGGTCCCCGTGATAGCCTCCCGCGGCCATGGAGGCGGTTCCCTGCGCGGTGGTGAGCGCCCGGTTGCCGACGGGGGGCACGCCATGGGTGTGCGCCCCCCTAGGCCACGCTTTCGCTCTGCGGAGGTGCTGCCGGAGTTCGTCGTGTGGTCGGCGGACCTATCCAACACCCGGCTCTAGCTCCCCATTTCTTCGTAGATGAACAGCCGGCCAGCGCTCGGTGCGGCTTCTGGCTCCAGGCAGACGGCTACTGCAGCAGGGCCTCCTAGGCTTCGCTGGAGGTCTCCGTCTCTGGGAACGGGGCTCTGACACACGGCTGGCAAATGTTTGCCCGCGCGCGCGGCCTGGGCTGGTGGTGTACCTTGTACTTCAAGTTCGATGGCGACGCCACCCTCTACGTGAGGGTGTTTGGGGAAGATGGTCGCCGTGCCGGGTGCTGCCCTGAAGACGACGACCGCGGCCGCCTTCCCAGCACCGACACTGACTAGGATGAAGATGGCGACTGGCATACAGGCGGCGGTGCTCGGGGTTCGCTGAGCTCCGGCGACCCCCTCTCAGGTAGCAGCTCCTCCAGCGGTGGCCGCGACCAGCCCCGGGCCATCGCGCCCGCTTGGGTGAAGGTAGCGGGTCAGCCCGCCGTCGCGCCCCGGTGAAGTGAGAGGAGGGATCCGCCTGAGCCCCAGGAGCAGCTCGAGCCTTTGCTGTGGGTTGGCACAGGATGAATCACGCCCGTTTTGTTTTCTTTCTTATCCTGCATAGAAATAGAAAGTAATGTAGGGCCCCGCGGGGGCGTGTTAGAACTGCTGCTGTTTAACCATCGTGTTGTTTCCGCTATTTCTGCGCTATGTTTCCACGCCGCGCACCCATGTGCGGGAACTATTTTAGCTCGGTGGGGCTTGGCGCGATCCTCGCCTCCCAAGGCCGTGGCCTCGTCATGCGCTTCGTGCCCTGCAAGGATCAGTAGGAGGGGTAGCTTACGGTCTTGGTTGTAGGGGGCGATCGGCCTAGGTCCTGTGCTCGTGTCGCGATGCCCGTGGGGCACGGACTGGGAGGGGTGCTCCCGCAGAGGACTCGGATAGGAAAGCTCCAAACGATCAGGGCAGAAAACACTCGCGAGGGTGCCCGCGACTCCCTTGCGAGACTTGTGCGAGAGAAAACGAGGCAAGTGAGTGAGAAAGACAAAGAGTCAGAAGCCAGGAACGTCAGCAACTCCAATAAAACTTCAAACGGGAATAAACAAGCCAACTGCAGAAAGCAAATGGGAAAGCCGCGTCCGGCACCTACTCTAGTCTTCGACGTCTTCTCACGAGCGCGGAGCTAAGTGCTGCCATTGGGCGTGGGCGGGAGCCCCCGAGGCCCGAGGGCGGCACTCTGGAGACTCTGGGGCGTGTACAGCCCCACTCGTTATTACGTGAGAGTGTCACGGGCGGCAAGCTTCACAGGCACCGGGTGTAACGCCCTCGATGCGGCTATATCTCCTACGTGTCGAAGCACGACTTAGAGGCATAACCACATTGAAAGCAATGTCGCAAGTAAGGTAATCTTCACAACAACCCATGTAAATAGATAAAAGGGGAAAGGATACATAGTTGGCTTACACTCGCCATGTCACACAAATACATGAATAACATTACAATCATCCAATACACTCATGGTCCGACTACGGTACCAAAATAAAGATCAACCCCCACATGCGACACGGTCCCCGATCGCCCCAACTGGGCACCACTACTGATCATCTGGGAAAGACACATAGTGACGGCGAGAGTCTTCATCGAACTCCCACTTGAGCTCAAGCGCATCGTCTTGAACGGTATCATCGGTCCCTGCATCTAGTTTGGAAGTAAACTGTGAGTCACGGGGACTCAGCAATCTCACACCCTCGCGATCAAGACTATTTAAGCTTATAGGTAAGGCAAAGGTATGAAGTGGAGCTGCAGCAAGCGACTAGCATATATGGTGGCTAACCTATTCGCAACAGAGAGCGAGAAGAGAAGGTAAAGCACGGTCGAACAACTATGATCAAGAAGTGATCCTAGAACAACCTACGTCAAGCATTACTCCAACACCGTGTTCACTTCCCGGACTCCGCCGAGACGAGACCATCACGGTTACACACGCGGTTGATTCACTTTAATTAAGTTAAGTTTCATGTTATCTACAACCAGACATTAACAAATTCCCATCTGCCCATAACCGCGGGCACGGCTTTCGAAAGTTCAAATCCCTGCAGGGGATTCCCAACTTAGCCCATCACAAGCTCTCACGGTCAATGAAGGATATTCCTTCTCCCGAGACATTCCGATCAGGCTCGGCATCCCGGTTACAAGACATCCTCGACAATGGTAAAACTAAACAAGCAACACCACCCAGATGTGCCGACAAATCCCGATAGGAGATGGACATATCTCGTTCTAAGGACCCACCGGATGAGCAAGACGTCGGGTAGGCCAGCCCAGAGTTGCCCCTGGTAGCCCCGGACATCGCTCAGTTGGACCAACACTTAGAGAAGCACTGGCCCGTGGGGGTTAAAATAAAGATGACCCTTGAGTCCGTGAAACCCAAGGGAAAAAGCCTAGGTGGCGAATGGTATAACCAATGTTGGGCATTGCTGGAAGAGTTTTATTCAAGGCGAACTGTCAAGGGGCTCCCATTATAACCCAACCGCGTAAGGAACGCAAAATCCGGGAACATAACACCGATATGACGAAAAACTAGGGCGGCAAGAGTGGAACAAAACACTAGGATTAAGGCCGAGCCTTCCACCATTTACCAAGTATATAGGTGCATTAAGATAAGCAAGATAATATAGTGATATCCCAACAATAAACAATGTTCCAACAAGGAACGATCTCCAATCTTCACCTGCAACAGGAACGCTATAACAGGGGCTGAGCAAAGCGGTAACATAGCCAATCAACGGTTTGCTAGGACATGGTGGGTTAGAGGTTTGACATGGCAATTTGGGAGGCATGATAAGCAAGTGGTAGGTATCGTAGCATAGGCATAGCAAAAGAGCAAGCATCTAGCAAGCAAAGATAGAAGTGATTTCGAGGGTATGATCATCTTGCCTGCAAAGTTCTCAGAATTGACTTGGTCCTCGTAAGCGAACTCAACGGGCTCCTCGTTCACGAGCTCATCTCCCGGCTCTACCCAAACAAGAACAACAAGGAAACGGAACACAATCAACCACGTGCAATGCTCAAACAACATGATGCAACCATGGTATGATATGCGGGATGCGGTATGTGATGCATATGCAAGATTAGACAATGAATGATTGAACCTGGCTCAACCTGGAAATCCAAGAGTGCCACTGGAAAGGTGAGGTGATTTCGGTTGAAATCGATATAAAGATCACCGGAATCGGATGCACGGTTTGGAAATGGCAAGCAAAACAAATATGGCACCGGTCTGCGATAATCAGCAAATGACCAACTAAATGCATTAAGATAACTATGCTACAGCACTCAAACATGACAACAAAATACATGGCAGGGATCCACTCATGATGCTTGACAAAAGATGAACACTTATCTATGGCTAATTCATCCATTAACAGGTTCAAACAAGCATGGCAAAGTGCAAATGATAACAGGTTTCAGACTTAGTGAAATTAACACAAGTCTGGAATTTATCATGAGGAAGCACACTTTAGAGCATGAAAACTACAAGCTATAGGAACTTAACATGGCAAATCAAGGCATGGCATGAAGATAGTCAAAGCACTTAACAAAAGTCCCTTAGTGACCTTGAGCCAAAAGGGATCAAAAGATACAATTGCAAGCATGTGAACATGGAAAAAAATAAACAGATCTCGGACTTAGTGAAAAACTAGAGCATGCAAATCAGTTAACGAGTAGGCATGTTTACGAGCTCGATGCACTCACTACAGAGCATGGCATGACCAACTAAGCATACACCCATCAAGAATACATAGCATAGAAGCTATACATTGCAAGAACAACAACATAGCATGCACGGATCAATAGCAACATCCTCGGCAAAATCGCTAAACATGTCAACAATCTGCCAGGATTCACGATATAGCAAAAGTAGAGCTCGATGGACTCAAGCTAGGGTGCTCCATAAATGCAAACAAATACATTGATGGATAGAGCACCACAATGTTAACAAAACATCCTTACTGATCATCCTCAAAAGAGGCACGAATCACTAGGAAACAACATGAACATATGGCATAACGACAAAACCAGAACAAGGACTTGGTGAAATTCTAAGTCCCTGAAATCAGCATTAGCGATTACGCTACTTTGCAAGCTTGTTCTAGTCACCACAAATATCACAAAAATACATGGCAAGTACCTCTGTAAGGATGGCATGGCATATAACAAAACACATGTAGAGCTCAGGATCATAGCATGCACACATTAATCATGGCAAAAATGACAAATAGCTATTTGATGAAACAGATCTGACAAACTCACGACATAGCCCTCTTCCAACAGCATTCCGGGCATAAGGATGAGCTCAAATGAAAATGATGCAATGATATGAAAAGATGTACTCGCCGAGACGAACATTTTGATATGCTACACGCACGAATCGGAGGTACAGATGCAGAGTTACGACATGATGAAAAATGCAAAAAAAAATAGGGTTACAGGATAAAAGTCAACCGAGTGCAAAGATCCCAGATCTGGATCCAGATCCGCACGGAAACCGAGGTTCGCTGGAAGCACTGTAGACGCCGGAGAGTTGCCGGAAAACCTCGAGCTCGCCGGAGTGGGAGGTTGGATCCGGCCGGAGTGGGACTTGCCGAGAGGAGGAACGACGATGAGGGGTGGCGGAGGAGGCCGGGCGGCGCGGGGAGGCCGCGGCGGAGGAGCTCGCCTCTGGCCGGCGACGAGGAGCTGCAGCTGGCGTGGATCCTGCGGCGAGCCGGGTGCGGGCGAACGGCGCCGGGCACGGGGGGCGGCGTCCTGGCGTGAGGAGGCGGCGGAGACCGGGCCAGGAGGGCCTGCCCCAGGCCCGAGCGGGCTGCGGCGGTAGCGGCCGGAGTGGAGCCACATGGCAGCTCCTGATTGGTGCGAACGGCGGCGGCGGATGCGTCCAGTCCGCTCCGGACATGTCCGGCGCGGCGGAGGAGCGGGGAGCTAGGTTTAGGGGCGGAATGACCCGAAAATTTCGGGGGAGGCTATTTTATAGGTAGGAGGAGCTAGGAGGCTCCAAATTGAGCACGGTTTTCGGCCACGCGATCGTGATCGAATGACCGAGACGATGGAGAAGGTTTTGGTGGGTTTTGGGCCAAATTGGAAGGGCGTTGGGCTGCAACACAAACGAGGCCTTTTCGGTCCCTCGGTTAACCGTTGGAGTATCAAACGAAGTCCAAATGGCACGAAACTTGACAGGTGGTCTACCGGTAGTAAACCAAGGCCGGTTGGCAAGTCTCGGCCCAATCCGGAAATGTTTAACCCCCACACAAGAAAAGAGGTAGAAAGGGGCACCGGAGGAGATAGGAGCGCCGGAATGCAAAACGGACAATTGGGAAAATGCTCGGATGCATGAGACGAACATGTATGCAAATGCAATGCACATGATGACATGATATGAGATGCATGACAAAGGCAACAACACACGGAGGCAAAAACCCGACACCGAGGGAAATAAAATAACTTAGGACGGAAATGGCAAGAGTTGGAGTACAGATAAGGTAAATTACATCCGGGGTGTTACAACACGCCACCACTACGAAAGGATCTCGTCCCGAGATCTAGCACTGGAAGAACGCCAGGTACTTAGAACGGAGGTGATCCTCGCATTCCCAGGTGGCTTCACGATCGGAATGATGTGACCACTTGACTTTGAGGAATTTGATTGAGTTATTGCGAGTCTTGCGCTCAGTCTCTTCAAGAATAGCAACTGGGTGCTCACGATAAGAAAGGTCTTCTTGGAGATCAATGTCTTCGAAGTTGACGGTGCGGTCAGGGGTCTTGAAGCACTTGCGGAGCTGAGAGACATGGAACACGTCGTGCACGTTTGCAAAGTTGGAGGGAAGCTCGAGTTGATAGGCGAGATCGCCTCTCTTGCTGACGATCTTGAAAGGACCCACGTATCTAGGGGCAAGCTTCCCTTTGATACCGAAGTGACGAGTACCTTTCATTGGAGAGACGTGGAGGTAAACATGGTCTCCGATCTCGAAAGCCAAATCACGATGCTTACTATCATAGTAGCTCTTCTGGCGCGATTGCGCTGCTTTGAGGTTATCACAAATGATTTTGCACATCTCTTCTGCCTCTGTGATCAAGTCATTTTCGAGAAGTTGACGTTCACCAGTCTCTGACCAGTTAAGAGGAGTACGACACTTCCTGCCATAGAGAATTTGAAATGGGGCCTTGCCCGAACTCGCTTGGAAGTTGTTGTTGTAGGAGAAATCGGCATATGGAAGACAATCTTCCCACTTCATACTGAAAGAGATAACACAAGCCCTGAGCATATCTTCCAGAATCTTATTGACACGCTCGACTTGGCCACTAGTTTGAGGATGAAAAGGTGTGCTGAAACGGATGTTGGTGCCCATGGCCTTCTGAAAAGAATCCCAAAACTTGGAGGTAAAGATGCCGCCACGATCTGAAGAGATCAACTGCGGAATGCCATGCAGAGAGACAATCCGAGAGGTATACAGCTCTGCCAATTGAGCTGCAGTGATAGACTCTCTGATAGGCAGGAAATGAGCCACTTTAGTGAGTTTGTCGATGACAACGAATATAGCATCATTGCCATGCTTTGACTTTGGAAATCCCGTCACGAAGTCCATCTCAATGTGGTCAAACTTCCATTCTGGAATGGCAAGAGGTTGGAGGAGACCAGCTGGTCGTTGGTGTTCTGCCTTCACTCTTCTGCAGACATCACATTCGTTCATGAACTGAGCAATCTCGCGCTTCATTTGAGTCCACCAATACGCCTGCTTGAGGCCCTGGTACATCTTGGTACTTCCAGGGTGGATGGAGAGGAGTGAATTGTGAGCCTCATTCATAATGACTTTACGAAGGTCACCTTTAGGCGCCACAATGCGATCCTCAAAGAAGAGAGTATCCTTGTCATCAAGGCGATAGCACTTGTACTTGGGTTGACTCTTGGCAATCCCAATCTTCACCTTCTTCACCATAGCATCAAGAAGTTGAGCCTCGCGAATCTGATCTTCCGAAGTAGGAGAGACTTGAAGCTTGGCGAGGAAACCTTGAGGAACAACTTGCAGATTGAGTTTGCGGAAAGCTTCATAAAGCTCGGGTTGATAAGGCTTGAGAATCAGACTGTTGCAGTAAGCCTTCCTGCTCAAAGCGTCAGCAATTACATTGGCCTTGCCTGGAGTATATTCGATGCTCGGATTATACTCTTGAATCATTTCGACCCAACGAGTCTGCCTGAGGTTGAGATTAGGCTGAGTGAAGATGTACTTGAGACTCTTGTGGTCAGTGAAGATGTCCACTTTTCTTCCCAATAAGAGATGTCTCCAAGTCAAAAGAGCATGCACAACTGCCGCCAACTCGAGTTCGTGAGTGGGGTAGTTTTTCTCGTTGGGCTTCAACTGGCGAGAGGTATAAGCCACAACTTTCTTCTCTTGCATCAACAATGCACCAAGACCTTGAAGAGAGGCATCACAGAAGACCTCGAACGGTTTGGATTCATCAGGAGGAGTCAGAACTGGAGCAGTGACTAATCTCTCTTTCAGGGTGTTGAAAGCGATGTCACATTCAGGTGACCAAACATACTTCACGTGCTTCTGGAGAAGGTTGGAAAGAGGCTTCGCGATATTTGAAAATTTCTCAATGAACCTTCGACAATAGCTTGCGAGACCAAGGAAACTGCGGAGTTGCTTCACGTTCTGAGGTGGTTCCCAATTCAGAATTGCAGACACCTTCTCAGGATTCACCGTAATTCCCTTGGCAGAAATGATATGCCCAAGGTAGAGAACCTCATCGAGCCAAAACTCGCACTTTGAAAACTTGGCGTAGAACTGTTGTTCTCTGAGCTTATCGAGCACCAAACGCAAGTGCTTGGCATGATCTTCCTTGTTCTTGGAAAAGACCAAAATGTCATCGAGGTAGACCAAGACGAAGTCATTTGTGTAGGGGTTGAAGATGAAGTTCATCATGCGCGAGAAAGTCGGAGGAGCGTTGACAAGGCCAAAAGACATGACAGTGTATTCATATGAACCATAGCTTGTTCTGAATGCCGTCTTGGGGATATCTTGCTCACGAATTCGAATCTGGTGATAGCCCATACGAAGATCAAGCTTGGAGAATACTTGAGCACCTTTGAGTTGTTCAAACAGCTCGTTGATGTTGCGAAGTGGGTACTTGTTCTTTACAGTCTTCGTGTTCAATGGACGGTAGTCAACACAAAGTCGGTCCGTTCCATCCCTCTTCTTCACAAAAAGAACTCCACAACCCCACGGAGAAGAACTAGGTCGGATGAGACCCATACGCTCTTGTTCATCGAGTTGTTTCTTCAACTCCTTCAACTCTTTGGGTCTGAGCTTGTAAGAACATTTGCAAACAGGTTCCGTACCAGGCTCAAGATCGATGACGAATTCAACTTGCCGGTGCGGAGGCATTCCTGGAAGCTCTTCTGGAAAGATGTCTTGATATTCGCAAACGACTGGAATTTGCGAGATGGCCTCCATCTCATCCTTCTCATTGAGAGAAAACAGACGAATGGTATCATCCCTTGCGGCAAAGACAATTACATCCTCAAATGAATGAGTCAATTCAATCTGCCTGGCAACACAATCAAGCTGAGCCTTGTTCTTAGAAAGCCAATCCATACCAAGGATAAGATCAATATCCGAGTTACCAAGGACCATTGGAGAAGAAAGAAACTTGTAGTCACCCAACATGATAGTAACATCCGGAGCCATCATTTTGGTGTTCATGAACAAACCCGGAGAAGAAACCGCTATCGGCTTAGGCAAATCAATAGTATGCACATCATGCATGGATGCAAAAGGCTTCGATAAAAATGACAAAGATGCACCAGTATCAAAAAGAACTCTTGCGGGAATGTCATTAACAGGAAGGTTACCCATAATCACATCTGGCGAGTCCTCTGCCTGAGCTGCGTTCAACAAGTTGACCATAGCAGACTTGGGGTTATGCTTGACCATAGCTGTACTTGCCGATCTCACGGGGGGAGGAGGAGGGAGACGCCTCTGATTGAAGCATTTGTTGGCATAGTGACCCTTCTGTTGGCACTTGTTGCACGTGACCTCCGAGAGTGGACGGTGATACGGAGCACTTGATCTTGGAGCTTGAGACGAAGTCTTGTTCTGAAAGCCAGGGTTGGGTGGGTGGGAAGATCCACTGCCATCTTTGCTCTTCTACTGATAAGGTTGACGGAACGGAGGAGGAGGAAGCCAATACTTTTGCTGCTTAGCCACTTGAGTTGAGGAAGAAGGAGCAGCATCTCTGACTCGCTTCTTCGAAGCATCGCACTTCATTTGAGCAGTCTCTTGCTTCATTGCCATGTTGTAAAACTCATCGTACCTCTTGGGCTCAAAGAGGACGAGAGCTAGCTGGATTTCTTCTCTGAGACCACCCCTGAACTGGTATATCATGCTCTTCTCGTCAGGGACGTCTTGCTTAGCAAAACGGGCGAGCTTCTGAAACATTTTGTTGTACTCGTAAACAGACATAGTGCCTTGCTTCAGGTTGCGGAATTCCTCATGCTTGCTTTCAACCACACTCTGAGGAATATGATGAGCTTTGGAGTCTTGACGGAATTCATCCCAGGTAATCACACGGCCTCCTCTGGAATCTTTGTACTGCTAAAACCATTCTGCAGCTTGGTCTTTGAGTTGGAAGGAGGCGAACTTGACAAAGTCCTCAGGACTGACGTTACTGCACTCGAAATGCTTGCATATGTCCATGAGCCAATCATCAGCGTCTGTTGCCTCAACACAATTGCTGAAGGTCTTTGGCTGGTTAGCAAGGAACTGGTTGAGTGTAGCAAACTGATTCTGATTGTTTCCATGACCCTGGTTCCCTTGGTTGCGCTCTTGAAGAATTTTCATGATCAGCTACGTGTTTGCATTGGTAGCGGCCATCATAGCTTGCCATGCCTCCGGAGGTGGAGGTGGTGGTGGCGGATCAGGATTCGGAGTCATGCGCGTTGGAGGAGCCATCCTGAAGAGGTTGACATCCATTAGCACATTGATAGACAATTATTGAAGCTGAATCAAACGGGTTGAAATTGCAACATATAGTCTTCACATCCAAACAAAATGAACGAATGCATTCCAATTGAAATGGTCACATATCCATAAATTGAGAAGCCACTTAGAATTGAGGTAGAAGAAAAACAACAAGATACGGAACAAGAATGAATACTTGGTGAGGATTACCCAATCCCAAACCAAATATCCGCGGAAGAAGAACTAGAGCTACAAGAATTCCCACCTATGAAACTCCCAAACCTTTCCGGTTATGCAATCAGGTGTTGGGGATACAGGGGAAGCATAATATCTCACCCAAATCTAGCAAATCCTACATCCAGCTGTATCCATCCTTCAACACATAACCGAGAAACCTTCGGAAATCATTTACCTCAACCTTCGAAAAGCATCCGTTATACGAGTTATGGCAATACTCCCGAACTCCCGCCCCAGTACTGGGTGGCGTCGAGGTTATCTCACCAACAACTGCATAAAAGAGATTTTCGATGTCAGTGAAACTTAGGTATTCCAGAATCTCAACGATAAAATTGTGACGACAACACCTCGGAGCTCAACTCCCCGGGACACTGCCACAACCCCTAAATGACAGGAGCCACCAAGAACAATGTTCTCGTCACAAATCGATCAGAACGATTCCAAGATACCCGCGTGATCCTAAAAAAAATTTAGTGAAATTTGAGAAGAGAAGAGTCAAAACTCTACGACAGTATGCCTCACCAGAGCGATGAAGGGACTGGGAAGTAAAAAGAATTCCTAACTCTCCGATATATATAATTCCTAAATGACTCAAAACATTTTTATAGACTCAACAACGCCAATGATTCGATCAAGCAGGGGGCTCCTAAGGTCGGGGAAGGCTCTGATTACCAACTTGTAACGCCCTCGATGCGGCTATATCTCCTACGTGTCGAAGCACGACTTAGTGGCATGACCGCATTGAAAGCAATGTCGCAAGTAAGGTAATCTTCACAACAACCCATGTAAATAGATAAAAGGGGAAAGGATACATAGTTGGCTTACACTCACCATGTCACACAAATACATGAATAACATTACAATCATCCAATACACTCATGGTCCGACTATGGTACCAAAATAAAGATCAACCCCCACATGCGACACGGTCCCCGATCGCCCCAACTTGGCACCACTACTGATCATCTGGGAAAGACACATAGTAACGGCGAGAGTCTTCATCAAACTCCCACTTGAGCTCAAGCGCATCGTCTAGAACGGTATCATCGGTCCCTGCATCTAGTTTGGAAGTAAACTGTGAGTCACAGGGACTCAGCAATCTCACACCCTCGCGATCAAGACTATTTAAGCTTATAGGTAAGGCAAAGGTATGAAGTGGAGCTGCATCAAGCGACTAGCATATATGGTGGCTAACCTATTCGCAAAAGAGAGCGAGAAGAGAAGGTAAAGCACGGTCGAACAACTATGATCAAGAAGTGATCCTAGAACAACCTACGTCAAGCATTACTCCAACACCGTGTTCACTTCCCGGACTCCGCCGAGATGAGACCATCAGGGTTACACACGCGGTTGATTCATTTTAATTAAGTTAAGTTTCATGTTATCTACAACAGGACATTAACAAATTCCCATCTGCCCACAACCGCGGGCACGGCTTTCGAAAGTTCAAATCCCTGCAGGGGAGTCCCAACTTAGCCCATCACAAGCTCTCACGGTCAACGAAGGATATTCCTTCTCCCGAGACATTCCGATCAGGCTCGGCATCCCGGTTACAAGACATCCTCGACAATGGTAAAACTAAACAAGCAACACCACCCAGATGTGCCGACAAATCCCGATAGGAGATGGACATATCTCGTTCTAAGGGCCCACCGGATGAGCAAGACATCGGGTAGGCCAGCCCAGAGTTGCCCCTGGTAGCCCCGGACATCGCTCAGTTGGACCAACACTTAGAGAAGCACTGGCCCGTGGGGGTTAAAATAAAGATGACCCTTGAGTCCGCGAAACCCAAGGGAAAAAGCCTAGGTGGCGAATGGTATAACCAATGTTGGGCATTGCTGGAAGAGTTTTATTCAAGGCGAACTGTCAAGGGGCTCCCATTATAACCCAACCGCGTAAGGAACGCAAAATCCGGGAACATAACACCGATATGACGAAAAACTAGGGCGGCAAGAGTGGAACAAAACACTAGGATTAAGGCCGAGCCTTCCACCATTTACCAAGTATATAGGTGCATTAAGATAAGCAAGATAATATAGTGATATCCCAACAATAAACAATGTTCCAACAAGGAACGATCTCCAATCTTCACCTGCAACAGGAACGCTATAACAGGGGCTGAGCAAAGCGGTAACATAGCCAATCAACGGTTTGCTAGGACATGGTGGGTTAGAGGTTTGACATGGCAATTTGGGAGGCATGATAAGCAAGTGGTAGGTATCGTAGCATAGGCATAGCAAAAGAGCAAGCATCTAGCAAGCAAAGATAGAAGTGATTTCGAGGGTATGATCATCTTGCCTGCAAAGTTCTCAGAGTTGACTTGGTCCTCGTAAGCGAACTCAACGGGCTCCTCGTTCACGAACTCGTCTCCCGGCTCTACCCAAACAATAACAACAAGGAAACGGAACACAATCAACCACATGCAATGCTCAAACAACATGATGCAACCATGGTATGATATGCGGGATGCGGTATGTGATGCATATGCAAGATTAGACAATGAATGATTGAACCTGGCTCAACCTGGAAATCCAAGAGTGCCACTGGAAAGGTGAGATGATTTCGTTTGAAATCGATATAAAGATCACCGGAATCGGATGCACGGTTTGGAAATGGCAAGCAAAACAAATATGGCACCGGTCTGCGATAATCAGCAAATGACCAACTAAATGCATCAAGATAACTATGCTACAGCACTCAAACATGACAACAAAATACATGCCAGGGATCCACTCATGATGCTTGACAAAAGATGAACACTTATCTATGGCTAATTCATCCATTAACAGGTTCAAACAAGCATGGCAAAAGTGCAAATGATAACAGGTTTCAGACTTAGTGAAATTAACACAAGTCTGGAATTTATCATCAGGAAGCACACTTTAGAGCATGAAAACTACAAGCTACAGGAACTTAACATGGCAAAGCAAGGCATGGCATGAAGATAGTCAAAGCACTTAACAAAAGTCCCTTAGTGACCTTGAGCCAAAAGGGATCACAAAATACAATTGCAAGCATGTGAACATGGAAAAAAATAAACAGATCTCGGACTTAGTGAAAAACTAGAGCATGCAAATCAGTTAACGAGTAGGCATGTTTACGAGCTCGATGCACTCACTACAGAGCATGGCATGACCAACTAAGCATACACCCATCAAGAATACATAGCATAGAAGCTATACATTGCAAGAACAACAACATAGCATGCACGGATCAATAGCAACATCCTCGGCAAAATCGCTAAACATGTCAACAATCTGCCAGGATTCATGATATAGCAAAAGTAGAGCTCGATTGACACAAGCTAGGGTGCTCCATGAATGCAAACAAATACATTGATGGATAGAGCACCACAATGTTAACAAAACATCCTTACTGATGATCCTCAAAAGAGCCACGGATCACTAGGAAACAACATGAACATATGGCATAACGACAAACCCAGAACAAGGACTTGGTGAAATTCTAAGTCCCTGAAATCAGCATTAGCGATTACCAACTTTGCAAGCTTGTTCTAGTCACCACAAATATCACAAAATACATGGCAAGTACCTCTGTAAGGATGGCATGGCATATAACAAAATACATGTAGAGCTCAGGATCATAGCATGCACACATTAATCATGGCAAAAATGACAAATAGCTATTTCATGAAACAGATCTGACAAACTCACCACATAGCCCTCTTCCAACAGCATTTCGGGCATAAGGATGAGCTCAAATGAAAATGATGCAATGATATGAAAAGATGTACTCGTCGAGACGAACATTTTGATATGCTACACGCACGAATCGGAGCTACGGATGCAGAGTTACGACATGATGAAAAATGCAAAAAATTAGGGTTACGGGATAAAAGTCAACCGAGTGCACACGGAAACCGAGGTTCGCCGGATGCACTGTAGACGCCGGAGAGTCGCCGGAAAACCTCGAGCTCGCCGGAGTGGGAGGTTGGATCCGGCCGGAGTGGGACTTGCCGAGAGGAGGAACGACGACGAGGGGCGGCGGAGGAGGCCGGGCGGCGCGGGGAGGCCGCGACGGAGGAATCTGCGCCGGCGCGGCGAGCCGGGTGCGGGCGAACGGCGCCGGGCGTGGGGGGCGGTGTCTTGGCGTGAGGAGGCGGCGGAGACCAGGCCGGGAGGGCCTGCCCCGGGCCCGAGCGGGCTGCGGCGGCGACGGCCGGAGTGGAGCCACGTGGCAGCTCCTGATTGGTGCGGACGGCGGCGGCGGACGCGTCCGGTCCGCTCCGGACGTGTCCGGCGCGGCGGAGGAGCGGGGACCTAGGTTTAGGGGTAGAATGACCCGAAAATTTCGGGGGAGATGCTATTTTATAGGTAGCAGGAGCTTGGAGGCTCCAAATTGAGCACGGTTTTCGGCCACGCGATCGTGATCGAACGACCGAGACGATGGAGAGGGTTTAGGTGGGTTTTGGGCCAAATTGGAAGGGTGTTGGACTCCAACACAAACGAGGCCTTTTCAGTCCCTCGGTTAACCGTTGCAGTCTCAAACAAAGTCCATATGGCACGAAACTTGACAAGCGGTCTACGGTAGTAAACCAAGGCCGCTTGGCAAGTCTCGGTCCAATCCGGAAATGTTTAACCCCCACACACGAAAAGAGGTAGAAAGGGGCACCGGAGGAGATAGGAGCACCGGAATGCAAAACGGACAACGGGGAAAATGCTCGGATGCATGAGACGAACACGTATGCAAATGCAATGCACATGATGACATGATATGAGATGCATGACAAAGGCAACAACACACGGAGACAAAAACCTGACACCGAGGGAAATAAAATAACTTAGGCCGGAAACGGCAAGAGTTGGAGTACAAATAAGGTAAATTACATCCGGGGTGTTACAACACTCCACCACTACGAAAGGATCTCGTCCCGAGATCTAGGACTGGAAAAACGTCGGGTACTCAGAACGGAGGTGATCCTCGCGTTCCCAGGTGGCTTCACGGTCGGAATGATGTGACCACTTGACTTTGAGGAATTTGATTGAGTTATTGCGAGTCTTGCGCTCAGTCTCTTCAAGAATAGCAACTGGGTGCTCACGATAAGAAAGGTCTTCTTGGAGATCAATGTCTTCGAAGTTGACGGTGCGGTCAGGGGTCTTGCAGCACTTGCGGAGCTGAGAGACATGGAACACGTCGTGCATGTTTGCAAAGTTGGAGGGAAGCTCGAGTTGATAGGCGAGATCGCCTCTCTTGCTGATGATCTTGAAAGGACCCACGTATCTAGGGGCAAGCTTCCCTTTGATACCGAAGCGACGAGTACCTTTCATTGGAGAGACACGGAGGTAAACATGGTCTCCGATCTCGAAAGCCAAATCACGATGCTTACTATCATAGTAGCTCTTCTGGCGCGATTGCGCTGCTTTGAGGTTATCACAAATGACTTTGCACATCTCTTCTGCCTCTGTGATCAAGTCATTTTCGAGAAGTTGACGTTCACCAGTCTCTGACCAGTTAAGAGGAGTACGACACTTCCTTCCATAGAGAATTTCAAATGGGGCCTTGCCCGAACTCTCTTGGAAGTTGTTGTTGTAGGAGAACTCGGCATATGGAAGACAATCTTACCACTTCATACTGAAAGAGATAACGCAAGCCCTGAGCATATATTCCAGAATCTTATTGACACGCTCGACTTGGCCGCTAGTTTGAGGATGAAAAGTTGTGCTGAAACGGATGTTGGTGCCCATGGCCTTTTGAAAATAATCCTAAAACTTGGAGGTAAAGATGCTGCCATGATCTGAAGAGATCAACTACGGAATGCCGTGTAGAGAGACAATCCAAGAGGTATACAGCTCCACCAATTGAGCTGCCATGATAGACTCTTTGATAGGCAGGAAATGAGCCACTTTAGTGAGTTTGTTGATGACAACGAATATAGCATCATTGCCACGCTTTGACTTTGGAAATCCCATCACGAAGTCCATCTCAATGTGGTCAAACTACCATTCTGGAATGGCAAGAGGTTGGAGGAGACCAGCTGGTCGTTGGTGTTCTGCCTTCACTCTTCTGCAGACATCACATTCGTTCACGAACTGAGCAATCTCACGCTTCATTCGAGTCCACCAATACGCCTGCTTGAGGTTCTGGTACATCTTCGTACTTCCAGGGTGGATGGAGAGGAGTGAATTGTGAGCCTCGTTCATAATGACTTTACGAAGGTCACCTTTAGGCACCACAATGCGATCCTCGAAGAAGAGAGTATCCTTGTCATCAAGGCGATAGCACTTGTACTTGGGTTGACTCTTGGCAATCCCAATCTTCACCTTCTTCACCATAGCATCAAGAAGTTGAGCCTCGCGAATCTGATCTTCCGAAGTAGGAGAGACTTGAAGCTTGGCGAGGAAACCTTGAGGAACAACTTGCAGATTGAGTTTGCGGAAAGCTTCATAAAGCTCGGGTTGATAAGGCTTGAGAATCAGACTGTTGCAGTAAGCCTTCCTGCTCAAAGCGTCAGCAATTACATTGGCCTTGCTTGGAGTATATTCGATGCTCGGATTATACTCTTGAATCATTTCGACCCAACGAGTCTGCCTGAGGTTGAGATTAGGCTGAGTGAAGATGTACTTGAGACTCTTGTGGTCAGTGAAGATGTCCACTTTTCTTCCCAATAAGAGATGTCTCCAAGTCAAAAGAGCATGCACAACTGCCGCCAACTCGAGGTCGTGAGTGGGGTAGTTCTTCTCGTTGGGCTTTAACTGGCGAGAGGTATAAGCCACAACTTTCTTCTCTTGCATCAACACTGCACCAAGACCTTGGAGAGAGGCATCACAGAAGACCTCGAACGGTTTGGATTCATCAGGAGGAGTCAGAACTGGAGCAGTGACTAATCTCTCTTTCAGGGTGTTGAAAGCGATGTCACATTCAGGAGACCAAATGTACTTCACGTGCTTCTGGAGAAGGTTGGAAAGAGGCTTCACGATATTTGAAAAGTTCTCAATGAACCTTTGATAATAGCTTGCGAGACCAAGGAAACTGCGGAGTTGCTTCACGTTGTGAGGTGGTTCCCAATTCACAATTGCAGACACCTTCTCAAGATTCACCGCAATGCCCTTGGCAGAAATGATATGCCCAAGGTAGAGAACCTCATCGAGCCAAAACTCGCACTTTGAAAACTTGGCGTAGAACGACCGAGACGATGGAGAGGGTTTAGGTGGGTTTTGGGCCAAATTGGAAGGGTGTTGGGCTGCAACACAAACGAGGCCTTTTCGGTCCCTCGGTTAACCGTTGGAGTATCAAAAGAAGTCCAAATGGCACGAAACTTGACAGGCGGTCTACCGGTAGTAAACCAAGGCCGGTTGGCAAGTCTCGGTCCAATCCGGAAATGTTTAACCCCCACACACGAAAAGAGGTAGAGAGGGGTATCGGAGGAGAAAGGAGCGCCGGAATGCAAAACGGACAATGGGGAAAATGCTCGGATGCATGAGACAAACACGTATGGAAATGCAATGCACATGATGACATGATATGAGATGCATGAAAAAGGCAACAACACACGGAGACAAAAACCCGACACCGAGGGAAATAAAATAACTTAGGCCGGAAACGGCAAGAGTTGGAGTACAGATAAGGTAAATTACATCCGGGGTGTTACACCGGCCTTTCCCAAAACGCAGCAGCTTCGCAGGCATTCACCTTCTTCACAGGCACCGGGCCTTTCCCAAAATGCAGCAGCTTCACAGGCATTCGCCTTCTTCACAGGCACCGGGCCTTTCGCAAAATGCAGCAGCTTCACAGGCATTCGCCTTCTTCACAGGCACCGGGCCTTTCGCAAAATGCAGCAGCTTCACAGGCCTTCGCCTTCTTCACAGGCACCGGGCCTTTCCCAAAACGTAGCAGCTTCATAGGCGTTCGCCTTCGTCACAGGCATCGGGCCTTTCCCAAAACGCAGCAGCTTCACAGGCGTTCACCTTCTTCACAGGCATCGGCCCTTTCCTAGGCGCTAGGCCTCACTCAGGGATAGAAACTCCCGAGATGTTGAATGTTCCACACGTTCTGGATGGGTACCCCCTTCGTGGTCTCCAAGCGCGTGGAGCCAGGCCTGGAAACATGAACAACCTTGAATGGGCCCTCCCACATGGGAGAGAGCTTGTGCAGCCCCTCCCTGGAGAGAACCCGTCTGAGCATGAGATCCCCAACCTCAAGAGTTCTGGGGAAGATGTTGCGGAAGTGGTATCGTCGTAGCGCCTGTTGATACCTTGCCGCTCGCAGCGCGGCTTCTCGACGGCGTTCCTCCCCCAGCATGAGATCCGCCCCCCGCATGGCGTCCTGTTGCATCTCGTCGAACACCAGGACCCGTGCGGAGCGACGCCTGACCTCGTGAGGGAGAACAGCCTCTGCTCCGTAGATGAGGAAGAACGGGGTCTCGCCAGTCGGCTTGGTCGCAGTTGTGCGGATTGACCACAGCACGGACTGGAGCTCGTCGTACCAGCCCCTGCCGCAGGCTTCCAACTTCTTCTTGAAGGTCCTGGCTTTGAGGCCCCTCGGGACCTCCGCGTTGGCCCGCTCGGCCTGGTCGTTGCTCCGGGGGTGTGCTACCGAAGCGTAGCATATCTGCGTTCCAAGGTTAGCACGGTATGTTTTGAAGAGATTACTGGTGAATTGCGAACCGTTGTCGGTGATGATGCGGTTGGGCACCCCAAATTGGCTCACGAGTCCCTTGATGAATTTGACCGCTGAGCCTGCCGGGATTGTGCGGACGGCTTCCACCTCAGCCTACTTGGTGAATTTGTACATGGCGACGTAGAGGTAGCGATAGCCCCCTGGCGCCCGAGGAAACGGTCCCAGAATGTCCAGCCCCCAAACTGCGAACGGCCATGAGAGGGTCATAGTCTGTAGACCCCCCGCAGGCTGATGGATCTGCTTAGTGTGAAACTGGCAGGCCTCGCAAGCCTTCACAAGCTCAACGGCGTCGTTGAGCGTTGTGGGCCAATAGAATCCACTACGGAACGCCTTGCCGATGAGGGTCCGTGACGATGAGTGGTGCCCGCAGTCTCCGCCGTGTATGTCCGCCAGTAGCTCCTTCCCTTGCTCTCGGGAGATGCAACGTAGGGACACGTCATTTGGTCGCTTCCTGTAGAGCTCTCCATCCCTGATACAATAAGCTGTGGCCTACCACGCCACACGCTCCGCTTCCTCCTCATTCTCCGGTAGAGTCCCCTGCATCAGGTAGTTCTTGAGCTCCGGGATCCAACACCCTTCCTGAGGCTCTAACACCAGGAGCAGGCGTGCCACTGAGGCTGAGCCGCAGACCGGGGCTCCTGAGGCAGGCGGCTGAGGGAGCTCCTCCCTTGGTTGCGCCATGCTCGACAGTGACGGCATCACCGAGGGTTTGAAGAGCCGCTCCTCAAAGACGCCAGGCTCCTGAGGCAGCCGCCTAGATGCCCTCTTGGCAATGTCATCAGCCTCCTGATTGGTGCCGCGAGGCACATGCTGCAACTCCATCCCCCAGAACTGTTTCTCCATCTTGCGAACCTCAGCGAGGTAGGCTTCCATGTGCTCGTCCTTTGGCTCGTATATCTTGTTGGAGAAGTTGACGAGGAGCTGCGAATCGCCCTTGATGATGAGGCGCTTCACCCCTAAGGCAGTTGCGGCCTTCAAGCCTGCTATTAGGCCTTTGTACTCTGCTATGTTGTTGGAGACCTTTTCTCCGTGCTGGAAGCAAAGTTGTACGGCGTAGTAGAGTTTGTACTGGGTAGGGGATACGAGCACTGCGCCAGCTCCCGCACCCTGTCGGGAAAACGCCCCATCAAAGTACATGACCCAACCATCTGGTGCTTCACTTCTCGGGGAAAGTGATCGGTCTTCGCCTGCCTC
Organism: Triticum urartu; assembly: GCF_056163025.1. NCBI lineage: Eukaryota > Viridiplantae > Streptophyta > Magnoliopsida > Poales > Poaceae > Triticum > Triticum urartu. The sequence goes on along the minus strand of NC_141875.1, from coordinate 499,394,549 downwards.
GAGACCCGACACTTCTGTCCATTCTGCCATGAAATCCGCAAGTGCGGCTCCCTTGATGACTCTGGTCATACTGAATTCTAGCTGAAATGCCTGTAGCTCGATGTTCCATTCAGCAACCCTTCCAGCTGAGTTGGGGCTCCTGAGCACTCTTTTCAAGGGGTATGCTGAGACGACTTTGATGGGATGTCCTTGGAAGTAGTGGCGCACCTTGCGTGAGGACACTAGTAGCGCGAGGAGGAGTTTTTGAGGCATGCGATACCGTGCCCTTGCGTCCCGTAGCACCATGCTGACAAAGTACACGGGATGCTCGACGAGGTTGAGGGTGCTGGCGCTGCTTGCGTGCCCCAAAGGTCGAGGCATCTCTTGAGACGATGGATCTCACAGTGCTTGATCGCCTGAAGAGGCCTCTCCTGCTCCGGGTGCATTCTCTTGCTGCGGTTGTTCCTTTCCGGCTACGGTTGCGGCCTTCGTGAGGCCCTCCTGGCTCTGCTTTGCTTCAGTTCGGACGGTCAATGCGGCCTTGGCACAGCGCTCCTCCCTGACTGCTACAAGGGCTGCGCTAGCGGAGTAGGGGGTGGCCGCAAGGTAGAGCACCAGGGGCTCCCAAGGACGCGGAGCTACCATCACTTGTGGACTAGTAAGGTACCTCTTGAGGTCTTGGAATGCCTTGTCGGCCTCTTCAGTCCATTCGAAGGGACCCTTTTTCTTCATCAGCTTGAAGAAGGGCAGCGCTCGTCCCCCCCAGCTTGGAGATGAAACGCCCCAGTGCAGTTACTCGCCCGGTGAGCTTCTGCATTTCTCTGAGGGTCCTTGGCGGGCTCATGTCTTCGACTGCCTTGACCTTCTCCGGGTTGGCCTCGATGCCCCTGTGGGATACGAGGAAACCCAGGAGCTTGCCCGAGGGGACTCCAAACACACACTTCTCCGGGTTGAGCCGTAGGTCCACTTCGTTGAGGCTCGCGAAGGTTTCTTCCAGGTCCTGTATCAGGGTTCTTACCTCACGAGACTTCACCACAATGTCATCGACGTAAGCTTTAGTGTTCCTCCCGAGCTGCCGGCCTAAGGCGATGTGCATCAGCCGCTGAAAGGTTGCGCCTGCGTTGCGCAACCCAAACGGCATGCACGTATAGCAGTACACTCCACACGGGGTCAGGAAAGCCGTCTTCTCCACGTCTTCTACCGCCATCTTGATCTGGTGATAGCCCGAGAAGGCATCTAGGAAGCACAATAGGTCACACTCTGCGGTGGAGTCAACTATCTGGTCAATGCGGGGGAGCGGAAATGGATCCTGCGGGGAGGCCTTGTTGAGGTTGGTGAAGTCAACGCACATGCGCTCCTTTCCTCCCTTTTTTGGCACAACGACCGGATTAGCCAGCCAATTAGGGTAGCTGACCTCGCAGATAACTCCTACCGCCTCTAGCTTCCGGGTCTCTTGAACGATGAAAGTCTGTTTCTCAGTAGGCTGCCGCCTTGCCTTCTGCTTCACGGGGCGCACATTGGGGCACATGTTGAGGTGATGCTCAATCACTTCCCTTGGGACCCCTGCTAACTGATCAGGTTCCTACGCGAACACCTTCTTGTTCGCATGCAGGAACCTGATCAAGGCTTTCTCCTGCTCGGGCTCGAGGTTGGCCCCTATGGTGAAGGTAGCGCTAGCGGACCTGTCCTTGTTGACTGGTACCTGCTTGGTTTCCGCCTTGTCTTGGGTGAACAACTGCTGCTTTTTAGCCGACGCAGCCCCTTGGGCTCAAGGGCATTGGTGCTAGTGGGCTACGCCACCGCGGCCGCCCTGAAAACAAGCTGGAGCACCTGCAACGCATCCTCCGTGTCTCCTGACACGGTGTGGATGCCGCTGCTCCCAGGCATCTTCATGAGGTTGTACATCGGGTGAGTTGCTGCCATGAACCGAGCCAAGGCCGGATAGCCGAGGATGGCGTTGTAGGGGAGGCCAATGGGGGCGATGTCGAAGTCGATCAGCTTTGTGCGGAAGTTGTCGCAGGTGTCGAAGGTCACTGGGAGGCGGATCTGTCCCAAGGAGGCGGTGGAACCAGCTCCGACGCCCGAGAAAGGCCTGCTGGGTTGGAGCCGCTCCAGCGGCACGTGGAGGAGGCTGAAGGCCTCCACCGAGAGCACGTTGAGGCCGGTGCCACCATCGATGAGGGTCCTGGTGACGGCCACTTGGCAGATGGTGGGGGTGCATAACATCGGGAGCACGCCCGAACCAATGGGGTTGAAAGGGTGGTCCTCCGAGTCGAAGGTTAGATCGGCCTCGGGCGCGACCCAGCCCGGGGGGCTTCTCGGCGCTTGGAGGCGGTGCTGATCCGGCGGGTGAAGGGCTTGATGTGATGGCTCGAGGGTGGTGCCTGGGAGCCACACAGGAGAGCTGCGACGACGGGCGACGCTGGTGCGGCGAAACGGGCGAGGAAGAGGTCGCGCAGCTCCTCCCATGAGGTGACAGAGGCCGTCGGCAGGTGGAGGAGCCACGCGCGTGGGATGCCGGTGAGGGCCATGGGTAACCAATTAGCCAGCACCCGGTCGTCACCCCCGGCTCTGAGGACAGCCTCCTCGTACACCAGTAGGAAAATCATCGGGTCCGTCGCGCCGTCGTAGCGCGGCGGCATCTCGGGCCTGAACTTGCGCGGCCACTGCACCTGTCGCAAGGCGGGGGCCAAGGCCCGGAGCCCCCTGGCCCCAGTGTCGACATCTATTGCTGGAGCGGGCGACACGTTGTCCGCCATGAGGGCAGGATGCGATGTTGGGGGAGAGCGGGTCGTCAGGAGGGAGGACTCCGGCGCACCCCTACCTGGCGCGCCAAATGTTGGATTTCGGGTTCCGGCAGACCCTTGAGGTTCGAACACTAGGGTGCACGCGGAGATCTCTCCCCTACCGATCTACGTCCAATCTCCTCACGTGATCTAAGCTAGAAACAACGAACAACCCAAGGGACACAAGGTTTATACTGGTTCGGGCCACCGTTGTGGTGTAATACCCTACTCCAGTGTGTGGTGTGGTGGATTGCCTCAGGGGGCTGATGATGAACAGTACAAGGGAAGAACAGCCTCGCGAGAGGTGTTCTTGAGCTAGTGCGATGAACTGCTAGGGTGAGTTCAGTCGCCTCTCTCTCTCTCTGCTAGGGCTCTACCAGATTTCTGGATCCTCCTCTACTCTGTGTGGCTAGTTCTACTTATAGAGGCCCTGGGCCTCTCCCCAAATAATGAGAGGGAAGGGCGCCAACAATTGGCCATTTTGAAGGGGAACATATAGTACAAGTTATCCTGACCAAAGGTGGTCTTCGGCTGCCAAAAGCACTGGTGATGACACCGTCTTGGGCTGCACGGTGATCTCCGTCCTGTCACTCTGCTTGTCTTGGTCTCGTTGCACCGGAATGGCAACCTGTGCCTGATGCCTTGGCCTGCGCCTTCCCCCTTTGCACCAAAGGGGAAACAAGGACACTGCGTAGGCCGGCGCCCGCCTGGCGCCCGCCTGGTCTCGATCGTCATGGCTTGCGTCATGGGTTCCTCACGAAGTACCCCTGCCTTGATCTCTCCGCCTCCTCGTGAGCCTACCAGATGAGGCTGCCTCTGAGGAAGCTTTCTGTCGTCCGCCCCGCGAGGCTTGGCCCCTCGCGAGGGTCTTGATCTTGAGCTGATGAAGATGGGCCGCGCTGGGCCCCCACTTGAGCCACGCCGTAGGCCGCAGGCAGGCAAGTCTGGGGACCCCCGTTCCCAGAACGCCGACACCAACGCTCGTAGTAGCTCCTGGGTATTTGATACCGGTGCGGTTGCTCATATTTGTAACTCAAAACAGGAGATGCGGAATAAGCGGAGACTGGTGAAGGACGAGGTGACGATGCGCATCGGGAATGGTTCCAAGGTCGATGTGATCGCCGTCGGCACGCTACCTCTACATTTACCTACAGGATTAGTTTTAAACCTCAATAATTGTTATTTAGTGCCAGCTTTGAGCATGAACATTGTATCTAGATCTCGGTTGATGCGAGATGGCTACTCATTTAAATCTGAGAATAATGGTTGTTCTATTTATATGAGAGATATGTTTTATGGTCATGCCTCGCTGGTCAATGGTTTATTCTTATTTAATCTCGAACGTGATGTTACACATATTCATAGTGTGAATGCCAAAAGGTGTAAGGTTGATAATGATAGTCCCACATACTTGTGGCATTGCTGCCTTGGTCACATTGGTGTCAAACGCATGAAGAAACTCCATGCAGATGGACTTTTGGAGTCTCTTGATTATGAATCATTTGACACATGCGAACCATGCCTCATGGGCAAAATGACCAAGACTCCGTTCTCCGGAACAATGGAGCGAGAAACCAACTTATTGGAAATCATACATACTGATGTGTGTGGTCCAATGAGTGTTGAGGCTTGCGGTGGCTATCGTTATGTTCTCACCCTCACTGATGACTTCAGTAGATATGGGTATGTCTACTTAACGAAACACAAGTCTGAGACCTTTGAAAAGTTCAAGGAATTTCAGAGTGAGGTTGAGAATCAACATGACAGGAAAATAAAGTTCTTACAATCAGATCGTGGGGGGGAATATTTGAGTCACGAATTTGGCATGCACTTAAGGAAATGTGGAATCGTTTCACAACTCACGCCGCCTGGAACACCTCAGCGTAATGGTGTTTCCGAACGTCGTAATCGCACTCTATTGGATATGGTGCGATCTATGATGTCTCTTACTGATCTACCACTATCATTTTGGGGGTATGCTTTAGACACTGCCGCATTCACTTTAAATAGGGCTCCGTCGAAATCTGTTGAGACAACACCGTATGAATTATGGTTTGGGAAGAAACCTAAGCTGTCGTTTCTGAAAGTTTGGGGATGCGATGCTTATGTCAAGAAACTTCAACCTGAAAAGCTCGAACCCAAGTCGGAAAAATGCGTCTTCATAGGATACCCTAAGGAAACTATTGGGTATTCCTTCTACCTCAGATCCAAAGGCAAGATCTTTGTTGCCAAGAATGGATCCTTTCTAGAGAAAGAGTTTCTCTCAAAAGAAGTAAGTGGGAGGAAAGTGGAACTTAATGAAGTACCGCCTCTTGAACCGGAAAGTAGCACAGCTCAAGAAAATGTTTCTGTGGTGCTTGCACCGACTAGAGAGGGAGTTAATGATGATGATCATGGAACTTCAGATCAAGTTACTACTGAACTTCATAGGTCCACAAGGACACGTTCCACGCCAGAATGGTATGGCAACCCTGTCCTAGAAATAATGTTGTTAGACAACGGTGAACCTTCGAACTATGAAGAAGCGATGGCGGGCCCAGATTCCAAGAAATGGCTTGAAGCCATGAAATCCGAGATAGGATCCATGTATGAAAACAAAGTATGGACTTTGACAGACTTGCCCGATGATCGGCGAGCCATAGAAAATAAAGGGATCTTTAAGAAGAAGACGGACACGGATGGCAATGTGACCATCTATAAAGCTCGGCTTGTCGCTAAGGCTTATCGACAAGTTCAAGGGGTTGACTACGATGAGACCTTCTTACCCGTAGAGAAACTGAAGTCTGTCCGAATCATGTTAGCAATTGCCGCATTCTATGATTATGAGATATGGCAAATGGACATCAAAACGGCATTCCTTAATGGTTTCCTTAAGGAAGAATTGTATATGATGCAGCCGGAAGGTTTTGTCGATCCTAAGAATGCTGACAAGGTATGCAAGCTCCAACGCTCAATCTATGGGCTGGTGCAAGCATCTTGGAGTTGGAACATTCGCTTTGATGAGATGATCAAAGCGTTTGGGTTTACGCAGATTTATGGAGAATCCTGTGTTTACAAGAAAGTGAGTGGGAGCTCTGTAGCATTTCTCATATTATATGTGGATGGCATACTATTGATGGGAAATGATATAGAATTCTTGGAAAGCATAAAGGCCTACTTGAATAAATGTTTTTCATTGAAGGACCTTGGAGAAGCTACTTACATATTAGGCATCAAGATTTATAGAGATAGATCGAGATGCCTCATTGGTCTTTCACAAAGCACGTACCTTGACAAGATATTGAAGAAGTTCAATATGGATCAGTCCAAGAAGGGGTTCTTGCCTGTATTGCAAGGTGTGAGATTGAGCACGGCTCAATGCCCGACCATGGCAGAAGATAGAGAAAAGATGAGTGTCATCCCCTATGCCTCGGCCATAGGGTCTATTATGTATGCCATGTTGTGTACCAGACCTGATATAAACCTTGCTGTAAGAAGGTACCAAAGTAATCCCGGCATGGAGCACTAGACAGCGGTCAAGAATATCCTAAAGTACCTGAAAAGGACTAAGGATATGTTTCTCGTTTATGGAGGTGACGAGAGCTCGTCGTAAAGGGTTACGTCGATGCTAGCTTCGACACAGATCCGGATGACTCCAAGTGACAAACCGGATACATGTATATTTTGAATGGTGGGGCAGTCAGCTGGTGCAGTTGCAAGCAAAGCGTCGTGGCGGGATCTACATGTGAAGCAGAGTACATGGCAGCCTCAGAGGCAGCACATGAAGCAATCTGGATGAAGGAGTTCATTACTGACCTCGGAGTTATTCCCAATGCATCGGACCCGATGACTCTCTTCTGTGACAACACTGGAGCTATTGCCCTTGCCAAGGATCCCAGGTTTCACAAGAAGACCAGGCATATCAAGCGTCGCTTCAACTCCATTCGTGAAAATGTTCAAGATGGAGACATAGAGATTTTTAAAGTGCATACAGACCTGAATGTCACAGATCCGTTGACTAAACATCTTCCACGTGCAAAACATGATGAACACCAGTACTCTGTGGGTGTTTGATTCATCACAATGTAACTAGGTTATTGACTCTAGTGCAAGTGGGAGACTGTTGGAAATATGCCCTAGAGGCAATAATAAAATGGTTATTGTTATATTTCCTTGTTCATGATAATTGTCTATTGTTCATGCTATAATTGTATTATCTGGAAACAGTAATACGTGTGTGAATACATATACCACAACATGTCCCTAGTGAGCCTCTAGTTGACTAGCTCGTTGATCAATAGATGGTTACGGTTTCCTGACCATGGACATTGGATGTCATTGATAACGGGATGACATCATTAGGAGAATGATGTGATGGACAAGACCCAATCCTAAGCCTAGCACAAGATCGTGTAGTTCGTCTGCTAAAGCTTTTCTAATGTCAAGTATCTTTTCCTTAGACCATGAGATTGTGCAACTCCCGGATACCATAGGAGTACTTTGGGTGTGCCAAATGTCACAACGTAACTGGGTGGCTATATAGGTACACTACGGGTATCCCTGAAAGTATCTATTGGGTTGGCACGATCGAGACTGGGATTTGTCACTCCGTATGACGGACAGGTATCTTTGGGCCCACTCGGTAAGATATCATCGTAATGAGCTCAATGTGACTAAGGGGTTGGTCACGGGATGATGTGTTACGGAACGAGTAAAGAGACTTGTCGTAACGAGATTGAACAAGGTATCAGTATACCGACGATCGAATCTCAGGCAAGTACTATACCGGTAGGCAAAGGGAATCATATACGGGATTGATTGAATCCTTGACATCTTGGTTCATCCGATGAGATCATCATGGAACATGTGGGAGCCAACATGGGTATCCAGATCCCGCTGTTGGTTATTGGCCGGAGAGATGTCTCGGTCATGTCTGCATAGTTCCCAAACCCGTAGGGTCTACACACTTAAGGTTCAATGATGCTAGGGTTATAGGAAATAGAAGTACGTGGTTACCGAATGTTTTTTGGAGTCCCGAATGAGATACCGGACGTCACGAGGAATTTCGGAATGGTCCGGAGGTAAAGATTTATATATGGGAAGTCCCGTTTTGGAGACCGCAAGTGTTCTGGGCGTTATCGGTAATGTACCGGGACCACCAGAAGGTTTCGAGGGTCCACCGGGAGGGGCCACCAGCCCCGGAGGCCTACATGGGCCAAGTGTGGGAAGGGACCAGCCCCTAGGTGGGCTGGTGCGCCGCCCATAAGAGGCCCAAGGTGCAGGGAAGGGGAGAAGGGGGAAACCCTAGGCTCAGATGAGCCTAAGGCCCACCTAGGGTGCGCCCCCCCCCCTCTCTCCCCCTCTAGCCACCACCCTAGATGCATCTAAGGCTGGCCGCCACCCCTAGGTGGGGAAACCTAGATGGGGGCGCATCCCTTCCCCTCCCCTATATATAGTGGGAGTTTTGGGTGACGGTGTCCTGGACTAGGGGGTACTCACCACGTCGTCTCCCGGTCAGTTAGATTGGGCCGAGGACCCCCATGGCTGTATACTCATGGGCCAGTTCGGACAGCTGCCGCATACAAGGAAGATTCCACAAGAGTTGGTGGTCAAGACAAGGACTCCTCCCCCACCGGCGTATTCGGCTAGGACTCTTGTTATCCTAGGCCTCTGGTGCATTATATAAACCAGGCCCAGGATAGTCGATAGATATACAAACAATCATAATCATAGGCTAGCTTCTAGGGTTTAGCCTCTACGATCTCGTGGTAGGTCAACTCTTGTAATACTCATATCATCAAGATCAATCAAGCAGGAAGTAGGGTATTACCTCCATCGAGAGGGCCCGAACCTGGGTAAACATTGTGTCCCCTGTCTCCTGTTACCGTCGACCTTAGACGCACAGTTCGGGACCCCCTACCCGAGATCCGCAAGTTTTGACACCGACATTGGTGCTTTCATTGGGAGTTCCGCTGTGTGATCGGCAAAAGGATCGATGGCTCGTCTACAGATTAACTGCGACATTGACATCTTCGTCACCGGCTCGACTGGTCACCTTGGCTTGACCGAGGACCGTGCCCTGCCTCTGATCGTTATGTTCGGACAAGGGCATTCATCAACACCAACTCCGATCTCTATCAAGATCGTGGAGGAATCGTCCATTGAGCTCGGGGGCTCAACGTCAACTTTGCCCTCGGGTGACCATACTGTTTTTCTGGACAGCGAACACGTATCCGCCGCCACCGCCTCCTTGAATGTCATTTTAATGATCGCTTCGGTGGAATTGTGCGATATTGAGTCTACAACAACCCTGGATTCGTCGAGTTCCGATGGAGGAATCTCTGACAATCTACGATATACCGGAGCCCTGTCAAAACCAGATGTGAATCTGGACGAGTTTAGGGTGTGGTCTCCAGAGCCCAGCTTGAAAGTCCTTTGGAAGATCCAAATGTTCACCTGCTGCGGAATTCCCTTATCTACCACCCCTCAAAATTTCAGCTCGATCTGACCGTCCAAACTCCGAGAACCTTCCGATTAGTGCATCACTTTTCAGATCGGTTTCCTGCACGAATACGGATCCGACCCGAATTCATGTTTCTTTATGAACGTGATATTTGACAACCTTTTTAAAAGGAATTTTCTTCTAAGGTATTGTGCGTTGTTTTTAAGACGCGCCCATAAAATTTTAATCCTCCTCTGAGGTAATCTTCGCCATCACACTGGTGTCAAACCAGTCCGGCAATATAGCTCCACGACTGCCGACCTGCGCTAGACATGTCGTCACTTTTTAAGCCGAGCTCAACTTCTTCGGATCCTCACCTCAGCGAGCCGAATAAGAGTTCAGAATTGCCAAGGATAAATCATCACCAACATCGCCGCCCCACTGATTAAACGGAGCAGGCACACCGGCATCGCTGCATGGTCACTTCATCAAACCAGCATTGGTCACGTCACAAGTTACGACCTGGGTCGGCATGGCTGCACTGTTTCTTCTTCGAGCCAATGTCCATCGCCAAACTACTTCAACACCTCGGCTGACATGGCAGCTACAACAACTCCTCACCGGCCTGCTCCGTCACCTCGGCTAGACCGGGGACTTGGCTATTTCTTCATCAACATACTCCGGTGACTTCGGCGTCACTAGCCGACCAGCTTTGTCACGTTAGCTGGACCGAGGGCTTCGCCTCGGCAAGCCAACCTTTGACAGCATCACCATGCCATCACTTTATCGCCCATCAGGCAATGGGTGTGCGGATCGATTCCCAATTTTGGGAGTCGCTTTTCTTCGGAATGCTACAACAAATAAACCACGTGCTATTAATACTAACAATTTTTGCTTGTTGGGTTTATTTTTCTTAAGGAATTATTACTCTGGTTTGTTCCATCATCTGTACACAGGTCTATCAAATGGTAGCCACATTAAAAATGGTCGCGTGGTGGTTCGGTCAGTTTCCGTACATAGTTCGGCGAACGCCGCATCCGGAGCCCGGACCGCCCTGCAAATTCAGGCTTTGTCACGCCTTCACTGCATCACGCTGACGCCCTGCATCGACATTGGCTTCGGCGCCAGACCCCATTTATTTAAATAAATTATTTTGCGTAAAGCAATTATGCAAGGATTATATATTATTATTATTATTTCCTGGACCACACTGTTTTATGTGTGCAGGTAATCGATTTTGATTGCGTTAGGTGGTCACTACTCCAGAGTGCCGAACTCCTTGCTCGGACACCTCAGGCCTGGGGGCTGGGACCTCGGCCATGCCGAGGACTGCGAACCTTGTTGGATCTGTCACAGATCAATGGGCGTCTTTGTCCCTCCACAAGCCCGAATTGCGTCATCAACACCGAGCACATTAACCAGCTAAGTTGCTTTCATGCTCAAAAACTTTCAGTTTTAAATTTTGTTCAGTTCGACCAAGCATTATACTTTTCGGCACAAAGTTGTTTGTGACAAAGTTCCTTGTCAAAACTTTGTTTGTGACGCGCATATTCAAATACCCCGTTTATTTGGGGGCTCCCTAGATGGAGCTTTTCCTCTTGCATATGATTATACTTGTACGGCTTTGTTCCTTGTTCGTGTATTACGCCACAATATGCACCATATTAACCTAAGCGATTTACAAGCTGGGTTGCCTCGCTCCTGTGTTTACCCCTACGTTCCCGATTGTTCGGCTAGGGAGTAAAGGGAGCACCTCTGCGATTGTCACGACCGGGTCATCCGAGCTCTGACCTCAGACTGGGTGAAGCCGAAAGCTAGCGCTCTTATTGTTTTCAATCATGGTCGGCACACAATGGAACTCATGAGTACAAAAAATCTATTGCACAAGTCTCATAGTAATAATGAGCACCGAAGAAAGGTATCGGTGGGGGTACTATTTTCTTCGAAGATGCTTCTTACACTTCATTAGTAATATAGCATAAGTTCCCTGAGCGTGCTTTGTCTGTTACAGCCTTATGGCCTGATTGCCTGGTCATCGGAAATACCGTCGATACTCTCGACAGGTGGAGTACATGACACTTTTCGGCCCTTGGCCGAAGAGGGAGAAGCCGACGGTCGGTTAAGACGCGTTTAAAGTTCGGGTGAACACAGATATGATATAAGTACTTCGGTACATACAATCATTATACATAAAATTCTTTTACCCAAGTCACTTGGGGGCTCTTAAAATTTATATGAGTTGTTTTATAGTAAATGTGTTTTCTTCTTGGTCATTGCGAAGTCTTTTTCTATTGCTCCTTTTTCGACTAGAGTTTATGGTCAATAGCCGGATAGCCTGTCTTCTCTCTGAAAGCCGCTTGAGTTTAGTTTGCTAAACTGACCTCGGAGAAGTACTCCGCCTTTGGGATAAGGAGCTTGAAGCCGTAGGCTGACCAGCGTGAAGTCTTGAGATCGGATGTGTCATGTTAAAGCACGACATAAGCACATTTTTTCCAATTTTTGGATTGGCACCGGACACTTGATCTTGTTCGGACGTCAAGTTTTTACTGACGTTTTTTGGTTTTCCAAGCTTATGGCACTTTCAAACTATTTGTGTGTTTTCAGCACAAGTCTCGCAGTGCAATGTCGGACACCTTTAGAGATTCGGCAAAAACATTCTCGGATATTGCTATATATGCATCAGTTTCGAATTGTGTCTTCTGTCAATAGTTGGGTTGCCCGGCTCCTGCGCTTACCTCCTACGTTCTGCTTTGTTCGGATAGGTGTGCAAAGGGAGAACCACTGCGATTGTGCTTCCAGCTCACATGGTTAAGCACCTCAGTGGAGAAAGCCGAAAACTGACTGTCACAATAAGTGTAAATTGGTCAGCGATCTGATGACTGCGTTAAATGACGGGCCATTCATAACATTGGCCGAAGTGTTTACGGCTTGACCTCGACTGTCACCGAACACTACCGGGGGCTAGTAACTGGCCTCCCAAACTAAATCCTCAATATTTTGCTCTTACATTAGAGTTGAGGTTTCATGATCATGCTTAGCATGACAACCCAAAGAAAGGAACCGATAGTGGGACTATGTTCTTTGGAAGATGTTTCTTACGTTAAAAAGAAATATAACATATCTCTCCGTGTACCTTTGTTTATAAAACCGTATGGCTGGATTGCCTTGTTTGTCGTCAATCTTTGCCCCAATAAATCCTTTATAAAGTAGGACAAACACTCCTCGGCTGCTGGCCAAGGAGGCGGAAGCCGATGGTCGGTCAACAAAGTTTTTACAATGAGGATCCGAGCATTAATGATGTAAAGTACTTGGATACATAGAATCATTACACATAATTTGTGATTTTATTACGGTTATCGATCCTTAATTCGGCCACCCGTGCCCACATTAAGGATCGGGGGCTACTGGGCTTCGTGCTTATCATTTACAAATATTAAAGGGGTACATCGATCCCCTGATCTGGTGTTGCCACCCGGCCAGTGGCTCGGGGGCTACTGCATTAACAATCCAATGCAAAAAAATTAAAGTGCAATATAGTTTTTGAGGAGATTATTATCCTCGGGTTGGTCGGCCGCACCCAACCTGAGTCTCGGAAGCAGCCCATGGCCAAGGTGGTGCATCACCTCGGAAGCAGTCCGGCGTAAAGCTCGGGCGCCAGTGGCTGGCTCCATAGCGGGCATTTCCGACATTAAGCTCGGCTAAGCTCCTTCAAACGTTTTTGGGCCAAGGTGATCTATGAAACCTCGGATATAGTCCGGCATTGAAGCTCGGATACATTCCGGCGTTGGAGCCCGGATGCAGTTTGGCGTTGGAGCTCGGCTGTAACAATAATCTTATGCAATCCGGCGTTGGAGCTTGGCTGCGAAAGATAAATCGAATGCAGTCCGGCATTGGAGCTCGGACGCAAGAGGACACTGCCGCCCGGGAACAACTTCAAACCCGAGGTGTGGCATAAAAATAACAAGGCATTGATAAAGGTCGGGAACTTAAGGGGGATTCTCGGATACCCAACGTATAAACTCTTTGGATGCACGTTCGTGATCCTCAAGATCGAAGAAGATTTGTTGAACCAGTTTTCAAGACCGACGATCGAAGATGAAGAACAGTTCAGAAGAATCGAGGGGCGTCCCCAACTTGAAGACCGGTTCAGGGGCTACTGACGGTGTCCTGGACTAGGGGGTACTCACCACGTCGTCTCCTGGCCAGTTAGATTGGGCCAAGGACCCCCATGGCCGTATACTCATGGGCCAGTTCGGACAGCTGTCGCATACAAGGAAGATTCCACAAGACTTGGTGGTCAAGACAAGGACTCCTCCCCATCGGCGTATTCGGCTAGGACTCTTGTTATCCTAGGCCTCTGGTGCATTATATAAACCAGGCCCAGGCTAGTCGATAGATATACAAACAATCATAATCATAGGCTAGCTTTTAGGGTTTAGCCTCTACGATCTCGTGGTAGATCAACTCTTGTAATACTCATATCATCAAGATCAATCAAGCAGGAAGTAGGGTATTACCTCCATCGAGAGGGCCCGAACCTGGGAAACATCGTGTCCCCTGTTACCGTCGACCTTAGACGCACAGTTCGGGACCCCCTACCTGAGATCCGCCAGTTTTGACACCGACATTGGGGCTGCCAGAGACACGACTCTCCCTCTCTCTTGGCGCAGCCCTACCCTTCTCCCTCCTCGTCTCTCGCAGTGCTTGGAGAAGCCCTGCTGGAGTGCCACTCTCCTCCACCACCACCACGCCGTCGTGCTGCTGCTGGACGGAGTCTTCCCCAACCTCTCCCTCTCTCCTTGCTGGATCAAGGCGCGGGAGACATCACCGGGCTGCACGTGTGTTGAACGTGGAAGCACCGTTGTTTGGTGCTTAGATCGGATTCAGCCACGATGTGAATCACTTCGTGTATGACTCCACCGACCGCGTTCTTGTAACGCTTTCGTTTTGCGATCTTCAAGGGTATGAAGATACACTACCCTCTCTCTCGTTGCTAGTAAGCTCAATAGATTGATCTTGGTGATGCGTAGAAAATTTTAATTTCTGCAATGATCCCCAACACTATGTACTTGTGTGCGTGTTAATTCCATGTGCAGTAAATTAGAAGGAATTTTCAAACATATTGATCTCACAACATGGACACATGCATACGTATGCATGGAGTGACATGGCATTTTAATTCCAAAAAATAAAAAAATGATCAGAAAAACATGAAACCTTGGTTGATGTAATGTCATGCCACCAAGATGATGTGGTAAATAAATTGGCATGTTTGACGAAAGTTTGGACACACACCCTTCACAAACCGGAGCAACACACTAAAAGGCTCATGGTTCCGAGAGGGAACAATGAATGGTTGATGACGAACGGGAGATAGCTTCCTCTTACGGCCTTCAAATTTTTTTCTACGTCTAACGAGCACTACTACAACTGTAATGTGAAATTTTGGAAAATTCTAGGGGTCATTTGACTTTTCAAAGACATTTAAGTGATTTTCTAGCCATTTAATGACCGTAATTCAAATTTGAACTACATCTACATGTAACGCCTAACCAAAACAGTTTGAAAAATCATATCTATGTACTTGTGTGCGAGTTAATTCCATGTGCAGTAAATTAGAAGGAATTTTCAAACATATTGGTCTCATGACATGGACACATGCATACGTATGCATGGAGTGACATGGCATTTTATTCCAAAAAATAAAAAAATGATCAGAAAAACATGAAACCTTGGTTGATGTAATGTCATGCCACCAAGATGATGTGGTAGAGAAATTGGCATGTTTGACGAAAGTTTGGACACACACCCCTCACAAACCGGAGCAACACACTAGAAGGCTTGTGGTTCCGAGAGGGAACAATGCATGTTTGATGGCGAACGGGAGATAGCTTCCTCTTAGGGCCTTCAATTTTTTTCTACGTCTAACGTCCACTACTACAATTGTAATGTGAATTCTTTGAAAATTCTAGGGGTCATTTGACCTTTTAAAGACATTTAAGTGAATTTCTAGCCATTTAATGACCGTAATTCAAATTTGAACTACATCTACATGCAACGCCTAACCAAAACGGTTTGAAAATCATATCTATGTACTCGTGTGCAAGTTAATTCCATGTGCAGTAAATTAGAAGGAATTTTGAAACATATTGGTCTCACGACATGGACACATGCATACGTATGCATGGAGTGACATGGCATTTTAATTCCAAAAAATAAAAAATGATCAGAAAAAAAATGAAACCTTGGTTGATGTAATGTCATGCCACCAAGATGATGTGGTAAAGAAATTGACATGTTTGACGAAAGTTTGGACACACACCCCTCACAAACCGGAGCAACACACTAGAAGACGTGTGGTTCCGAGAGGCAACAATGCATGGTTGATGACGAACGGGAGATAGCTTCCTCTTACGGCCTTCAGTTTTTTTCTATGTCTAACGTGCACTACTACAACTGTAATGTGAAATTTTTGAAAATTGTAGGGGTCATTTGACCTTTTAAAGACATTTAAGTAATTTTCTAGCCATTTAATGACCGTAATTCAAATTTGAACTACATCTACATGCAACTCCTAACCATAACGGTTGGAAAAATCATATTTTTGTGTACTTGTGTGCGACTTAAAAAATCATCAGATGATGTAAATATCTGGTGTTCAAAAAATAAAATGTAAAGATCTGGCAAGACAACCGGCCCCCACACGATTGGCACTCTATCTCGCGGCTCGAGGTTTGGTAGGTGAGTGGCGGGGATCATTAATCAGACACGGTTCTGCATTGGAAACCGTCAGCTATTATGTTCACACACGGATTTTGGCTATTATGTTCACACACGGATTTTGTTGCGAGAATCGTGTGTAATTCAAACTACAGTACTTGTAAATTCCGGCGACCGGCATGTGTACTGTCCCCGTCGATCTAGATTCCGGCTACCAATAAATACTACCTTGCTCACGTCGTCCCGCCTGCATTCTCATATACATCCTCCCCTCGCTCGCCTTCTCTCTCTCTCTCAAATCTCTGCCATGGCGCCGCCGGTCTGCCCACGCACCGACGAGGAGTCGCCGCCCCCCGAGGACGCTCACTTGATTAGCAGCGACGAGGACCCCTACGTGCCGCCTGACGAGGTTGCGCTGGACCCCCCAACTTTGGATTGGTTTTGGGGCCAGTAAAATCTTTGTCTGTGAAAGTCGCTACCGCCGGCTGAGAAAGCCAGGCAAGTGGTGTTCAAGAAGGAGATGGCAGAGGAGGAAGCCAAGTACTAGGCGGCCTGTGAAGCATGTGATGCCGCCTGGAAAAAGAAGGCGGTAGAGCTTTGGGGGCGGGCGCGTCGTCGTGCCGAGGAGGTGTACGAAGGTCATAGGCGATGGGCGCCTCGTCGCTGCGTGGAAGTGTGCCGATAAGCTCCAGCATGCCACCGACGAGGAGCTCCACTGGGTGCGCAACGAAATGGCAAGATCGACCGCGCGCGTCTGCCAGCGAGAGGCAGATCGGTACGTCAAGCGCTGTGAGGCGGAGGAGGCAGAGTACTGCCTCCGCACTAGGAAGATGCCGCGCACCAGGGAGTTGCTGGCGAGGGGCTGCCGGAATACTAGCCCTAGGAGGGATTATTAGTTTTAGTATTGTTCGTTTTCAATTTTATGCATTATACCTAGTAGTTAAGTATCATCATGTATATGTGATGATATTATATATATATATATATTCTGTGATGAACTAATGAAAAATTAATATATATATTAAGAATTCCATTTTCTATCTGTTTTTGTATACTAATTTGAATCATGCTATTATCATCCACATATACAGAATGGAAAGCGTATGCACACATTGAAATAGAACATATAAGAATGGAAAACAGAGTACACCCATTGAAACAGAGCAATACTATGATTGCTGTGAATACATAGCTATCCACGTCAAAACGGCTTTTCAAAATAAAACGCGTCCATGAGACCATGACCAGCCGCCCTTGCCTACGGTAGCTCTTGGCTCTGCCTGAACTCGTGCAGGCGTTCGTCCAAGCGGTCGACACGCTCGCGGTATATCTGGAGCACGATCTCGAGCTCCAAGTTGGCTATTTCATCGGAGATCACCAGCTCGAGGATGCGACGGCCATGTTCCTCTACTGCGCCCAGTTGGCACCTGGGCCAAGGAGGCGGTCGAGCCTACGGACCAGCGCGTTGGCATCCAGCAGGCCGCGGACAAGGTGAACGTCGGCACCCATACGAACGGCGCGGCGGCCGTCCGGTGCAAGTACGGCGCGGCCGGCCTCTGGTGCAAGTACGGTGCTGAGGGCCTCTGCCCACTCCTAGCGAGGAATGGGGGTACTGACCGCACGTGTACCCAGCTACAATGCCGTGTCGACAACAGGCAAGCGCCGATGGATCCGCTCTTGCTGTGCGGAGCGCTGCGCCTCTCGGTCTACAGCGCTCCAATGGTCTCGCGGTGCGGCGAGCCACAGCCTATCGGCGCGGACGCGCCTAGCTTTCTCTGCGGCGCGCCATCGATCATGTTGTGCGGCGAGCTGCACACTGTCAGCGCTGACATGCCTATCTTGATCCGCAGCGCTCAAGTGCCATGCGCCAAAGGTCTTCTCAACCCTGGTGATGATGCGCATCACAGCATCGTCCATCACGTTGCCGGGAAGTGCCTCGGCCTCGACGGGCCGTGGCGCCTGCTCGTTTTCCTCGTCGACGAGGTTGATGGTAGAGGCAGCGCTTTGGTGGGTTGGCATGCTTGGAAAAGTTGGATGTGTTACAGGCTGCGCTTGTCGCCTCCGTGCGTCGCGCGCCGCCTATCCGCAATATCGCTGGGTGGCGAGAAACAGATGAGCAAATGGCGGGAAATGGTGGCGTGTTGATAAAACGCCATCAATTAATGGAAACTTAGCATAGAAGGAACATCGAGCTAGCACAAAAAGGAGATGATGATTAGATGAACACGGACCACACTAGGGAACCGTTTCTGTTATTATCGGTATTCGCACACATTTCTGATTACATACCTGTTTGTCGCGTATCACACACATCTTTTTATATTGAACTGTTTCCGTTCTCTTGTCTAAACGCAAACAGTTCATCCGAGTGAACCGCATGCCGTATATCGAACACACCTTCATCTGGCTGCCTGTTTCTTTTGTGTTGCCTAATCACAAACAGTTCATCCGAGTGAACCGTATGTTCTATATCGCACACACCTTCATCTGGCTGCCCATTTCTTTTTTTCCACCTCATCGCAAACAGTTAACTGAGCTGAGCCGTATGCCCTGTATCACACACACAACAAAAATCTGAACCGTGTTTGATGCATCCTCCATCGCAAACATTTTGCACATTTTTATGGTTTTTTACACCATTGTTTGCAATTATGGCATCTCACATAGTTTCGTTGAGGGGTCTCTGATCGTAGTGTCGCGCTAGCAGCAACCTGCAGTACTGAAACACTCATCTTGAGAATAACACATCTAGCATGGAAACATATCAGCCACCCCCTATCGTTTCATGAGTGGTACGAGCACACAAAAGAGAAATTTATTTTGAAAATTAGAGATGACACATACAAATTTGCTTAGAACGGCAAAATAATACCGTATATAGGTAGGTATAGTGGACTCATGTGGCAAAACTGGGTTTGAGGATTTTGGATGCCTAAGTAGTGATCATACTTAGTGCAAATGAAGGCTAGCAAAAAATTGAGAAGCATACTCCAAATAATGCACCACAAGTAGGATATAATTTCATTGCATAACTATTGACTTTCGTGCTTTCAAAGGGAATCACAAACCTTAACACCAATATTCTTACTAAAGCATAATTACTCATCAACATGACTCACATATTATATCATCATATCACAAAACTATTACAAGGAATCAAGTTTATTTTGTCCAATGATCTTCATGAAAGTTTTTATTATATCCCTCTTGAATATCAATCACTTTGGGACTAATTTCATAAGTTTCTTTTGATAGCTCAGAAAAATCTAAGTGAAGAACATGAGCATAAAAAATTTCTTCTCTCAAAATAATTTAAGTGAAGCATAAGAGAATTTCTTAAAAAATAACAAAGCACACCGTGCTCAAAAAGATATAAGTGAAGCACTAGAGCAATTCCATAGCTCATAAAAATTTAAGTGAAGCATAGAGAGCAATTCCAAAAAGTCATAGCATAATTTTGGCTCTCACAAATAGGTGTGTCCAGTAACGATATATGAATAAAAGTAAAAAAGAAAAACAAGCAAAGACTCATATCATACAAGACGCTCCAAGCAAAACTCATGATATGTGACGAATAAAAATATAGCTCCAAGTAAAATACCGATGGTCGTTAGAAGAAAGAGGGGATGCCACTCGGGGATCCCCAAGCTTAGTTGCTTGCTTCTCTTTTAGATAATGGCTTGGGGTGCCATGGGGCATCCCCAATCTTAGGCTCTTCTTACTCCTTATTCCTTCATCCATCATGATATCACCCTAAACTTGAAAACTTCAATCACACAAAACTCAACAAAACCTTCATGAGATCCGTTAGTATAACAAAGCAAATCACTACCATAAGTACTATTGCAAACCCATTCATATTTTATTTTTGCATGATATCTACTGTATTCCAACTTTTCTATAGCTTATACCCTCCAATACAAACCATAGATTCATCGACATAAGCACTCAATGCAAAGAAAACATAATCTGTCAAAAACATAACAGTCTGTAGCAATCTGAAAACTTCAAATACTTCTGTAACTCCAAAAATTCTAAAACATTAGGATAACATGGGCAATTTGTATATCAATCTTGTGTACAAAAATCAGGATTTTATCATGTTCCTTTTAAAAATTAAAATTATTTTTCTGGACGCAAAAGTTTCTGTTTTTCAACAAGATCAAATCAACTATCACCCAACATGATCCCAAAGGCTTTGCTTGGCACAAACACTTATTAAAACATAAAAAATTCAATCGTAACAGTAGCATAATTATGCAAACACTCAAGAACAGAAAGGAAAAGACAAAAATATATTTTATTCAGTGGGTTGCGTCCCAACAAGCGCTATCATTTTATGCCCCTAGATAGGCATAATGCAAAGATCTAAGTATTGTCATCTTTGTTTTGAGATCCATAAGATGCCCTCATGACTGATTCATATGGTGGCTTAATTCTTGTTCTAGGGAAGTGTTCCATACCCTTCCTTAGTGGAAATTGAAATTTAATATTTGATAACCCACAAGTATAGGGGGTCGCAATAGTTTTCGAGGGTAAAGTATTCAACCCAAATTTATCGATTTGACACAAGGGGAGCCAAAGAATATTCTCAAGTATTAGCAGCTGAGTTGTCAATTCAACCACACTTGAAAGACTTAATATCTGCAACAAAGTATTTAGTAGCAAAGTAGAAGTAACGGTAACAGTGGAAAAAGTAACAGTAGTAGTTTCGTAACAATCGGAACAGTAGCAGTGGAAAAGTAACTTAGCAAAGATCAATATGTGAAAAGCTCGTAGGCAATGGATCAATGATGGATAATTATGTCGGATGGCATTTATCATGCAACGGTTATAACATAGGGTGACACAAAACTAGCTCCAATTCATCTATATAATGTAGGCATGTATTCCGAATATAGTCATACATGCTTATGGAAAAGAACTTGCATGACATCTTTTGTCCTACCCTCCCATGGCAGTGGAATCCTATTGGAAACTAAGGGATATTAAGGCATACTTTTAATAGAGTACCGGACCAAAGCATTAGCACTTAGTGAATACATGAACTCATCAAACTATGGACATCACCGGGAGTGGTCCCGACTATTGTCACTCCGGGGTTGCCGGATCACAACACGTAGTAGGTGACTATAACTTGCAATATCGGATCAAGAACACAAATATATTCATGAAAACGTAATAGGTTCAGATATGAAATCATGGCACTAGGGCCCTAGTGACAATCATTAAGCATAGCAAAGTCATAGCAACATCAATCTTAGAACATAGTGGATACTAGGGATCAATCCCTAACAAAACTAACTCGATTACATGGTAAATCTCATCCAACCCATCACGGTCCAGCAAGCCTACGATGGAATTACTCACACACGGTAGTGAGCATCATGAAATTGGTGATGGAGGATGGTTGATGATGATGATGGCGACGATTTCCCCTCTCCGGAGCCCAGAACGGACTCCAGATATGCGCTCCCGAGGGAGATCAGGGCTTGGCGGCGGCTCCGTATCGTAAAACGTGATGAATCCTTCTCTCTAATTTTTTTCTCCCCGAAAGAGAATATATGAAGTTGGAGTTGAGGTCGGTGGAGGTCCAGGGGGGCCACAAGGTTGGGTGGCGCGCCCCCACCCTTGTGAACAGGGTGTGGGCCGCCTTCGCTTGATTCTTTCGCCAATATTTTTTATTAATTCCAAAACTTATCTCCGTGAAGTTTCATGTCATTCCGATAACTTTTTATTCTGCACAAAAATAACACCATGGCAATTCTGCTGAAAACAGCGTCAGTCCGGGTTAGTTCCATTCAAATCATGCAAGTTAGAGTCCAAAACAAAGGCAAAAGAGTTTGGAAAAGTAGATACGACGGAGACATATCAATATTGCCTTCTTTCATATCAATCACGACACCAATAGTACGTAAAAACGGTCTACCGAGTGTAATAGGACAAGACGAATTGCAATCAATATCAAGAACAATAAAATCAATGGGCACATAATTCCTATTTGCAAGAATAAGAACGTCATTAATTATTCCCATAGGCTTTTTAATAGTAGAATCCGCCAAGTGCAAATTTAAAGAACATTCTTCAATATTGGTAAGACGAATCACATCACATAAAGATTTCGGAATTGTAGAAACACTAGCACCCAAGTCACATAAAGCAAAACACTCATAATTTTTAATCTTGACTTCGATAGTGGGTTCCCATTCATCATGTAATTTTCTAGAAATTGAAATCTCTAATTCCAACTTTTCTTCCAAAGCTTTCTTCATAGCATCAACAATATGTTTAATAAAAGCTTTATTTTGTTCATAAGCATGGGGTGAATTAATCATGGATTGAAATAAAGAAATACAATCAATCAAAGAGCAAATATCATAATTAAAGTCTTCGTAATCCAAAAGATTGGGCACATCACTAGTTAAAGTTTTGACCTCTCCAAACCCACTTTTATCAATTTTCTCAACAAGATTTTCACTCTCCAAATTATCGAGACGCCTTCCAACTAAATTTGACTCTTCTTTAGTCCCTTTTTCATCAATTTAAATTTTACTAAACAAGTAATCAATAGAAGAAACACCAATCATTTTTAAGATCTTCATCTTTTTTTATGAAAGCAATCACTAGAAAATGCCTTTTTAAAAAATTCTCTTTTAGCTCTAAGCATAGCGGTTATTTTCTTACTTTAATCCATAGAAACATATAAATCTTCAATTGATTCCTCAACCTTAGCCACAAAAATTTTCATCTTGAGATTTTCTACATCATCAGACATTCTATCAATGCTTCTAGACATATCATCAATCTTACTCAACTTTTCTTCTGTCATAGTATTAAAATTATTTTGAGCATTGATAAATTCTTTAATATTATTCTCAAGATCAGAGGTATTCCTATTATTATTATTATAAGAAGGATCACCATAGGAATTACCATAATTATTAGAGGAATTTCCAGGAAAAGGTCTAGGATTAAAGCTACCTCTATAAGCATTGTTATTAAAATTGTTTCGCGAGACAAAATTCACATCTACGGCATCACTATTTTGCTCAATCAAAGTAGACAAAGGCACATCATTAAGATCGATAGGAGCATGTTTATTAGAAACCAACTTCATAAGGGCATCAACTTTTTCACTCAAAGAATTTATTTCTTCTACTGAATTAACTTTTTACTAGTAGGAGCTCTTTCGATATGCCATTGTGATTAATTTTCCATAATATTATCAAGAAATTTAGTAGCTTCACCCAAAGTAATTTCCATAAAAGTACCACCCGTGTCGGAATCTAAAAGATTTCTCGAAACAAATTTCAATCCCGCATAAAAAATTTGTATGATCATCCAAAGATTTAAACCATGAGTAGGATAATTTCTTAGCATCAATTTCATTCTTTCCCAAGATTGCACAACATGTTCATGCTCAAGTTGCTTAAAATTCGTGATTTGTGTCATAAGGGAAATAATTTTCGTGGGCAAAATATTTAGTAATAAAAGAATCTTTGCACTTATCCCAAGAATAGATATTATTGCGAGGCAAAGAAGAGAACCAAATTTTTGCATGATTTCGTGAAGAAAACGAGAATAATTTCAACTTCACAATATCATTGTCCACATCGTTTTTCTTTTGCATATCTCATAATTACATGAATGTGTAAAGATGGGACATGGCATCCTCATTAGGAGTATCGAAAAATTGATCTTTCATGACAAGATTCAACAAAGCGGCATTAATATCACAAGACTCTGCACTAGTGGCTGGAGGAGCAATCGGAGTGCTAATAAAATCATTGTTATTGGTATTGGAGAAATCACACAACTTGGTGTTCTCTTAAGTCATCGTGGCTAAGCAACAAGATTGCACTCAAAAATAGATCTGACGAGAAAACGACAAACGAAAAAGAGGGCGAATAAAACGACAAATTTTTGTGAAGTGGGGGGAGATGAAAACGAGAGGAAAATGGCAAATAATGTAAATTGCAAGAAGATGAGATTTGTGATTAGGAACCTGGTAGATGTTGATGATGTCTCCCCAGCAACGGCGCCAGAAATTCCTTTTGATGTGGCTTGAACTACTTCGGTATTTCCCCAAAGAGGAAGGGATGATGCACGGGAGCTACGGTGGGTATTTCCCTCAGTGATGAGACCAAGGTTATCGAACCAGTAGGAGAACCATGCAACACTACGTGAAGGACACCTGCACACAACTATAATCTGAATCATGTTTGATGTCTCCACCTTCTCAAACGTTTTGCATCATTTTTTATGGGTTTTTTACATCACCGTTTGCGAGTAATGCATCGCACACAGTTTCGTTGAAGGGTCTCTGATTGTAGTGTCGCATTAGCAACATCCTGCAGTAGTGATAGATTGGAGAGAAATACAAAGCTATAACAATCATGCATAAAAGAATTCACATAAGACTCAATTAATATTCATGAATAATCTAATCATAAACCCACAATTCATCGGATCCCGGCAAACACACCACAACAAATATAAAATCGAATAGAACTCCAAGAAGATCAACGAACACTTGGTATTGAAGATCAAAGAGAGAGAAGAATCCATCTAGCTGCTAGCTATGGACTCATAGGTCGGTGGTGAACTACTCACGCATCATCGGAAGGGCAACAAGGTTGATATAAAAGCCCTATGTGATCCATCTCCCCTACGCTAGAGTATCGGGCCTCCAGATGGGATCGTGGATGAACAGAGACTTGCGGCGGCAAAAAAGTATTTTGGGTTAGCTATCTGGTATAATGGGAATATTTGAGAATTTATAGTGATGGAATTAGGTCAGGAGGTGCCACAAGGGCCCCACAAGCCCGGGGGCGCGCCCTACCCCCCAGGGCATGCCTCCCGAGCTTGTCACTCCCTCATGGCACTTCAGGTCTTCTCACGAAGCTTCTAGGGTCTCTCTGGGTCCAGAAAAAATCAAAAAGTTTCATAGCGTTTGGACTCCGTTTGGCATTTATTTTTCTCAGAAGCCAAAAACAAGCAAAAAACCGCAACTGGCACTGGGCATTGAGTTAATCGGTTAGTCCCAAAAAAAGATATATATATATATATATAATGACATATAATTGCATATAAAACATCCAAAATATATACTATAATAACATGGAATAGTAAAAAATTATAGATACGTTGGAGACGTATCACCAGCGTCCCTCCTCCGCTGCAAGACGAAGGAGTACGACCGCCGCCATGCGCGGCGCT
This sequence comes from Triticum urartu, assembly GCF_056163025.1. Classification (NCBI taxonomy): domain Eukaryota; kingdom Viridiplantae; phylum Streptophyta; class Magnoliopsida; order Poales; family Poaceae; genus Triticum; species Triticum urartu. The sequence continues at coordinate 499,369,424 of NC_141875.1, read as the reverse complement.
TCGACGCGGGGAGCTCTTCGGGCGCACCGCCGCTTCCGGTGAAGAGGGAGCCCAGCGAGCTTCCGCCACTCCGCACCGTCAAGGGGGGGCATGGGGAGGCGTGTTTCTACTCCGCATCATGAAGACAGAGCCGAGGAGGAGCGCATGTGCGGCCGCGGCGTCGTCGGCCCGGAGGAGTACCATGTCGGGCCCGAGGCAGACGCCTTTGAAGCGGCGCTTGAAGCGCGCAGTATGCGTGAGCATGAGGACGAGCCACGTCGCTGGCGGGACAAGGGGATCAACGCGCTCCTCTACGAGTAGGGGCTTGCCGTCGTGCGCGAGTTTGATGCCAAACAGGCTAGATGGAGCCACGAAGCTGATGAGAAAGCCAAGATCTACATCGATCTTGGCTCCGACGACGATGAGGAGTGAGCGCCACTGCCGCCTCAGCGTCACCTCCGCACCCGGGGAGCTCCAATGAGCTTTGTTTTTCGCTACTTTTAGGGTAGTGCGGCATCGCGATGATCAAACTATCTATGTAGCACAATGTTCTTCATTTTGCCCGGGAAAGCATTTAAAAAATATGTTTCAATTGAGAGCTATGTTCGGCCACGACCAATTTCGCCCCTCAAACTGCGGTTTTCTCGGCCCTTATCTGCAGTATAAGGATCACGACTTTAATGGGTCTGCTAGAGATGCTCCAAGGGGCGTTCGAGGAGTGTGGTTGGGTTTGAGAAAATTGATACTCACGGTCCGTCTGCCCACTATAGATGTCGCAAGTTCTTTTTGACAGATAGATGTTGAAAGAACATGTGGTGCCCCCATGTGTGGTTTTGGTAATTGATGACAATCTCTGTGAACTGATGGTTGCATTGAGTTATATTCATAGGATTTGTCCATAGGCATTTCTTGAAGTCCATTTGTTGGTTTCAAGGAGTTTGTGTGTTTACTAAGTGCTATTCAAGGAATTATCCAAAGTTTGGTCATGTAGAAGACAGGATACAAGATTGATCAAGGCTAAGTCAAAGAGTGAATCAAGTTGATCAACACACAAAGCGTACAAGATGTACCGAGAGGGATCAAGTGACCCCATGGTATGGTAAGCATTGTCCATTACACTTTGTGTACTAACCCATGTTCTATGTGAGTGTTCTATGTAGGGTTAATTGTGTTTCCATGGGCTTGCGCAAAGAGGAAGATCTAATACAACCCATGGAGGATGACATCAAGTGGTGGTCGTCATCAAGATTGCAGTGTGCAAGTTCAAGTGGAGCATCACGAAGAGATCATGCTTGAAGCTTGTCGTTCATTGGGGTGATAATGGACTTGTGAAGATGTGCCAAGAGTGGCTCACCCATAGTGAGTATGGGGGAGCAATCAAGTAGTCTTCATCGAGCCAACACAATCAAGAAAGGTGGTTCAAGTTGAGTAAGTCAAGATCGTCATCATCTAGCTCAAGTGGACTATGTGCAAGGCAAAGGTTTTCCCTTGATAGGTTTTCTATTTTACCGGTCTCTTGGTGGTAGTGGGAGACCAGTTATAGGATCGATTGACGTACTATCAAGGGGGCTCACAAGTGAGTAGCTTTAACGTATCATTCATAGAGAGCTCAAACCATTGCATCCTTGCATCACCTTTCTTGGTTCTTATTTGGTTTCTCTCCTTGTGACATTTGGAGTTTATGGTCATCTTCATGACAAGCTCGAGTTCATCAAAAACGGAGTTCATATGCATCTTCTATGATGTTTTCGATGTTGGAGTTTTGGCCGGTTCTTCATTCATAGAGGTTTCACATCTCTATATCATTGGCATTTTTCTACTGCCTCTTCTCACAAGCTTGAGTTTGCTCTATTCAGAGTTCATTTGCAGAAGTTATGCCAGTTCTGATTTTCCTGCTTCCTTCTGTTTGCTTGGGCCTTTTTGAAGCTCACTAGCGGTAGTACCACCCTGGGTAGCGGTAGTACCGCTTGCGTGGTACTTCCACGGTCCAGTGCCGCGGGCACTACCGCTTGTATTCAAGCTTCTGGACTCATTTTCGCTTCGACAGCAGTAAGGCGGCAGTTGGGCATGGTAGTAACATCTTCAACGGTAGTATCGCACCTGTCTAGTGATACGTCTCCAACGTATCTATAATTTTGTATTGTTCCATGCTGTTATATTACCAATCTTGGATGTTATATAATCATTTTATAGTCATTTTATATCATTTTTTGGTACTAACCTATTAACATAGTGCCAAGTGTCAGTTGCTATTATGAACTCTTTTGCTCTTGTTTGCATAAATAAGCTTAAACAACACCCAGGTTTTTAGCCAACATTATAACTAACCCTGCCGACAAAAACTCTCAAAAATTATATTAACTCATATCAATAACATAATCGGCTAGCGATCAATAATATGGCAATAGTGGTATCTTGCTAGCCCTTTCTGAGACTACAAAACATAAATGCAGAGCACCTCCGAAGTCCAAGCATCGACTAAACATTGTAATTCATGGTAGAAAAGATCCAGTCATGATGCACCCAACATTAGCTACACACAATGCATAAGCATGACAACAGTGCTCTCAGGTTCTGGCGCTTATCTTAGAAGGTGATGACACAACATAGAAGTAAATATATAGTCCCTTCGTAGAGGGAAGCAGTGATTTGTAGAGGTGACAGAGCTCAAGTTTTAAAACAGAGGTAAATGATATTTTGAGACATGCACCCTTCTCATTTACTTCACGACTATCAGTTATCAATATCTTCCATGCTAAGCACGCTAGTGGCAGTTCCCAAGCAATAAAAGTAAAGGTTTACTCCCCCACCACCATCAATCACACTCCATGGCTTGTCCAAAACAACGGGTGTCGTCCATACCAACAACACTCCTAGGGGAGTTTTGTTTAATTATTTGCATTTGAGTTCGGGACTGGGAATCCCTATTACCGCCATTTTCTCGTGCGATGGCAAGTGAATAAACACTCGACCTGAGAATAACCCGCCTAGCATGGAAGATACCGACCACCTCTTGTCGTTCCATGAACGATCCAGGACACAAAAAGGATAAAAAAATTTGAAGTTTTTAGAGGTGGCACATGCAAATTTACTTAGGATGACAGGGTAATACCGCGTATGGGTAGGTATGGTGGACTCATCTGGAATAACTTGGGTTGAAGGGTTTTGATGTACAAGCAGAACTCCCACTTAGTACAGGCGAAGGCTAGCAAATAGATTGAGAAGCGGCTAGCTAGAGAGCAACAACGGTTATGAACATGCATTATGCATAAGTAACATTGGACACTGGCATGAGTAGGATATGAACACCATGAACATAAATATCATAGAGGCTATGTTGGTTTTGATTCAACTACATGCATGAACATGTGCCAAGTCAAGCCACTCGAACATTCAGAGGAAGATACCATATCATCATACTACATCACAATCATTTTAACTCAATGTTGACATCCAAGATAAATCATTATCCACTCCCAGCTACTTATGATTGGCATGAGAAACTATAATCTCTAATTGTCATTGCAAACATGTTTAATCATAATGGGATGAATCATGGATACTGGGTTAAACATATTTACACAAACAGAACAAGTCGAGTTCATACCAGTTTCTCTCTGCCACGGCCAGTTCATCGGATATCGTCATTATTGCCTTTCACTTGCATGACCAAATGATATGAAAATAATAATAGTGCAAGAGTGCCGTGGACTAAGCTGAAATCTGTAAACATTTTATTCAACAGGAGAAGACAAGGTAAAATGGGCTCTTTATTAGATCAATAGTTATTCATACGAGAGCCACTCAACATTTTCATCGTGGTCTTCTCCTTGATACGACTCAAGTAAAAAGAAAAGAAATTCAAAAAAACACACTGAAATATTTTTGGAGTTTTTGGTTTTCTAGAGCAAGCAAATAAAAGGGAAAAGCAAAAACGAGAAAAAAATATTTACGCGAGAAAGCTCCCAACAAGCAAAAGAAGAACAAGGAAATATTTTTGGGTTTTCTTTTTAGTATTACAACTAAGCATGCATAGAAAGTAAACTAACTACAACTAACTAATTTTTTTTGTTTTTCTAAGATTTTTCAAACACGCAAGAAGAAAGCAAGAAAATAAATTTAACATGGATAATACAATGAAAAAGTGTGAACATCGACAACTGGAATGAAATATGTGAACATGAATGTAAGGTCGGTGAGAAACACGTACTCCCCCAAGCTTAGGCTTTTGGCCTAGCTTGGAAATCAATCAGTAGTCTGGATAGTAGTCGGTGTGGTAGCTCACAGAGGCTCTCGGTGAGGATGTCTCGGTCTGCCATGCTGCCTCCACTGCCGCGTTGTGAGCTCGGGTCTCGCTCTCAAGAACAAAATAACTTCCTTTGCTGTGATAGTCAAAAAGAGCAGGCGCAGGAAAATATGTGTGCACACCATATGTTTGGTTAAACAATAGATTGTAAGTGAAATTATGATTTTTTTTCCTTTGAGGGTCTTATGGCTTTTCAAAGCATCAAAGTCTAAATACTGCGTGGGTAGGATAGGGTTAAAGGGCAAAGGTGAAACACCCAGCCCTCGTGCTAAACGCGTGGCATATATTCCACCATAGAAATAGCCACTATTAGCGTTATGCTGCAGTCTGCGTGCCACAATCGCTCCAAGGTTATAACTCCTTTCACCGATGAGAGCGATGAGTATGAGGCTCAAGTCTGGAGCACAAGTGTACTACATTCTTGCTTTCCTACCATACATTTCCCGTTAAATAATGCAAAGTACTGAATTGCGGGAAAATGAATGCTCTTTATTCTACCTTGTGTCACTCCCCTCGTGTCACCGTAGCAAAGACTAGTCAAGAATGATTGGTACTCAGCCCTTGGCGGTTCGTCAAGCGAACCTCAGAATGGGATTTTTTAGTGGTGAGCAAAACTCTCTAGTGAAATGGTAAATGGATTTTCATACAGCTTAAATGACACCCTAGACTCACGGGGATGGAATTTAAATCCTTTAACAAATGATTCAATAAAGGTGTGGTGTTGTTGCACTTATCTGAAATGTAGGGACCGAGACCGGCATTGTGAACATATTGCTCAAAGTCCTCCTTAATGCCCACACGCATCATATAATCATCGCAAGGCCATAAGCATGTTTTGGTGGCTGCATCTCCAATGGAACTTTCACTTGGTTCGACATAAGATAGGCGAGCAGAGTTGTCACTAGAAGACGCCCCCGAGGATCTCCTCCTCAAAGAACTCCTTCCAAATAGGTTCATCATGTTCGCGTACAATTTTCTGAAAAATTTTGGGTGACAAAAATTTATCAACAAAACTTCACAATAATGATACCAACTACTCATAGGGACACATAGAGGCCATAGAAAGCATTCAAACTACTTAGAACTCTAAGAATTCAACATGCAAGCTCATCTACAGCAGCACCAAGGGTAGCTAATTATTCAACATATAAACCACTAAAACAAAAACTAATTGGATAAACGGTGGAGTCACATACCAAGCAACAATCCCCCGAAACAGTTTTGGAAACGGAGCTTCGAGCAAAGAGGTCGAAATCCGTGGGTTTGAGAGCAAGAACATGGGAGAGAGAGAGCAATGGAGAATTTTTTCTGAAGGTAATGATGATGTGGTGTAAAGGGATAAGTGAGGGGGGCAACATGGGGACCACAACCCACCAGGGCGCGCCTGGGGGTCCTGGCGTGCCAAGGTGTGTTGTGCCCACCTGGTGCACCTCCCTCTGATATTATTTGCACCAGAAATTCTTAAATATTTAGAAAAAAACATATTAAATTTTCAGAGCATTCTAAGAACTTTTATTTTTGGGTCACTTTTTATTGCACGGGAAATTCAGAAAACAGATAAAACATGGCATTCTATTTTATTTAACTATGAAAACAGAAAACAAAAGATAGGGGCAGCAGGTAGTGCTTACTAAATTCATCAACTTAATACCTCTCAAAAATGATTCATTAATAAGGTTAAAAAACTGAATTTTTACTCCTCGCGTCCAGGATTCCGTCCCGGGTCATTAGATAAGAATCCAAAGATAAAGAGTGAAACAAAGAATATCACTACTGTATAAACAAAAAGTTTGAGAGTTCTGATACTACACTGCTGCTTAATCCCTTAGTGGATCGGCTCTATTACATAAGCGGATTCCTAAATTCTGCCCCATATCATGGGATAAGTAAGAAGTTTTTTTAGTTGTATCGACCCAGTCGCTCACAAATTAATCTAGACGGTGATTTCTCTATCAATTTGAGAAACTTTATCCATAGAGTAGTAGTATAGGCCATTCAAATCCTACAGAGCGTGATTCCATCTATTTTATGTCGAAGCAGAGTAAAATAACTTAACAAAATTGAATTGTAACTCCAATTTCAATTTGACCTCATCTCTGGTCTGGAGGAGGTCAATCAAAAAAATGACTCAATCAATGTACAGATTCTTCAATACCTGCTATTGTAGAATACTCGTGCGGCACACTCCCAAATTTTGCACGTGTGATACATGTTCCTTCTATTTCTCCAAGTAAAGCTCTTCGCAAGGCAATACCGACGGTGTCCGCCCTTACTGTCCCTTTACAGAACCGTACATGAGATTTTCACCTCATACGGCTCCTCGGTCAATTCTTTCGAAGGGATCCTTTTCCCCGCTCGAGAGTCTCCACCCTTCTTCCACTCTGTCCCGAAGACTAACTAAGACCAATTGAGTCACGTTTTCATCAGGTCTTATTTACAGGAAATATGCCCTAGAGGCAATAATAAAGTTGTTATTTATATTTCCTTATATCATGATAAATGTTTATTATTCATGCTAGAATTGTATTAACCGCAAACTTAGTACATGTGTGAATACATAGACAAACATAGTGTCACTAGTTTGCCTCTACTTGACTAGCTCGTTGAATCAATAATGGTTATGTTTCCTAACCATAGACATGATTTGTCATTTGATTAACAAGATCACATCATTAGCGAATGATGTGATTGACTTGACCCATCCGTTAGCTTAGCACGATGATCGTTTAGTTTGTTGCTATTGCTTTCTCCATAACTTATACATGTTCCTATGACTATGAGATCATGCAACTCCCGAATACCGGAGGTACACTTTGTGTGCTACTAAACGTCACAACGTAACTGGGTGATTATAAAGGTGCTCTACAGTTGTCTCTGATGGTGTTTGTTGAGTTGGCATAGATCGAAATTAGGATTTGTCACTCCGATTTTCGGAGAGGTATCTTTGGGCCCTCTCGGTAATGCACATCACTATAAGCCTTGCAAGCAATGTAACTAATGAGTTAGTTGCGGGATAATGCATTATGAAACGAGTAAAGAGACTTGCCGGTAACGAGATTGAACTAGGTATTGAGATACCACGATCGAATCTCAGGCAAGTAACATACCGATGACAAAGGGAACAACGTATATCTTTATGCAGTTTGACCGATAAAGATCTTCGTAGAATATGTAGGAACCAACATGAGCATCCAGGTTCCGCTGTTGGTTATTGACCTGAGACGTGTCTCAGTCATGTCTACATAGTTCTCGAACCCGTAGGGTCCGCACACTTAACGATCAGTGACGATTGGTGTTATGAGTTTATGTGTTTTGATGTACCGAAGGTAGTTCGGAGTCCCGGATATGATCATGGACATGATGAGGAGTCTCTAAATGGTCGAGACATAAAGATCGATATATTGGACGACTATATTTGGACATCGGAATGGTTTCGGATGAGATCGGGCATATACCGGAGCACCAGGAGGTTACCGGAACCCCCCGGGAGGTATATGGGCCTTATTGGGCCTTAGTGGGAGAGAGGGGAAAGGAGCAAAGGAGGGGACATCCCCCCCAGCTAAATCCAAATTTGGAAGGGGGTCGGCCCCCCCTTTCCTTCCTCCTTCCTCCCCCTTCCTTCCACTCCTAGTCCAACTAGGAAGGGGCGGGAATCCTACTCCCGGTGGGAGTAGGACTCCCCTTAGGGCGCGCCTAGGAGGCCGGCCTCCTCCCCCTCCTCCACTCCTTTATATACGGGGGAGGGGGCACCCTATAGAAACACAAGTTGATCATTGATCTTTTAGTCGTGTGCGGTGCCCCCCTCCACCATAATCCAGCTCGGTCATATCATAGCGGTGCTTAGGCGAAGCCCAATTACGGTAGCAACATCATCACCGTCATCACGCCGTCGTGTTGACAAAGCTCTCCCATGAAGCTCTAGTGGATCGTGAGTTCGTGGGACATCACCGAGCTGAACGTGTGTAGATCGTGGAGGTGCGGTACCTTCGGTGCTGGATCGGTCGATCGTGAAGACGTACGACTACATCAACTGCATTGTCATAACACTTCCGCTTACGGTCTACGAGGGTACGTAGACAATACTCTCACCTCTTGTTCCTATTCATCACCATGATCTTGCGTGTGCGTAGGAATTTTTTTGAAATTACTACGTTCCCCAACAGTGGTATTAGAGCCAGGTTTATGCGTAGATGTTATATGCACGAGTAGAATACAAAGGAGTTGTGGGTGTGGGTATATACATATTGCTTGTGGTCATTAGTTGATTCTTGATTCGGCGGTATTGTTGGATGAAGCGGCCCAGACCGACATTACGCATACGCTTACGCGAGACTGGTTCTACCGACATGCTTCGCACATAGGTGGCTGGTGGGTGTCAGTTTCTCCAACTTTAGTTGAATCAGATTCAAAGAACAGGGTTATTTCTGAAGATCAAAAAGCAATCATTATACCACGTTGTGGTTTTTGATGCATAGGTAAGAAGTGTTCTTGCTCAGCCCGTAGCAGCCACGTAAAACTTGCAACTACAAAGTAGAGGACGTCTAACTTATTTTTGCAGGGCATGTTTGAAGTAAATATGCCCTAGAGGCAATAATAAAGTTATTATTTATTTCCTTATTTCATGATAAATGTTTATTATTCATGCTAGAATTGTATTAACCGGAAACATAATGCATGTGTCAATACATAGACAAACAGAGTGTCACTAGTATGCCTCTACTTGACTAGCTCGTTAATCAAAGATGGTTATGTTTCCTAACCATAGACAAAGAGTTGTTATTTGATTAACAGGATCACATCATTAGGAGAATGATGTGATTGACTTGACCCCTTCTGTTAGCTTAGCACTCGATCGTTTAGTATGTTGCTATTGCTTTCTTCATGACTTATACATGCTCCTATGACTATGAGATTATGCAACTCCCGTTTACCGGAGGAACACTTTGTGTGCTACCAAACGTCACAATGTAACTGGGTGATTATAAAGGAGCTCTACAGGTGTCTCCAAAGGTAAATGTTGGGTTGGCGTATTTCGAGATTAGGATTTGTCACTCCGATTGTCGGAGAGGTATCTCTGGGCCCTCTCGGTAATGCACATCACACAAGCCTTGCAAGCATTACAACTAATGAGTTAGTTGCGAGATGATGTATTACGTAACGAGTAAAGAGACTTGCCAGTAACGAGATTGAACTAGGTATTGAGATACCGACGATCGAATCTCGGGCAAGTAACATACCAATGACAAAGGGAACAACATATGTTGTTATGCGGTTTGACCGATAAAGATCTTCGTAGAATATGTGGGAGCCAATATGAGCATCCAGGTTCCGCTATTGGTTATTGACCGGAGACATGTCTCGGTCATGTCTACATTCTTCTCGAACCTGTAGGGTCCGCACGCTTAAGGTTTCGATGACAGTTATATGAGTTTATGAGTTTTTGATGTGCCGAAGTTAGTTCGGAGTCCCGGATGTGATCACAGACATAACGAGGAGTCTCGAAATGGTCGAGACATAAAGATTGATATATTGTACGGCTATATTCGGACACCGGAAGTGTTCCGGGTGATTTCGGAGAAAACCGCAGTGCCAGAGGGTTACCGGAACCCCCCGGGAGAAGTAATGGGCCATATGGGCCTTAGTGGAGAGAGAGAAGGGCAGCCAGGGTGGGCCACGCGCCTCCTCCCCCCTGGTCCGAATTGGACTAGGAGAGGGGGGGCGCCCCCCTTTCCTTCTCCCTCCCCACTTCCTTTCCCCCTCCTAGTAGGAGTCCTACTCCTACTAGGAGGAGGACTCCTCCTTGGCGCGCCAATAGGGCCGGCCGGCCTCCTCCCCTTGCTCCTTTATATATGGGGGCAGGGGGCACCCCTAGACACACAAGTTGATCCTCGTGATCATTTTCTTAGCCGTGTGCGGTGCCCCTTTCCACCACATACCTCGATAATATTGTAGTGGTGCTTAGGCGAAGCCCTGCGACAGTTGAACATCAAGATCGTCACCACGCCTTCGTGCTGACGAAACTCTTCCCCAACACTTTGCTGGATCGGAGTCCGGGGATTGTCATCGAGCTGAACGTGTGCTAGAACTCGGAGGTGCGGTAGTTTCGGTGCTTGATCGATCGGGCCGTGAAGACGTACGACTACATCAACCGCGTTGTCATAACGCTTCCGCTGTCGGTCTACAAGGGTACGTAGATCACACTCTCCCCTCTCGTTGCTATGCATCACCATGATCTTGTGTGTGCGTAGGAATTTTTTGAAATTACTACGTTCCCCAACAGTGGCATCCGAGCCTAGGTTTTATGTGTTGATGTTATATGCACGAGTAGAACACAAGTGAGTTGTGGGCGATATAAGTCATACTGCTTACCAGCATGTCATTCTTTGGTTCGGCGGTATTGTTGGACAAAGCGTCCCGGACCGACATTACGCATACGCTTATGCGAGACCGGTTCTCCTGACGTGCTTTGCACAAAGGTGGCTAGTGGGTGTCAGTTTCTCCAACTTTAGTTGAACCGAGTGTGGCTACGCCCGGTCCTTGCAAAGGTTAAAACAGCACCAACTTGACAAACTATCGTTGTGGTCTTTATGCGTAGGTAAGATTGGTTCTTGCTTAAGCCCGTAGCAGCAACGTAAAACTTGCAACAACAAAGTAGAGGACGTCTAACTTGTTTTTGCAGGGCATATTGTGATGTGATATGGTCAAGACATGATGCTAAATTTTATTGTATGAGATGATCATGTTTTGTAACCAAGTTATCGGCAACTGGCAGGAGCCATATGGTTGTCACTTTATTGTATGCAATGCAATTGCGTTGTAATGCTTTACTTTATCACTAAGCGGTAGCGATAGTCGTGGAAGCATAAGATTGGCGAGACGACAACGATGCTACGATGGTGATCAAGGTGTCGCGCCGGTGATGATGGTGATCATGACGGTGCTTCGAAGATGGAGATCACAAGCACAAGATGATGATGGCCATATCATATCACTTATATTGATTGCATGTGATGTTTATCTTTTATGCATCTTATCTTGCTTTGTTTGACGGTAGCATTTTAAGATGATATCTCACTAATTATCAAGAAGTGTTCTCCCTGAGTATGCACCGTTGCGAAAGTTCTTCGTGCTGAGACACCATGTGATGATCAGGTGTGATAGGCTCTACGTTCAAATACAACGGGTGCAAAACAGTTGCACACGCGGAATACTCAGGTTATACTTGACGAGCCAAGCATATACAGATATGGCCTCGGAACACGGAGACCGAAAGGTCGAGCGTGAATCATATAGTAGATATGATCAACATAGTTATGTTCACCAATGAAACTACTCCATCTCACGTGATGATCGGACATGGTCTAGTTGATTTGGATCACGTAATCACTTAGAGGATTAGAGGGATGTCTATCTAAGTGGGAGTTCTTAAGTAATATGTTTAATTGAACTTAAATTTATTATGAACTTAGTCCTGGTAGTATTTTGCAAATTATGTTGTAGATCAATAGCTCGCGTTGTTGCTTTCAAATGTTTATTTTGATATGTTCCTAGAGAAAATTGTGTTGAAAGATATTAGTAGCAATGATGCGGATTGGATCCATGATCTGAGGTTTATCCTCATTGCTGCACAGAAGAATTATGTCCTTGATGCACCGCTAGGTGACAGACCTATTACAGGAGCAGATGCAGACGTTATGAACGTTTGGCTAGCTCATATGATGACTACTTGATAGTTTAGTGCACCATGATTAACGGCTTAGAATCGGGACTTCAAAGACGTTTTGAACGTCATGGACCATATGAGATGTTCCAGGAGTTGAAGTTAATATTTCAAGCAAATACCCGAGTTGAGAGATATGAAGTCTCCAACAAGTTCTATAGCTAAAAGATGGAGGAGAATCGCTCAACTAGTGAGCATGTGCTAAGATTGTCTGGGTACTACAATCACTTGAATCAAGTGGGAGTTAATCTTCCAGATAAAATAGTGATCGGCAGAATTCTCTAGTCACCATCAGCAAGTTAGTAGAACTTCGTGATGAACTATGATATGCAAGGGATAACGGAAATGATTCCCAAGCTCTTCGTAATGCTGAAATCGACGAAGGTAGAAATCAAGAAAAACATCAAGTGTTGATGGTTGACAAGACCACTAGTTTCAAGAAAAGGGCAAAAGGAAGAAAGGGAACTTCAAGAAGAACGGCAAGCAAGTTGCTACTCAAGTGAAGAAGCCCAAGTCTGGACCTAAGACTGAGACTAAGTGCTTCTACTGCAAAGGAATTGGTCACTGGAAGCAGAACTACCCCAAGTATTTGGCGGATAAGAAGGATGGCAAAGTGAACAAAGGTATATTTGATATACAGATTATTGATGTGTATTTTACTAGTGTTCATAGCAACCCCTCGGTATTTGATACTGGTTCAGTTGCTAAGATTAGTAACTCGAAACGGGAGTTGCAGAATGAACAGAAACTAGTTAAGGGTGAAGTGATGGTGTGTGTTGGAAGTAGTTCCAAGGTTGATATGATCATCATCACACACTCCCTATACTTTCGGAATTAGTGTTGAACCTAAATAAGTGTTATTTGGTGTTTGCGTTGAGCATGAATATGATTTGATCATGTTTATTGCAATACAGTTATTCATTTACGTTAGAGAATAATTGTTGTTCTATTTACATGAATAAAACCTTATATGGTTACACACCCAATGAAAATGGTTCATTGGATCTCGATCGTAGTGATACACATATTCATAATATTGAAGACAAAAGATGCAAAGTTAATAATGATAGTGCAACTTATTTGTGGCACTGCGATTTAGGTCATATTGGTGTAAAGCGCGTGAAGAAACTCCATGCTGATGGGATTTTGGAATCACTTGATTATGAATCACTTGATGCTTGCGAACCATGCCTTATAGGCAAAATGACTAAGACTCCGTTCTCCGGAACAATGGAGCGAGCAACTGACTTATTGGAAATAATACATACTGATGTATGTGATCCGATGAGTGTTGAGGCTCGCGACGGGTATCGTTATTTTCTGACCTTCACAGATGATTTGAGCAGATATGGGTATATCTACTTAATGAAACACAAGTCTGAAATAGTTGAAAAGTTCAAAGAATTTCAGAGTGAAGTGGAGAATAATCGTAACAAAAAAAAAGTTTCTACGATATGATCGCAGAAGTAAAATATTTGAGTTACGAGTTTGGCCTTCAGTTAAAAACAATGGGAAATAGTTTCACTACTCACGCCACCTGGAACACCACAGCATAATGGTGTGTCCGAATGTCATAACCGTACTTTATTAGATATGGTGCGATCTATGATGTCTCTTACCGATCTACCACTATCGTTTTGGGGTTATACATTAGAGACAGCTGCATTCACGTTAAATAGGGCACCATCTAAGTCCGTTGAGACGACACAATCTGAACTGTGGTTTGGCAAGAAACCAAAGCTGTTGTTTCTTAAAGTTTGAGGTTGCAATGCTTGTGTGAAAAAGTTTCAACCTGATAAGCTCAAACCCAAATCGGAGAAGTGCGTCTTCATAGGATACCCAAAAAGAAAATGTTGGGTACACCTTCTATCACAGATCCGAAGGCAAGATATTCATTGCTGAGAATGGATCCTTTCTAGAGAAGGACTTTCTCTCGAAAGAAGTGAGTGGGGGGAAAGTAGAACTTGATGAGGTAACTGTACCTGCTCCCTTATTGGAAAGTAGTTCATCACAGAAATCTATTCCTGTGACTACTACACCAATTAGCGAGGAAGCTAATGATGATGATCATGTAACTTCAGATCAAGTTACTACCGAACCTCATAGGTAAACCAGAGTGAGATCCGCACCAGAGTGGTACGGTAATCATATTCTGGAGGTCATGTTACTTGACCATGACGAGCCTACGAACTATGAGGAAGCGATGATAAGCCCAGATTCCGCGAAATGGCTTGAGGCCATGAAATCTGAGATGAGATCCATGTATGAGAACAAAGTATGGACTTTGATTGACTTGCCCAATGATCGGTGAGCCATTAATATTAAATGGATCTTCAAGAGGAAGACGGACGCTGATAGTAGTGTTACTATCTACAAAGCTAGAATTGTCGCAAAAAGTTCTTCAACAAGTTCAAGGTGTTGACTACGATGAGAGTTTCTCACTCGTATTTATGCTTAAGTCTGTCCAAATCATGTTAGCAATTGCCGCATTTTATGAAATCTGGCAAATGGATAAAGAAAACTGCATTCCTTAATGGATTTATTAAAGAAGAGTTGTATATGGTGCAACCGGAAGGTTTTGTCAATCCTAAAGGTACTAACAAAATATGCAAGCTCCAGCGATCCATCTATGGACTGGTGCAAGCATCTCGGAGTTGGAATATACGCTTTGATAAGTTGATCAAAGCATATAGTTTTATACAGACTTGCGGTGAAGCCTGTATTTACAAGAAAGTGAGTGGGAGCTCTGTAGCATTCTGATATTATATGTGGATGACATATTGCTAATCGGAAATGATATAGAATTTCTGGATAGCATAAAAGGATACTTGAATAAGAGTTTTTCAATGAAAGACCTCGGTGAAGCTGCTTACATATTGGGCATTAAGATCTATAGAGATAGATCAAGACGCTTAATTGGACTTTCACAAAGCACATACCTTGACAAAGTTTTGAAGAAGTTCAAAATGGATCAAGCAAAGAAAGGATTCTTGCCTGTGTTACAAGGTGTGAAGTTGGGCAAGACTCAAAGCCCGACCACGGCAGAAGATAGAAAGAGAATGAAAGTCATTCCCTATGCCACAGCCATAGGTTCTATAAAGTATGCCATGCTGTATACCAGATCTATTATATACCCTACACTGTTTTTGGCAAGGGAGTACAATAGTGATCTAGGAGTAGATCACTGGATAGTGGTCAAAATTATCCTTAGTGGAATAAGGATATGTTTCTCGATTATGGAGGTGACAAAAAGGTTCGTCATAAAGGGTAACGTCGATGCAAGTTTTGACACTGATCCAGATGACTCTAAGTCTTAATCTGGATACATATTGAAAGTGGGAGCAATTAGCTAGAGTAGCTCCGTGCAGAGCATTGTTGACATAGAAATTTGCAAAATACATACGGATCTGAATGTGGCAGACCCGTTGACTAAACTTCTCTCACAAGCAAAACATGATAACACCTTAGTACTCTTCGGGTGTTAATCACATAGCGATATGAACTAGATTATTGACTCTAGTAAACCCTTTGGGTGTTAATCACATGATGATGTGAACTATTGGTGTTAAATCACATGGCAATGTGAACTAGATTATTGACTCTAGTGCAAGTGGGAGACTGAAGGAAATATGCCCTAGAGGCAATAATAAAGTTATTATTTATTTCCTTATTTCATGATAAATGTTTATTATTCATGCTAGAATTGTATTAACCGGAAACATAATGCATGTGTGAATACATAGACAAACAGAGTGTCACTAGTATGCCTCTACTTGACTAGCTCGTTAATCAAAGATGGTTATGTTTCCTAACCATAGACAAAGAGTTGTTATTTGATTATCGGGATCACATCATTAGGAGAATGATGTGATTGACTTGACCCCTTCTGTTAGCTTAGCACTCGATCGTTTAGTATGTTGCTATTGCTTTCTTCATGACTTATACATGTTCCTATGACTATGAGATTATGCAACTCCAGTTTACCGAAGGAACACTTTGTGTGCTACCAAACGTCACAACGTAACTGGGTGATTATAAAGAAGCTCTACAGGTGTCTCCAAAGGTAAATGTTGGGTTGGCGTATTTTGAGATTAGGATTTGTCACTCCGATTGTCGGAGAGGTATCTCTGGGCCCTCTCGGTAATGCACATCACACAAGCCTTGCAAGCATTGCAACTAATGAGTTAGTTGCGAGATGATGTATTACGTAACGAGTAAAGAGACTTGCCGGTAACGAGATTGAACTAGGTATTGAGATACCGACGATCGAATCTCGGGCAAGTAACATACCGATGACAAAGGGAACAACATATGTTGTTATGTGGTCTAACCGATAAAGATATTCATAGAATATGTGGGAGCCAATATGAGCATCCAGGTTCCTCTATTGGTTATTGACCGAAGACATGTCTCGGTCATGTCTACATTGTTCTCGAACCCGTAGGGTCCGCACGCTTAAGGTTTCGATGACAGTTATATGAGTTTATGAGTTTTTGATGTACCGAAGTTAGTTCGGAGTCCCGGATGTGATCACGGACATAACGAGGAGTCTCGAAATGGTCGAGACATAAAGATTGATATATTGGACGGCTATATTCGGACACCGGAAGTGTTCCGGGTGATTTCGGAGAAAACCGGAGTGCCGGAGGGTTACCGGAACCCCCCGGGAGAAGTAATGGGCCATATGGGCCTTAGTGGAGAGAGAGAAGGGCAGCCAGGGTGGGCCGCGCGCCTCCTCCCCCTGGTCCGAATTGGACTAGGAGAGGGGGGCGGCGCCCCCTTTCCTTCTCCCTCCCCACTTCCTTTCCCCCTCCTAGTAGGAGTCCTACTCCTACTAGGAGGAGGACTCCTCCTTGGCGCGCCAATAGGGCCGGCCGGCCTCCTCCCCTTGCTCCTTTATATACGGGGGCAGGGGGCACCCCTAGACACATAAGTTGATCCTCGTGATCGTTTTATTAGCCGTGTGTGGTGCCCCCTTCCACCATATACCTCGATAATATTGTAGTGGTTCTTAGGCGAAGCCCTACGACAGTTGAACATCAAGATCGTCACCACGCCGTCGTGCTGACGGAACTCTTCCCCGACACTTTGCTAGATCGGAGTACGGGGATCGTCATCGAGCTGAACGTGTGCTAGAACTCGGAGGTGCCGTAGTTTCGGTGCTTGATCGATCGGGCCACGAAGACGTACGACTACATCAACCGCGTTGTCATAACGCTTCCGCTGTCGGTCTACAAGGGTACGTAGATCACACTCTCCCCTCTCATTGCTATGCATCACCATGATCTTGTGTGTGCGTAGGAATTTTTTTTGAAATTACTACGTTCCCCAACAATGTTGTGATGTGATATGGTCAAGACATGATGCTAAATTTTATTGTATGAGATGATCATGTTTTGTAACACATTTATCGGCAACTGCCAGGAGCCATATGGTTGTCGCTTTATTGTATGAAATGCAATCGCCATGTAATTGCTTTACTTTATCTCTAAGCGGTAGCAATAGTCGTTGAAGCAATAGTTAGCGAGACGACAATGATGCTTCGATGGAGATCAAGGTGTCGCACCGGTGAGGATGGTGATCATGACGGTGCTTTGGAGATGGAGATCAAAGGCACAAGATGATGATGGCCATATCATATCACTTATTTTGATTGCATGTGATGTTTATCCTTTATGCATCTTATTTTGCTTAGTTCGGCGGTAGCATTATAAGATGACCTCTCACTAAATTTCAAGGTATAAGTGTTCTCCCTGAGTATGCATCGTTGCTACAGCTCATCGTGCTGAGACACCACATGATGATCGGGTGTGAAAAGCTCTACGTTCACATACAACGGGTGCAAGCCAGTTTTGCACACACGAAATACTTGGGTTAAACTTGACAAGCCTACCATATGCAGATATGGCCTCGGAACACTGAGACCGAAAGGTCGAGCGTGAATCATATAGTAGATATGATCAACATAGTGACGTTCACCATTGAAAACTACTCCATCTCACGTGATGATCGGACATGGTTTAGTTGATATGGATCACGTGATCACTTAGATGATTAGAGAGATATCTATCTAAGTGGGAGTTCTTAAGTAATTTGATTAATTGAACTTTAATTTATTATGAACTTAGTACCTGATAGTATTTTGCATGTCTATGTTGTTGTAGATAGATGGTATGTGCTGTTATTCCGTTGAATTTTAATGCATTCCTAGAGAAAGCTAAGTTGAAAGATGATGGTAGCAACTACACGGAATGGGTCCATAACTTGAGGATTATCCTCATTGCTGCACAGGAGAATTACGCCGTGGAAGCACCGCTAGGTGACAAACCCGCTGCACGAGCAACACCAGATGTTGTGAACACCTGGCAGAGCAAAGCTGATGACTACTTGATAGTTCAGTGTGCCATGCTTTACGGCTTAGAACCGGTACTTCAATGTCGTTTTGAACGTCATGGAACATATGAGATGTTCCAGGAGTTGAAGTTAATATTTCAAGCAAATGCCCGGATTGAGAATATGAAGTCTCCAATAAGTTCTACAGCTACAAGATGGAGGAGAATAGTTCTGTCAGTGAACATATACTCAGAATGTCTAGGTACCACAACCACTTGACTCAACTGGGAGTTAATCTTCCTATTGATAGTGTCATTGACAGAGTTCTTCAATCACTACCACCAAGCCACAAGAGCTTCATGATGAACTATAATATGCAAGGGATGGATAAGACGATTCCTGAGCTCTTCGCAATGCTAAAGGCTGCGGAGGTAGAAATCAAGAAGGAGCATCAAGTGTTGATGGTCAACAAGACCACCAGTATCAAGAAAAAGGGTAAAGGTAAGAAGGGGAACTTCAAGAAGAACAGCAAGCCAGTTGCTGCTCAAGTGAAGAAACCCAAGTATGGACCTAAGCCTGAGACTGAGTGCTTCTACTGCAAAGGAACTGGTCACTGGAAGCGGAACTGCCCCAAGTATTTGGCAGAGAAGAAGGATGATAAAGTGAAAGATATATTTGATATACATGTTATTGATGCATACCTTACTAATGCTCGCAGTAGTGCCTGGGTATTTGATACTGGTTCAGTTGCTAACATTTGCAACTCGAAACATGGGCTACAGATTAAGCGAAGATTGGCTAAGGACAAGGTGCGATGCACGTGGAAAATGGTTCCAAAGTCGATGTGATCACCGTCGGCGCGCTACCTCTACATCTACCTTCGGGATTAGTTTTAGACCTAAATAATTGTTATTTGGTGCCAGCGTTGAGCATGAACATTATATCTGGATCTTGTTTGATGCGAGACAGTTATTCATTTAAATCAGAGAATAATGGTTGTTCTATTTATATGAGTAATATCTTTTATGGTCATGCACCCTTGATGAGTGGTCTATTTTTACTAAATCTTGATAGTAGTGATACACATGTTCATAGTATTGAGGCCAAAAGATGCAGAGTTGATAATGATAGTGCAACTTATTTGTGGCACTGCCGTTTAGGTCATATTGGTGTAAAGCGCATGAAGAAACTCCATTCTGATGGACTTCTGGAATTACTTGATTATGAATCACTTGGTACTTGCAAACCATGCCTCATGGGCAAGATGACTAAAACTCTGTTCTCCGGAACAATGGAGCGAGCAACAGAGTTATTGGAAATCATACATACTTATGTATGCGGTCAAATGAACATTGAAACTCGTGGCAGATATCATTATTTTCTCACCTTCACAGATGATTTGAGCAGATATGGGTATATCTACTTAATGAAACATAAGTCTGAAACATTTGAGAAGTTCAAAGAATTTCAGAGTGAAGTGGAAAATCATCGTAACAAGAAAATCAAGTTTCTGTGATCTGATCGTGGAGGTGAATATTTGAGTTATGAGTTTGGACTTCATTTGAAACAATGCAGAATAGTTTCGCAACTCACACCACCTGGAACACCACAACATAATGGTGTGTCCGAACGTCGTAACCGCACTTTATTAGATATGGTGCAATCTATGATGTCTCTCACTGATTTACTGCTATCATTTTGGGGTTATGCTTTAGAGACGGTTGCATTCATGTTAAATAGGGCACCATCTAAATCCATCGAGACGACACCTTATGAACTGTGGTTTGGCAAGAAACCCAAGTTGTCGTTTCTTAAGGTTTGGGGCAGCGATGCTTATGTGAAAAAGCTTCAACCTGATAAGCTCAAACCCAAATCGGAGAAATGTGTCTTCATAGGATACCCAAAGGAGACTGTTGGGTACACCTTCTATCACAGATCCGAAGGCCAGATATTCGTTGCTAAGAATGGATCCTTTCTAGAGAAGGAGTTTCTCTCGAAAGAAGTGAGTGGGAGGAAAGTAGAACTTGACGAGGTAATTGTACCTTCTCCCTTATAGGAAAGTAGCTCATCACTAAAATCAGTTCCAGTGATTCCTACACCAGTAAGTGAGGAAGCTAATGATGATGATCATGAAACTTCTGATCAAGTTACTACCGAACCTAGTAGGTCAACCAGAGTAAGATACGCACCAGAGTGGTACGGTAATCATGTTCAGGAAGTCATGTTACTTGACCATGGCGAACCTACGAACTATGAGGAAGCGATCATGAGCCCAGATTTCACGAAATGGCTTGAGGCCATGAAATCTGAGATGGGATCCATGTATGAGAACAAAGTATGGACTTTGGTTGACTTCCCCGATGATCGGCAAGCCATAGAGAATAAATGGATCTTCAAGAAGAAGACTGACGATGACGGTAATATTACTGTCTACAAAGCTCGACTTGTTGCAAAAGATTTTCGACAAGTTCAAGGAGTTGACTATGATGAGACCTTCTCACCTGTAGTGATGCTTAAGTCCGTCTGAATCATGTTAGCAATTGCCGCATTTTATGATTATGGAATTTGGCAAATGGATGTCAAAACTGCATTCCTTAATGGATATCTTAAAGAAGAGTTGTATATGATGCAACCAGAAGGTTTTGTCGATCCAAAAGGTGCTAACAAAGTGTGCAAGCTCCAGTGATCCATTTATGGACTGGTGCAAGCCTCTCGGAGTTGGAATATACGCTTTGATAGTGTGATCAAAGCATATGGTTTTATACAGACTTTTGGAGAAGCCTATATTTACAAGAAAGTGAGTGGGAGCTTTTTTGATATTACATGCAGATGACATATTTTTGATCGGAAATGATACTGAATTTTTGAATAGCATAAAAGGATACTTGAATAAGATTTTTTTCAATGAAAGACCTCGGTGAAGATGCTTGTATATTGGGCATCAAGATCTTAGAGATAGATCAAGACGCTTAATTGGACTTTCACAAAGCACATGCCTTTATATCTACGAATAATTCCTCACAATTAGTGAGGATTTGTTCATTCCTAGTTGATCAATGAAGGAAATATGCCCTAGAGGCAATAATAAAGTTATTATTTATATTTCCTTATATCATGATAAATGTTTATTATTCATGCTAGAATTGTATTAACTGGAAACTTAGTACATGTGTGAATACATAGACAAACAGAGTGTCACTAGTTTGCATCTACTTGACTAGCTCGTTGAATCAATGATGGTCATGTGATTGACTTGACCCATCCGTTAGCTTAGCACGATGATCGTTTAGTTTGTTACTATTGCTTTCTCCATAACTTATACATGTTCCTATGACTATGAGATCATGCAACTCCCGAATACCGGAGGAACACTTTGTGTGCTACCAAACGTCACAACGTAACTGGGTGATTATAAAGCTGCTCCACAGGTGTCTCCGATGGTATTTGTTGAGTTGGCATAGATCGAGATTAGGATTTGTCACTTCGATTGTCGGAGAGGTATCTCTGGGCCCTCTCGGTAATGCACATCACTATAAGCCTTGCAATCAATGTGACTAATGAGTTAGTTGCGGGATAATGCATTACGGAACGAGTAAAGAGACTTGCCGGTAATGGTATTGAACTAGGTATTGATATACCGACGATCGAATCTCGGGCAAGTAACATACCGATGACAAAGGGAACAACGTATATCATCATGCGATTTGACCGATAAAGATCTTCGTAGAATATGTAGGAACCAATATGAGCATCCAGGTTCCGCCATTGGTTATTGACCTAAGACATGTCTCGGTCATGTCTACATAGTTCTCGAACCCGTAGGGTCCGCACGCTTAATGTTCGGTGACGATCTGTATTATGAGTTTATTTGTTTTGATGTATCGAAGGTAGTTCGGAGTCCCGGATATGATCATGGACATGATGAGGAGTCTCGAAATGGTCGACACATAAAGATCGATATATTGGACGACTATATTTGGACATCGGAATGGTTCCGGATAAGATCGGGCATATATCGGAGCACCGAGAGGTATATGGGCCTTATTGGGCCTTAGTGGTAGAGAGGGGAAAGGAGCAAAGGAGGGGCCGGCCACCCCTTCCTTCCTCTTTCCTCCCCCTTCCTTCCACTCCTAGTCCAACTAGGAAGGGGGGATCCTACCCCGGTGGGAGTAGGACTCCCCTTGGGGCTCACCTAGGAGGCCGGCCTCCTCCCCCTCCTGCACTCCTTTATATACGGGGGAGGGGGGCACCCCATAGACAGACAAGTTGACCATTGATCTTTTAGCCGTGTGCGGTGCCCCCCTCCACCATAATCCACCTCGGTCATATCGTAGCGGTGCTTAGGCCAAGCCCTGTTCCGGTAGCAACATCAGCACCATCATCACGCCATCGTGCTGACAAAGCTCTCCCACGAAGCTCTACTAGATCGTGAGTTCATGGGACATCACCGAGCCGAACGTGTGCAGATCACGGAGGTGTCGTACCTTTGGTGCTGGATCGGTCGATTGTGAAGACGTACGACTACATCAACTGCGTTGTCATAACGCTTATTGTTGGTGTCAAAACCGGCGGATCTTGGGTAGGGGGTCCCGAACTGTGCGTCTAGGCCGGATGGTCACAGGAGGCAAGGGACACGAAGTTTTACCCAGATTCGGGCCCTCTTGATGGAGGTAAAACCCTACATCCTGCTTGATTAATATTGATGATATGGGTAGTACAAGAGTAGATCTACCACGAGATCAGAGAGGCTAAACCCTAGAAGCTAGCCTATGGTATGATTGTTGTTCTATATCTTGTCCTACGGACTAAAACCCTCCGGTTTATATAGACACCGGAGAGGGTTAGGGTTACACAAAGTCGGTTACAATGGTAGGAGATCTACATATCTGTATCGCCAAGCTTGCCTTCCACGCCAAGGAAAGTCCCTTCCGGACATGGGACGAAGTCTTCAATCTTGTATCTTCATAGTCCAGGAGTCCAGCTGAAGGTATAGTCCAGCTATCCGGACACCCCCTAATCCAGGACTCCCTCAGTAGCCCCTGAACCAGGCTTCAATGACGGCGAGTCCAGCACGCAGATTGTCTTCGGCATTGCAAGGCAGGTTCCTCCCCCAAGTACTTCATAGAAGATTTTGAACACAAAGATAGTGTCTGGCTCTGCAAAATAAGTTTCCACATATTGCCATAGAGAGAATAATATTTACACAAATATAATCTGCTGACGTATTCCATAGTGTGACATCGCACCACGGCCAAGCCTTTATTCGAATCATTTTATTGTCCCACCTCAGCGTGTCATGCGAGGCGGTTTCCTTGGCACGTCTCGTCGAAGCAGAGATCGTGTCCCCTTATTCCGGGATTCTCATCAATGCGGGCGTGGGTAACCCAACCGCGCCATTGATTATGGCGCTTGGGGATAAGCGAGTTTTACCAGGCTGGTGGGGACACGTAGTTGCGTCCACCCATATAAGGGGATAAGGATCCACCTTTTCACCTACGCCTTCTTCCTCCTTTGCCAATCCATTCTCGCACACTCGAGATCCAGCGCCCAAGTCCGCACTCCCCACCTCAACCTTCTCCAGCCATGTCCGGAGCGGGAGGCAAGTGGATCGTCTCCTCCGTCACGGAGGGGCACATCAAAAAACTGAGGAAGGACGGATACTTGTCTAACGACATCGCGTACCAGCTTCCCGAAGAGGGGCAGCTCCTCCCCACCCCAAGGCCCCATGAGAGGGTAGTGTTCCTTCCCCACTTCCTCCGCGGACTGGGCTTTCCTATCCACCCATTCGTCCGGGGACTCATGTTCTACTACGGCCTGGATTTCCATGATCTGGCCCTGAACTTCATCCTCAACATCTCGGTGTTTATCGTCGTGTGCGAGGCTTTCCTCTGCATCCGCCCCCATTTCGGCCTATGGCTCAAGACTTTCAATGTCAAGCCGAAGGTGGTGCGCGGCAACCAGGCGGAGTGCAGAAGCGCCATGGTGGGCAAGATGCCCAACGTCTTATGGCTCGAGGGCTCCTTTGTGGAGACCCTGAAGGGGTGGCAATCGGGGTGGTTTTACATGACCGAGCCGCGCGATCCTGGGTGGGTCACAGCCCCCGAGTTCCGGTTCGGACCCCCAACGCGGCTCATGTCCTGGAAAGAGACGGGCCTGTCGTGGGGCAGCAAAGGAGAGGTGACTGGACTGCAAACATGCATCCAAACCCTGGTGGACAAGCAGCTCAAGCTTGTCAACGTAGTCTAGGTTATGCTCATCCGCCGGATCCTCCCGTGTCAACAACGGGCCTTCAATCTGTGGGAGTTCAACCCAGCGCAGCACCGAACTCTGAGCAGGCTCTTCGACACGACGTACGAAGATGCCTGGAAGGTGCTTTTCAAGGGCGTCGAGGCTCCCGCATCCTCTACCGAGGATCGCGGATTCAGCGCGCAGCGTCACGCTAGCGCGGTAGGTTGTTTGTACCTTTTACAGGGTATTAGTTTTTCATAGTTTAACTCTATGCGGGATCTAAGCTCCCTTACCTTTGACAGGTTTGGCAGGCAAAGTCCGGACAGATCGACTGTCCGGCTCCTTTGCCCGAAGACCCAGCCAATGCCCGCTTGGCGAAGCTGCTAGTTCCGGCACCCTATGTGGTGCCGGAGAAGAAGGCCACGAAGAAGGCCACGGGGACTCAAAAAAGTGCCCGGCGCCAGGAGGTGTCGGGTTCATCATCCGACGGTTCCAAGGCGCATTCCTCCCGTGAAGACGAGGAGGAGGAAGAAGAGACCTCTCCCCCTCCAGCGGGGGGAGAGAAGAAAAGGAAGGCCGCCCTCACTGGGGAGGTCGAAGGGTCCAAGAAGGGGAAACCCCTTCCTCCGGACTACTCCACCGACGCCGACGATGGAGGAGAGGAGTGGCCGCTCAGGGCCAAGCCCCTGGCGAAATCGTAAGTATCCGGATACCCGAGTAATTCATAGTATTCCTTTATTGCACAGCTTTCCCTTATGTCGAATATGATTATGCAGCCCACCCAAAGACCGGCTCGACGCCTTGTCGAGCGGTTCACCGGACTCGTCGGATGTGAATTCGCTTCCGACGGCCACCTCCCCCCGCCCTACAGACGACGCCGAAGTGTTGTCCCAACAGGTTCCAAGCCAGGAGGAGGTGGTCCTGGAGGCGCCGCAAGGCGACCTCCCGGACTCCAGGAGTAAAGGGGATAAAACCCCCCAGGGCTCCAAGTCCGGCCCTAGGCCGGACACCGCTCTGGAACCTTCAAGGGTTCCAAAGTCCGGCGAGTGACCTCCTTCCAAGAGGAGCAAGCCCACCGTGCCGGTGACCCCCGTCCAACCGGAGGCGCCGGACAATCTGTTGGAGGTGCTCAAAGGCGCCTCCATCGACGAGGAGCACCGCACCATTATGAGTGCGGTGGTCCAGAAGGTTCAGTCCGCCAAGAGCGGACTGACTGAAGCTTGTGCTAGCCTTTTAACAGGCTTTGAGGTAAGTAAAGAATGTGTAAATAATATCACCGCATAGACAGTAGCCCCTAATGCTCTGTTTGGCCTTCGGGAAGAAAAGTCGAATAGAGGATCAAATAAAATTCGCAGGAGTCTAACAAAAAGGAGTCAATATGCGTATGCAGGCTTCTCTGTTGGCGTCCGCCGCACTGACTGCGGAAGTGGACATGCTAAAGCAGAACCTCGAGCAGTCCAAGAAAGAGCTCGGGTGTGCCAAGAAGCAGCTCGAGGACAAGGAAGGTAAGAAATACCTTGTTTTAAATATATATAAAAAAGTGCAATTGCAAAAAATGACAGGATTATCGTGGCTATTGTAGGGGCCACGTCTGAGGTGGCGACCCTTAAGCAGGCGCTGTCCGAGGCCGAGAAGAGGGCGTACACGGAGCGCACCGAGCGGGAGAAGTATGAGGCCCAGGTTGGCAAGGTGCGGCAAGAGCTCCAGGCTCTCATGAAAAAACATGAGAGTTTGGATCTTGACTCAAAGACGCGAGCATCCGAGCTCGCGATGGCTATTGAAAATGCCAAGTCTGCCAAGGCCGAATCCCGGAAGACCCTCCAGGAGTTGGATGAGGTGAAAAATATAGTGGCGGGTAAGGCATTCTTTATGCAAAGCAAACACATAAACGTGAGTTACTTGTTACTTACCTGAATCCGGAGCTCTCCAAGAGCATTCGCAGATCTTCCCCGTAGCGTGTCCGATGCCACCGTATTCTATCGAGCCGAGGAGGGCAGATCGACAGAGAAGGTGTTCTGGTCTTAGTATGCTGAGGCCGGACACCCCGTGCCCCTGAGCGACCAGCTGAAGCAACTGGTCGAGCTCCACAAGGCGGCCGAACAGGCCATGAAGGGCCTCATAGTTCGGCTGTGGCCTGGAGAGGCTCTGTCTGGGAGCTATTTCGGGCTGGTGCGGCGGCTGGTGGGGGCCTGTCCAAGGCTCGAAGTCATCAAGCGCTCCGTCTGCATTGAAGGTGCCCGTAGGGCCCTTGCCCGTGCTAAGGTGCACTGGGGCAAGCTGGATGCTGAGAAGCTTGTGAAGGACGCGTCACCGCCGGGGAAAGAGCATCGCAAGCCCGAGAATTATTATACGGATGTTCTGAAGGGTGCCCGCCTTGTGGCGGATGAATGTTCCAGGGATGTAATTTTTGAGTAAAACTCGCTCGTTTTGTCCTGCGCGCTAAAAACTTGTTCATATCCGCTAAGCAATGCTGTTGGAATTTAAAATATTACCTTCTGTGCGGTTGTTTATCAAATCTGAGAGATGGCGAGTCGTCAGCTTCTTCCCCTGTGCCGCTAGTGCTGGGGTGTTCGGGGATAAACCTGAGCGCTCTTTTTCCCATGTTTGGGTCCTTCGAGGGAGGCGCTCAGCACAACGAACAAGGCAATCGGACTATAATGCGTGAACACTCTCACTTAGCCATAGAATTCTATAATTTTAAATTTCGGCGAAGCTCCTGGTATTCGGAAGACCGAGTTCGGGGCGCTATCCACGCCTTGGCCGGACAGAGCCGACTCCTTGCTCTAAGCGGCATAAATCTTTAGGGACTCGAAAAACCTCTCGAACAGCGACCAGCTCTCGCTTCATCATGACAGTCAGTTTTAGCTTTCTCTACTGAGGTGCTCGACCCAGCTCAACTGGGGCACAATCGCAGTAGTTCTCCTAGTGCTACCTTAGCCGACACAGCGGAACGTAGGGCACCAAAACATAGGAGCCGGGCAAACCCAACTATTGACCCAAGACATGATTCGGAGCCGATGCATATAATGCTATAAGTTCGGGGTGCCGCACTTGTTAAAGTGTTCGGACTTCTCACACCATATTGAGGGGTACTAAAGCCCCTGGCGTATTTTGGCCGTACCAAAGTGTACGGGTGCAACATGTCGTTAAGGAACATATATTTGTAAAAAAAGAGTAATGCAAAAATAGACAAAAGCTATGCATTGTTTATTAAAAAGGGCTGCGATCAAAGCAGAACGATACAAATAATGCGATAAGCAAAAGGTTGGACTATTTAACATGTTCGTTCCAGGGGCAGGCTGCGGAATGGTATGCGAAATAGGTATACTGCTCATGATAGAGACCACCTGGGAGTTCCGTAATGCGGCATGGCTTGTCTGCTTCCCTGGTTCTTGCATCGTTTGTGCGGCAATTGAACTGCCGAACAGGCCTTCCGAAGAATGGAGTCCTAAAAGTAAGAGAAAATTAAAAAATCGGCAGCCCCTGGTGCGGTTTAAGCCGTGTTTCGGGCATGCCGTGATGGTGCCCCTCCCCCTGTACCCATGGTATTTCTAGAGCGTAGTTATGTACGCGAAGCACTGGCGTCGCATTTTTGCGAGGGCTGGGGTTGGAGCCGCATTGCTACGCCTGCTCGGAACGTGCCATGCGGTCTTGTTGTAGGTTACTTCGGGCGCGCTTGACGGTGTCCGGACATTTAATGGCCGGACTGTAGAACTGCCTGGAGAGGCTGCTTTCTACTTCCGCTGCAAGGGCCGCCGTGTGCTCCTCCGTTCGGAGGGAGCGTTCGGTGTTTCATTGACCGTAATTACTCCTCGAGGGCCTGGCATCTTGAGCTTAAGGTATGCGTAGTGCGGTACCTCATTGAACTTGGTGAATGCGGTTCGCCCGAGCAGTGCGTGATAGCCACTGCGGAACGGGACTATGTCGAAGATTAACTCCTCGCTTCGGTAATTATCCGGAGATCCGAAGAGCACTTCAAGTGTGACTGAGCCTGTACAGTTGGCCTCTACACCTGGTATTACGCCTTTAAAGGTCATTTTGGTGGGCTTAATCCTCGAGGGATCTATGCCCATTTTCCGCACTGTATCCTGGTAAAGTAGGTTCAGGCTGCTGCCGCCGTCCATAAGGACTCTAGTGAGATGAAATCCGTCAATGATTGGGTCTAGAACCAATGCGGCGAATCCGCCATGACGGGTGCTAGTGGGATGGTCCCTTCGATCAAAGGTGATCGGGCAGGAGGACCATGGGTTGAACTTTGGGGCGACTGGCTCTACCGCGTATACGTCCCTTGACGCGCGCTTCCGCTCCCTCTTGGGGATGTGGGTTGCGTATATCATGTTCACCGTCCGCACTTGTGGGGGAAAACCCTTCTGTCCACTGTTGTTTGGCGGCTGGGGCTCTTCGTCGTCATCGCTATGCAGCCCCGAGTCTTTATTTTCGGCTTTTAACTTGCCTGCCTGCTTGAACACCCAACAATCCCTGTTGGTGTGATTGGCCGGCTTTTCGGGGGTGCCATGTATCTGGCACAAGCGGTCGAGTATTCGGTCCAAACTGGACAGGCCCCCAGGATTTCTTTTGAATGGCTTTTTCCGCTGACCGGATTTGTAGCCTCTGAATCCGGCATTAACTGTCGTATCCTCAGCATTGTCGCCGTTAATGCGGTGCTTCTGCTTGTTGCGATGCGACCTGCCACTACTGTCCCTGGTATCCGAATTACCAGGGTTCTTGGTCATATTGTTGCTACGAGCAAGCCAGCTGTCTTCTCCCGCGCAAAAGCGGGTCATGAGTGTCGTGAGTGCTGCCATAGATTTCGGCTTTTCCTGTCCAAGGTGCCGGGCAAGCCACTCGTCACGGATATTGTGCTTGAAGGATACTAGGGCCTCTGTGTCCGGACAGTCGACTATTTGATTTTTCTTTGTTAGGAACCGTGTCCAGAATTGCCTGGCCGATTCCTCTGGCTGCTGAATTACGTGGCTTAGGTCATCGGCGTCTGGTGGTCGCACATAAGTGCCCTGGAAATTGTTGAGGAATGCGGCTTCTAGGTCCTCCCAACAGCCGATTGATCCTGCTGGCAAACTGTTAAGCCAATGTCGAGCTGGTCCTTTAAGCTTGAGTGGGAGGTATTTGATGGCGTGGAGATCATCGCTGCGGGCCATGTGGATATGAAGGAGATAATCCTCGATCCATACCGCAGGATCTGTTGTGCCATCATATGATTCGATGTTTACGGGTTTGAAACCCTTGGGGATTTGATGATCCATTACTTCGTCTGCGAAGCATAGTGGGTGTGCGGCGCCTCTGTACTGGGCTATATCACGACGTAGCTCCAATGAGCTTTGTCTACTGTGTTCGACCCTACCGGATTTGTGTCCGGCGTGACGGTTACCGTCTCGAGTCGTGGGGCGCCCACGCGATCCTTAGATCGATCTTGTTTGCCTTGCCTTGTCCTCCAACATATCTCGCAGGTCTGGCACATTTTCCCGTGCCTTGGTACGGGGTGCGGCTTGAGTGGAGGGCCAAGAGGCCTCTCTATCGCGGACACGAGGTGGTCGGTCGGCCGTATCAAGTGCTGGTGATGTAGGTTTAAGTGCTTCCTCCTCTAATTAGGGTAGCAACCTGCGCTTTGGGTAGCTGTTGGAGGGGCGTTCGAATTTATGCTCTTCGGCCGCAAGGACTTCAGTCCATCTGTCGACTAGCAAATCTTGATTAGCTCTAAGCTGTTGCTGTTTTTTCTTGAGGCTTCTTGCCGTGGCCATAAGCCTGCGTTGAAAACGCTCTTGCTCGACGGGATCCTCTAGCACGACGAATTCGTCGTCGTCAAGGCTTGCCTCCTCTTCGGAGGGAGGCATATAATTATCGTCCTCGACCTCTCTGTCTGCCGCTCTCTCATGAGGGCTGGCTTCTCCGTCCTCCTGTGCTGAATCTTGCTGGAGGGGGTTTTCTTCGGCACTCTCCGGAGTATTATTATCTCCCGTGCTGGAATCACCGTATTTGTTTTGGCGGGATTTTGAGCGGCGCCACTGACGCCGGCGCTTAGGCTGTTTCTTGGAGGGGTCATCCTCCGCTGTTCCATCGCCATCTCCTTCTTTTGGGGTGTCCACCATGTATATATCATACGACGAGGTGGCTTTCCAGGGCCCAATAGGCGCTGGTTCTTCATCGTCTCCTGCATCGATGTCCATACCGTCGATGTCTTCGGAGTCGAAGTCGAGCATGTCGGTTAAATCGTCGACAGTGGCTACAAAGTGGGTGGTGGGTGGGCTTTGAATTTCTTCATCGTCCGTATCCCAACCTTGCTGACCGTAGTCTGGCCAGGGCTCTCCTGATAAAGAGAGAGACTTGAGTGTCTTCAGAATATCGCCGAAAGGCGAGTGCTGAAAGATGTCCGTGGTAGTAAACTCCATGATCGGCACCCAATCGGATTCGATCGGCAGGGGCGCGGAGGGTTCGGAGTCCGGAGAGGAGTCCGGCTCCTTGGAGTCACGAGTCTCGCGGAGTGCGGGGCTGGTGTTCGGCTTGATCACCGTTGGGATCGCAGCCCCCGAGGCGGCGTCCAACCACCCATCCTCGATCGGCACAGTTGGCTCCGAATTAAGGGTCAAAGCCGATGCGGGTGCGGCCTCCAGGGCACTGTTCGGCGGCAGAGCTAGATCATGCTCGTCGTGACAGTGCGGCGTGCTCGGCAGTGGCTCGAATCCGTCGAGGATCAAGTCCCCGCGGATGTCAGCCGTGTAGTTTAAACTTCCAAATCTGACCTGACGGCCAGGGGCATAGCTTTCGATCTGCTCCAGATGGCCAAGTGAATTGTCCCGCAGTGCGAAGCCGCCGAAGACGAAGATCTGTCCGGGGAGGAAGGTCTCACCCTGGACTACGGACTAAAACCCTCTGGTTTATATAGACACCGAAGAGGGTTAGGGTTACACAAAGTCGGTTACAATGGTAGGAGATCTACATATACGTATCACCAAGCTTGCCTTCCACGCCTAGGAAAGTCCCTTCCGGACACGGGACGAAGTCTTCAATCTTGTATCTTCATAGTCCAGGAGTCCGGCTGAAGGTATAGTCCGGCCATCCGGACACCCCCTAATCCAGGACTCCCTCACTTACTCTTACGGTCTACGGGAGTACGTAGAGAATACTCTCCCCTCTCGTTGATATGCATCACCATGATCTTGCGTGTACATAAGAACCTTTTTGAAATTACCACGTTCCCCAACATTATTAACAACCACTTTTGATTAGCATGAAACCGAAGAACTTTTGTAAATAACTAAACCTCAGCGGGGATTTGGATGTCCCCAACAATAAGCATTTCATATTTCTTTTTGACAGTAGGTGGAGGTATTTGAAAACTTCCAATAGTGATTGTCGGAGATTTTTCAATAACTTTAATACCATTCACTCGGAATTGTTTCTTCGGAAAGTGCACCATATGCTCATTACCATTGATATGAAAAGTGACCTTGCTTTTATTGCAATCAATAACAGACCCTGCGATATTCAAGAAGGGTCTACCGAGGATAATCGACATGTTGTCATCCTCGGGCATCTCAAGTATAACAAAGTCAGTCAAAATAGTAACATTAGCAACAACAACAGGCACATCCTCACAAATACTGATAGGTATGGCAGTTGATTTATCAGCCATTTGCAAAGATATTTCAGTAGGTGTGAGTTTATTCAAATCAAGTCTTTTATATAAAGAGAAAGGCATAACACTAACACCATCTCCTAAATCACACAAAGCAGTTTTCACATAATTCTTTTTGATGGAGCAAGGTATAGTTGGTATTCCTGGATCTCCAAGTTTTTTAGGTACTCCATCTTTAAAAGTATAATTAGCAAGAATAGTGGTGATTTCAGCTTCTGGTGTTTTTCTCTTATTGGTGATGATGTCTTTCATATACTTTGCATAAGGAGGCATTTTCAAGATATCAGTCAAGCGAGTACGCAAAAAGACTGGCCTCAACATTTCAGCAAAGCGTTCAAATTCTTCATCATGTTTCTTTTTAGATGACTTAGGTGGAAAAGGCATGGGTTTTTTAACCCACGGTTCTCTTTCTTTACCGTGTTTTCTAGCAACAAAGTCACTTTTATCATACCTTTTATTCTTAGGTTGTGGGTTATCAAGATCAACTGGTGGTTCTATCTCAACATCATTGTCTGGTTCTTTATTATTTTTTCGAGTGTTTTCATGAACCACATCATTATCTTTTTCATTATCAGAAGGTGAGTGTTCATTGACAAACTAAGTTTCAGCATCAGAGATAGAAGTTTCATTATTAATATCAGGAGGTTTTTCTACTTCAGGGTCACTAGAGGCATATGAAGTCCTATCATTTTTCTTCCTTTTCTTTCTAGAAGGACTAGGTGCGCTAGTGTTATTTCTTTGTGAGTCTTGTTCAATTCTTTTTGGGTGTCCCTCAGGATAAAGTGGTTCCTGAGTCATTTTACCTCCTCTAGTTGCAACTCTAACAGCAAAGTCATGTATGTTATTATTCACTAGCAAAAGAGCCCGAGCCTTGCAACGGGAGAGAAAACATAACACACGTTCTTAACTCAACAACCATCACTCAAGACCACAATAGGTCCATCTCTTTTATTTTTCTGAGGCATCATATTTGTGTTGCCGCTTATCCTTCTTCTCACCCTCGTCGGCGATGGCCTCGGTGTTCTCACAAAACAACAAAAAACGTGTGTTGAATATGGTTAATCCTAAGGCGTCTCTCTCTCCCTCTCCCTCTCTCTCTCTCTCTCGCTTTCTCTCACTCTCGCGATGAGAAATCTGTTGTTTACCCCTGTGACATTTTTCAGAGGAATGCATGTGTAGTTACCGGTGTTTTCTTTTCCGTATATGGTTATAGTTGGGTGTTTATTTGCAATCCGGATCACCGCCGGTATGAAAAAAATGAATCTTGCGCTATAAATTATAAGTTTGCTTCCATAACAATATTTTAAAAATATTTAACAAGTAAAATTAACATCATATTTAGATTCCACACATTTTTCTAATAAAATTTCATATATAATATGTTAAAATCAGTTTAAAAGATACGTATAATTTAGAAAATCATTTGGTTTGACTCAAATATATTCCAAAATAATATATAAAAATACTTAAAAGGTAAAAATAATCTCATATTCATATTCTACATATTTTTCTAATCAAATTTCATATATAACATGTTCAAATCGGAGTTACAGTTTAAAAGATATGGATGATTCTAAAAAGTATTTGTTTGACTTAAATATGATCCGCGGATGAATTACCTAAAACATCAGGGGGGTTTCGAAAAATGTAAAATAATGGTTCGGGTGTGACTTAAATCCGGAGGGCGGGTTGATTTCGATAAAAGACAAGGACTTTTGTGTAAAATACGAAAATAACGATTTGTTTTAACTTAAAACAGGACTG
This sequence comes from Triticum urartu, assembly GCF_056163025.1. NCBI lineage: Eukaryota > Viridiplantae > Streptophyta > Magnoliopsida > Poales > Poaceae > Triticum > Triticum urartu. The sequence continues at coordinate 499,335,443 of NC_141875.1, read as the reverse complement.
CGGGTTGAATTCTCTGAAATAGAGGGACTTTTCTGAAAAATGCCATGACGGACAAAAGAAACCTAATTTGCTTTATTATTAGGTAAAGATTTCATCAAGCAACTCTCTTTGAGATTTAGCAACTTGTTCTAATTGAGTTTGAACCATAGAAGCATGTTTTCCAACACCTCTAACATCATTTGAGATTCTAAATAACAAGTTACTCAAGTGAGCAATCATATCATAATTGTATTTCAATTGTTTCATAACATTTGCATTGAAGTGATCTTGTTTTCTAATGTAGTTTTCAAACTCATAAAGGCATTGGCTTGGGTGCATATTGTGAGGATTGTCATTATCATTGAACTTCATTAGAGAATTTACCTCTACCACCTTAGGCAGTGATGGCGCATTAGGCCCATGTATTTCTTCAATAGGAGGTAAAATTTTATCATCCTCAACTTTAATACCTTTTTCCTTCATAGATTTATTTGCCTCTTGCATATCTTCAGGACTGAGATATAATATACCCCTCTTCTTTGGAGTGGGTTTAGGCGGTGGTTCAGGAAGAGTCCAATCATCATAATTTTTAAATATTTTATTCAATAATTCTTCAGCTTGCCTGTCGGTGTCAAAACCGGCGGATCTCGGGTAGGGGGTCCCGAACTGTGCGTCTAGGCCGGATGGTAACAGGAGGCAGGGGACACAATGTTTTACCCAGGTTCGGGCCCTCTTGATGGAGGTAAACCCCTACGTCCTGCTTGATTAATATTGATGATATGGGTAGTACAAGAGTAGATCTACCACGAGATCAGAGAGGCTAAACCCTAGAAGCTAGCCTATGGTATGATTGTATGTTATGATTGTTGTCCTACGGACTAAAACCCTTCGGTTTATATAGACACCGGAGAGGGTTAGGGTTACACAAGGTCAGTTACAAAGGAGGGAATATCCATATCTATATCGCCTAGCTTGCCTTCCACGCCAAGTAGAGTCCCATCCGGACACGAGACGAAGTCTTCAATCTTGTATCTTCATAGTCCAACAGTCCGGCCAAAGGATATAGTCCGGCTGTCCGAAGACCCCCTAATCCAGGACTCCCTCAGTAGCCCCCGAACCAGGCTTCAATGATGATGAGTCCGGCACGCAGTATTGTCTTCGGCATTGCAAAGCGGGTTCCTCTCCAAATTCCGTGTACCTGTCGAAATAGTGTCTGGTCTCTTGTGAATGTTGCACTCCTTGGCTTCCACGCCCAATAATGGCCACTTTCCACGTGTCGAGCGAATGTGAAGAGCCAGGGTGTTTTCACATTTACCCCCCTAGCTGTGTGAATGAGCCGCCTATTAAAAAGACGAGGATTCAGATCCAAATCACACCATCCTCCCTTGGCGAGCCTTCATCGGAGCGCACCCGACAGAGATCCATTCCATCATGGCCGGTCGACGCAGCTCCTCCTCTCGCTCCCCTAGCTCCAAGCCTGGAGATTGGGAGAGATGTTCCGTCCCGCACAGCAAATTAGTGATGCTTCAGACCAAGGGATTTCTTCCCCCAGCGTACATGGTCCCAGTTCGAGCCGGGCTTGCCACCTATAATGGCGGAGAGCAAGCGGAGAGCCTTCCCAATCCCTCCAAGGGAGAGCGGGTATGCCTTGTCCCTTATTTGGTAAGAGGGCTCAGATTTCCAATTCATCCGTTTCTCCGGGGGCTCCTGGAGTTCTACGGCCTCCAGTTGCACAACCTTACGCCTACCTCCATGCTGCATATCGCGGGATTCGTAGCCCTTTGTGAGTTGTTTTTGGGCTGTGAGGCTCATTTCGCTCCGTGGAAGAAGCTGTTCTTCCTTGTGCCCCGTTCTCAAAAGGGGTCAATATATCAAGTGGGCGGAGCCGAAGTGTGGCGTATTGCCGGGACCGGATACCTGTCCGGAACCCCAAATAAGACGTCTGAAGACTGGCCTTCAGAATGGTTTTATATAGAAGACGTCCCCCTCCCAGATCCTATTCGGATCGGCCTTCCTGAGTTCGACAACACCCCTTTGAAGAAGCGCCGGAGCTGGCGTCCACGGAGCTCCCTGGAGGAAGATAACAGGGACGTTCTTTACCTGATGAGCCGGATAAGTTTTTTAGCTCGATCTGGATTGACCATGATCGAGGTCATGGCCATATGTACCATGCGGGGGGTGCAGCCACTTCAGTATAGAGTCCACCCCATGTGGGATTTCAACGGGGAGGATGACGCCACCCGCTACGGCTGTAAAGGGCCGGGATCGGTTGCTGATCTAATAATGATCTTATCCACTTTGTACAAGGGAGAAGAGGAGGAATTCCTTCGTGTCAACCCGCAGGGCGGATTTTCTATGTACAATCCTCCGAGATGGGCAAGCGGAGACTTTTTCTCGCCCATCCGTTTCATATTTCCGTAGTTAAGTATTCAGTCTAGCGATTTCCATGCAGGAACTGCGCCAGGCTGTAAGGGAGATAAACAACCCCCCTCCACAACCCGAGGACCCTGGACGGTCCCTCGACCCGGCCTCCCGGGAGGATCCGGACATATCTGTGGAGCTGATCGATGGGGTGTTTTACCAATTGAGCAATGATAATGCTTTGGTGGCCATTACAGCCGATTACCCTGGGCTACTTCCAGCCTCACAGGTGACTGAGACCGAAATCCCAGCACTTCAAAAAGGGATCCGTCCTTGCGTGTTTTTGATTGCCGTATAACAGCCGTGTTTTGCAGGGGAGGTCCTCGAGGCAGAAGGCCGAGCCTGCGGCGACTGGCCAACAAGGGGCCGCGAGGCCAGGCAGGCTGAAAAGACCCGCAGTCCAAATTGAGACACCGGCGCAGTGGTACAGCGCGCCGTCTTTATTGCAAGACATTATTCTCAGAGGCATACTAACGCCCATGCCTTCTTTTCAGGAAAAAGAGCGCTCGCCGGACTATACCCGGAGAGGCTACCAATCGCGCCTCCACCAGCCAGGCTCCAAGGCCGGATTTGGAGGCGGGAACGAATACGAGGCGTGCGTCGAGTGCTCCTCCGCCAGAGGATGCGGATAAACTGTCCGCCACCAATTCCGAGGTGGAAAGTGCCATGAACCACAGGCGTCGCCGGATTGTTCTTCGTGACGCTTGTTTCTCCCAAGAGGCATTGGATGCCTTCAACTCGGGAGACACGCACCTCCGTGCCGCTCAAAATGGTCTAGCCAGAGCCACGGAGCAGTATGTAAAAGACATACGAGTGAGAAAATTTGGTGATTATATATATCAGTAGCCCCTGAGACTTGAAACAGTTAGGATAACTGATTTAAGGATCATTTGTTATGCAGGTTCTTACAGAAAAGAATACTCAACTGTCCCAGGAGCTGGAAGAGTGCAAAGCCCAACTTCAGGCCGCACTGGCCGCAGCAGGGGAGCCCAAAGAGACCCCCTCTGGTAACATATCCTTCGAATGATAAGTATCATATAGAATGCGGCGTATATGCAGATCTGATGATAAAATTGCAGATGACGCTGGAATAAATCCGAAAAAGCAACAGCTCCTACACCAGCTGAAGGCCAGTGAGAGCGTGCTTACGAGGGTGAGGCAGAAGAAAAATGATCTCCTAGATGCCAACACCAAGTTGGGTGTGGAACTACAAGATGTTCGTGCCCAACTGTCGGACTCTGTTAAGGAAAATCGGCGGCTTCGACGCGGCATATTTAGTAAGTGCTTGAACAAACTTTGAAAAAGAGTTCGGCGAGGAAGCTGGCTGATAGAGTTATGTCTGTAGGTATGCTAACAGGTCGTCCTGCCGAGGAAATGCCCGGTTCAATGGGTGACCTTCTTCCCGAGCTCTCACGGCTGCACGAACGAGTTCGGCAGGTGATGCAAGGCGTTGCCCAGGCCTTGTGGCCATCTGTCTCCATACCCGAAGGCCTTGGAGAGCTTGCGGAAAAGCTAAAGGGAGCGCGGCGGCGCTTCCGATTATGGAAGATATCGGCCTGTCGTCAGGGCACCAGGGAATCCTGGGCAATGGTGAAGACACGGTACACGAAGGCTGACCCGAACCACATGGCCGAAGTCGGACCTGTGGGGCCCGATGGGAAGGAGATCCCTGTGAGCTTAGTGTACGGCCAAGTAGAATTGGCCGCAAAGTATTCCCAACAGGACTGTAGACTAGATAGCCTATTGGATGGTATTGAAGAGGAATTCAACCAGTCAAATTGACTATGTAATTTTAAAGTGACATGTATAATGCATTCTAGCCGGATTGTAGATCGTTTGTCGTGGCGGACCTTTTCGCTTCGACCTCGGGACCCGACGGTCCGGAGTGTATCCGAATACCCTCTCGGTTATGTAAGAACCGGGGCATGCATGGAGACCAGGCGTAGGGGTCATTAGTGCTTTATCAGACAAGTGCCCAACTAGTTATGTTATATTACATGTGTAGTAAGAAACATCTTCCAGGGAGAATAGTTCTGTTAAGGGTTCCTTTCCCTGGGTAAGCATGCCCTAAAGTGCATGTCCGGACTGCGTCAAGAAGCGCAGAAAAAGCATCTGGGGGCAGATATGGATAATAAATAAAAGTCATCTTTTGTTCACCGAGCGAATATTCCCTTAAGAACGCTAGCTTTCAGCTTCACCCACTCTGAGGTACACGTCCGGCTGACCCAGCGGTAACAATTGCAGAGGTGCTCCCCTTATGCCCTAGCCGAATTAACGGGAACGTAGGGCATAAATACAAGAGCCAGGCAACCCAGCTTGGCCAAAACTTAAGTCATATCGATGCATATAATGGTGAAAAAAGGTACATGCGGAAGTATAACACATGTGTTGGGCGTGAGGCCCGGGTAAATAATTTAAGCTTCTGTGAAAGAAGCCCCCATGTATGAAGAGTGCGACTAGCGCATCTGTAATGTACGAGTGAGGCACAAGGCGACCCTTGAAGGCCTAGAGAAATAAAAGAAAGAAAGGGAAAAAAGACAGATGATGCATATGCAGAAAATGGACAAAGGGAGGGGACTAACATAGAGTCCGGTGCTAGGCGTAGAATCTTCGAAGCCTGGCTGCGTTCCATGGGTTCGGCTCGAGTCGACTAGTCGATGCATCCCGCAGTCGGTACGCTCCACCGGTCAGAACTTGGTCGATAATGAAGGGACCTTCCCATTTGGGCTCGAGCTTGTTCTTTTTCTTATCCGGCAGTCGTAGAACTAGTTCGCCAACATTATAAGTTTTGGCCCGTACTTCTCTGCTTTGGTATCTGCGAGCCTGTTGCTGGTAAAATGCGGAACGGGCTTTGGCTACGTCGCGCTCTTCCTCCAAGGTGTCCAGACTGTCCTGCCGATCGAGCTCGGCTTCTCTTTCTTCGTACATGCACACTCGAGGTGAGTCATGAATTATGTCACAGGGCAGGACTGCCTCTGTGCCGTATACCATAAAAAACGGTGTATATCCGGTACTACGATTCGGCGTGGTCCGCAGCCCCTAGAGTACGGAGTCGAGCTCCTCTACCCAGTGCGTGTCAGACTCCGTTAAGGAGCGCACTAATCTGGGTTTAATGCCGCTCATTATAAGACCATTTGCTCGTTCGACTTGACCGTTGGTTTGTGGGTGATAGACTGAAGCATAATCGAGCTTGATGCCCATTTTGCTGCACCAGAGTTTTACCTCGTCGGCCTTGAGTTCATGCCGTTATCAGTGATGATGTTGTGGGGGACACCGTAACGGTGTACAACCCCGGATATGAAATCTATCACCGGTCCGGATTCGGCTGTTTTAACCGGTTTAGCCTCTATCCATTTGGTGAATTTATCCACCATGACCAATAAGTATTTTTTCTTGTGGGTTCCCCCTTTAAGGGGTCCAACCATGTCAAGCCCCCAGACCGCGAAGGGCCATGTAATGGGGATTGTTTGGAGGGCGGTGGGTGGCATGTGGCTTTGATTCGCAAAGAGCTGGCAACCGGCGCAACATTGGACCAAGTCCTATGCATCTGCCCGGGCCGTTGGCCAATAGAATCCTGTATGGAAGGCCTTGCTTACAAGATCTCGGGCTGCGGCGTGATGACCACCGAGTCCGGCGTGAATTTCTGCCAAAAGGTTCCACCCTTCCTCTTCAGAGATGCACCTTTGAAGGACTCCGGTAGCGCTTTTTTTGTACAATTCTCCCTCATGGACCCTGTAGGCCTTGGATCGCCGCACTATGCAGCGTGCCTCATTTTGGTCCCCCGGAAGTTCCTGCCTAGTTAGGTAGGCCAGGAATGGTTCTGTCCATGGGGCAATAATGGCCATTATTTCGTGGGATGAATGTGTTATTTCGGTGGCGGAGCCTCCGATTGTGTCAGAGAGTTCGGTATCGGGTATTTTGGCCGGGTCCGGACTGTTGTTACCGGTGTCCCCTTCCCATGCTACGGATGGCTTGAAGAGCCTTTCCAGGAATATGTTGGGAGGGACCGCGTCGCGTTTTGCGCCAATGCGAGCGAGGATATCCGCCGCCTGATTGTTTTCCCGAGCCACATGGTGAAATTCCAGCCCCTCGAACCGAGCTGACATCTTTAGGACGGCATTGCGATAAGCTGCCATTTTCGGATCCTTGGCATCAAAGTCTCCATTTATTTGGGATATCGCAAGGTTCGAATCCCCGCGCACCTCTAGGCGTTGAATGCCCATGGATACTGCCATCCGGAGACCATGTAGAAGGGCCTCATATTCGGCTGCATTGTTGGAGTCCGTATACATTATCTGTGGTACGTATTGAACTGAATCTCCTGTTGGGGACGTCAAAACAACGCCAGCCCCCAGACCAGCCAACATTTTGGAGCCGTCGAAGTGCATGATCTAGTTTGAATATGTGATGTACTCCTTAGGGAGTTCGGCTTCCGTCCACTCAGCGACGAAGTCAGCCAAAACTTGCGACTTAATAGCTCGCAGTGGCTTGTAAGTTATGTCGAACGGGAGGAGCTCAATGGCCCATTTGGCAATCCGGCCCGTCGCGTCGCGGTTGTTTATAATATCGTTAAGTGGTACTTCCGAGGCTACCGTTATCGAACACTCTTGAAAGTAGTGTCGCAGCTTCCGCGATGCCATAAAATACCACGTACGCTATCTTTTGATAATGCGGGTACCTTGATTTGCATGGAGTAAGGACAGTGGACACATAGTAAACCGGCTTTTGAAGGGGGAATTTGTGTCCGTCCGCTTCTCGTTCGACGACGAGCACTGCGCTTACTACTTGATGAGTTGCCGCAATGTATAATAGCATTGGTTCGCCAATGTTTGGCGCGGCCAGGACTGGGTTTGTTGCCAATATGGCTTTTATTTCGTTGAGTCCGGCTATGGTGGTATCCGTCCACTCGAAGTGTTCGGTGCGTCGGAGGAGGCGATAAAGGGGTAATGCCTTTTCTCCCAAGCGAGAGATAAAGCGGCTTAGAGCCGCCACGCATCCAGTCAATTTTTGTATTTGTTTGAGGTCTGTTGGGGTAGCCAACTGTGACAACGCTCGGATTTTGGCCGGATTAGCTTCAGTACCTCTACTGGAGACAATGAATCCCAAGAGCTTTCCGGCTGGTACGCCGAAAACGCATTTTTCCGGATTGAGCTTGATGTCATATGTTCGGAGGTTGTCGAATGTGAGCCTCAAGTCGTCTACTAGAGTTTCAACATGCTTGGTTTTAACAACCACGTCATCTACGTATGCCTCCACTGTTTTGCCGATCTGGTTTGCCAGACATTTCTGAATCATGCACTGATATGTTGCGCCGGCATTTTTGAGCCCGAAGGGCATTGTGTTGAAGCAGAATGGGCCGTATGGTGTGATGAATGTCGTTGCGGCTTGGTCTGGCTCTGCCATTTTAATTTGATGGTAGCCGGAGTATGCGTTGAGGAAACACAATGAATCGTGTCCTGCGATAGCGTCGATGATTTGATCGATGCGAGGGAGGGGGAAGGGATCCTTTGGGCAGGCCTTGTTAAGGTCCTTAAAATCGACACACAAGCGCCAGGATTTGTCCTTCTTTGGTACCATCACAAGGTTTGCTAGCCAGTCCGGATGTTTTATGTCTCTGATGAATCTGGCTTCCAATAGCTTGGCTAGTTCCTCTCCCATGGCTTGTCTCTTAGGTTCGGAGAAACACCGAAGGGCCTGCTTGACTGGCTTGAATCCTTTTAGGATATTTAGGCTGTGCTCGGCCAGCCTGCGTGGGATTCCTGGCATGTCTGAAGGGTGCCAGGCAAAAATGTCCCAGTTCTCGCGTAGGAACTCTCGTAGTGCGGCGTCGACATTAGGGTTTAATTGTGCCCCGATGGAAGCTGTTTTTGTAGGGTCCATTGGATGGACTTGGAATTTGACTATTTTGTCCGCCGGTTTAAAGGAGGTGGACTTGGATCTTTTATCGAGTATCACGTCGTCCCTGTTCACCGTGGAGCGCAGCACAGTTAGTTCCTCGGCCGCTAGGGCTTCGGACAGTGCCTCGAGGGCCAGTGCGGCTGTCTTATTTTCGGCGCGGAGTGCTATGTCCGGATCACTAGCAAGAGTGATGATTCCGTTGGGCCCGGGCATTTTGAGCTTCATGTACCCGTAATGGGGTATGGCTTGGAAGATTGTAAACGCCTCCCGCCCTAACAGAGCGTGGTATCCGCTGCTGAACTGGGCCACTTGGAATGTAATTTCTTCGGACCTGTAATTATCCGGCGTGCCGAATACCACATCTAGTATGATTTTCCCAGCACTATGTGCTTCCCGACTGGGGATGATTCCTCTAAAGGTTGTGCTACTTTGCTCAATGCGGCTCCAGTCTATTTCCATCTTTTGAAGAGTTTCCTCATAGATGAGGTTTAATCCGCTGCCACCGTCCATGAGTACCTTGGTGAGTCGAAAGCCGTCCACGATTGGACTGAGGACCAGTGCGGCTGGTGCTCGGGCTGTTCGGAATTTGGGTTTGTCACTGGCATTGAAGGTAATAGCCGTGTCACTCCAAGGATTTATTTCTGCTACGTGGCAGATTTCGGCCATGCTGCGGAGTGTTCGCTTGCATCTATTATTTGACGCGAAGGTCTCAAAGACCGTTAACACCGTATTGTTGTCCACGGGATGGTGCTCTGTGGTATTTGGGAGGAGTAGATCCTCACCACTTTTGGCCACCTGCCGGAGTATCCAACATGCTCTAAGGCTGTGCATTGGTATTGCATCCGCTGTACTATGAATTTTGCAGGGTCCATTGAGCCATCCCTCCAGTACGGTTCCTTGCCCCGTAGAGGGCTTTTGCTTTTTGGTAGTTAACCCAGGTGTATTGTGATAATGCACCCTTTTATTTTGGACTGGGTTTGTATTTAGGGCTGGATTATCCCAAAATTTTATTTCGGTTTTCCAGGCGCTTTCCATCGCATAGTACTTTCGTACTATGGACACCAAGTCGGCAAAGCATGTAATTTCGCGGCGACTTATGGCGTTGAGGATTCCCTTATCCCTGCAATTATTGCAGAAGAATGAAATTGCGTCTTCCTCGCGGCAGTCCTTTATCCTGTTCATGACCAGGAGGAATCTGGCCCAGTAATGGTGTACAGTTTCTTCGGGCTCTTGCCTAATTTGGGATAGATCGCGTATGTTTGGGTGGGTGGGTGGAATTGAATCCGAATCCTCACCCAATCTAAGACTCAGGGGCCAAGGAGTTTCCGAACTTGGAAGTTTGGATTCTTGGATGTTTTCCGATAAATCTAGCCCGCTGCCTGATTCTAGGTTCAGGCCTTGAGTGACATCCTCCCCTCCGCGGGTATCCGGCTTGGAGGGATCAGGAATCCGAACATAGCTAGTCCTTAAGATAGATGAAGGGTTGCCGCATTGTTCTTCCACCACTGCAACGTGATGGGTGACCTAGGGAGAGTTGATCTCTCTCAGATCGGGTTTAGGCCCAATCCGATTATAGTCTGTAGCGACTCCCACGGCGGCGATGCGATCCAAGAGCTCGTTCAGGGAAGAGAGCTCCATTGGATCTAACTGCTCGGCGAGTTTTGAGTTGACGTGACGATTGCTTTCGATGACTCGAGAAGTCATCGTCGGTGCAGCGGCCGAACAGGCGGTCATAAGAAAACCACCTAGCCGGAGAGTTTGGCCGATAGCCAAAGCTCCCTCAGCAACAGTGTTGTCTTTAAAGATGGGATGAGACATCCTTCCTGGTGGCGATGGCACAGCGGAACTCTCAATGAAAGCACCAATGTCAGTGTCAAAACCGGCGGATCTCGGGTAGGGGGTCCCGAACTGTGTGTCTAGGCTAGATGGTAACAAGAGGCAGGGGACACAATGTTTTACCAAGGTTCGGTCCCTCTTGATGAAGGTAAAACCCTACGTCCTGCTTGATTAATATTGATGATATGGGTAGTACAAGAGTAGATCTACCACGAGATCAGAGAGGCTAAACCCTAGAAGCTAGCCTATGGTATGATTGTATGTTATGATTGTTGTCCTACGGACTAAAACCCTTCGGTTTATATAGACACCGGCGAGGGTTAGTGTCGGTGACAAAACCGGCGGATCTCGGGTAGGGGGTCCCGAACTGTGCGTCTAGGCCGAATGGTGACAGGAGGCAAGGAACATGATGTTTTACCCAGGTTTGGGCCCTCTTGATGGAGGTAAAACCCTACGTCCTGCTTGATTAATATTGATGATATGGGTAGTACAAGAGTAGATCTACCACGAGATCAAGGAGGCTAAACCCTAAAAGCTAGCCTATGGTATGATTGTTGTATGATGAAGTTGTCCTACGGACTAAAACCCTCTGGTTTATATAGACACCGGAGAGGGTTAGGGTTACACAAAGTCGGTTACAATGGTAGGAGATCTTGAATACCCGCATCGCCAAGCTTGCCTTCCACGCCAAGGAAAGTCCCATCCGGACACGGGACGAAGTCTACAATCTTGTATCTTCATAGTCCTGGAGTCCGGATGAAGGTATAGTCCGGCTACCCGAACACCCCCTAATCCAGGACTCCCTCAGTAGCCCCTGAACCAGGCTTCAATGACGACGAGTCCGGCGCGTATATTGTCTTCGGCATTGCAAGGCAGGTTCCTCCTCCAAATTCTTCATAAAAGTTTGTAAACACCAAGAGTAGTGTCCGGCTCTGCAAAATAAGTTTCCACGTATTGCCACAGAGAGAATAATATTAACACAAATCTAATCTGCTGACGTATTCCGCAGCGCGACATCACACTACGGCCAAGCCTTTATTCGAATCGTTTTCACTTTTCCATCTTAGCGTGTTTTGCGAGGCGGTTTCCTTGGCACGTCTTGTCAAAGCAGAGATCGTGTCCCCCATTTACGGGATTCTCATCAATACGGACATGGGTAACCCAACTGTGCCATTTATCACGGCGCTTGGGAGGCAAGCGAGTTTTACTAGGCTGGTGGGACGCATAGTCGCATCCGCTCATATAAGGGGATAAGGATCCACCTTTTTACCTACGCCTTCTTCCTCCTTTGCCTATCCATCTTCTGCACACCCGAGCTCCAGCGCCCAAGCCTGCACTTCCTACCTCAACCTTCTCCAACAATGTCCGGAGCGGGAGGCAAGTGGATGGTCTCCTCCGTCATGGAGGGCCATGTCAAAAGGCTAAGGAAGGCCGGATACCTGTCCAAAGACATTGCGCACTGGCTTCCTGAGGAGGGGCAGCTTCTCCCCACCCCAAAGCCCCATGAGAGGGTAGTATTTCTTCTCCACTTCCTCCGCGGACTGGGTTTTCCTCTCCACCCATTTGTCTACGGGCTCATATTTTACTATGGCCTAGATTTCCACGATCTGGCCCCGAACTTCATCCTCAATATCTCGGCGTTTATCGTCGTGTGCGAGGCTTTCCTCTGCATCCGCCCCCATTTCGGCCTCTGGCTCAAGACTTTCAACGTCAAGCCAAAGGTGGTGCGCGGCAACCAGGCGGAGTGCGGAGGTGCCATGGCAGGCAAAATAGCCAACGTCCTATGGCTCGAGGGCTCCTTTGTGGAGACCTTGAAGGGGTGGCAGTCAGGGTGGTTTTACATCACCGAGACACACGATCCGAAGTGGATCGCAGCCCCTGAATTCCGATCCGGACCCCCTACGCGGCTCATATCCTGGAAGGAGACGGGCTTGTCGTGGAGCAACGAAGAAGAGGTGACCGGACTGCAAAAATGCATCCAGTCCCTGGTGAACAAGCAGCTCAAGCTTGTCAACGTAGTCCAGGTCATGCTCGTTTGCCGGATCCTTCCGTGTCAAGAACGGGACTTCAATTTGTGGGAGTTCAACCCGGCGCAGCACCGAACTCTAAGCAGGCTCTTCGACACGACGTACGAAGATGTCTGGAAGGGGCTAACCAAAGGCGCCGAGGCTCCCACATCCGCCTCCGAAGACCGCGGATTCAGCTCGCAGCATCCTGCTGGCGAGGTAAAATATTTTCATCTTTTACAGGATGTTAAGTTTTCTTCATAGTTTGACTCTATGCGGGATCTAAACTCCCTCACCTTTGATAGGATTGGCAGGCAAAGTCCGGACTGATTAACTGTCCGGCTCCCTTGCCCGAAGACCCAGCCCCTGCTCTCCTAGTGAAGCTGCTGGTTCCGGCACCTTATGTGGTGCCGGAGAAGAAGGCCAAGAAGAAGAAGGCCACGGAGACTCGAAAGAGTTCCTGGCATACGGTGGTGTCGGACTCGTCGTCCGATGAGTCCGAGACACACTCCTCCCGTGAAGACGAGGAGGAGGAAGAAGAGACCTCTCCCCCTCCAGCGGGGGGAGGAAAGAAGAGGAAGGCCGCCCTAGTAGGGGAGGCCCAAGGGTCCAAGAATAGGAAAACCCCTCCGCCAGACTACGCCCCCGACGCCGACGAGGACGAAGAGGAGTGGTCGGACAGGGCCAAGTGTCCGGCGAAATCATAAGTGTTCGGATACCAGAGTAACTCATGATATTCCTTTTGTTGCGCAGCTTTCCCTAATGTCGAATATAATCATGCATCCCGCCCAAGGACGGGCTCGACGAGTCGTCAAGCGGTTCCCTGGATTCATCGGACGTGAATTCAGTTCCGCCCGCTGCCTCCCCCTGTGCTGCGGATGACGCCGAAGTGGCGTCGTGACAAGCTCCGGGGCAAGAGGAGGTGGTCCAGGAGGAGCCGCGAGGCGACCTCCCGGACTCCAGGAGTAAAGGGGACAAGACCCCCCAGGGCTCCAAGTCCGGCTTTAAGCCAGACACCGCGCCGGAATCATCAACGGTTCCGGACCGCGGCAGGCGAACTCCTGCCAAGAGGAGCAAGCCTATTGAGCCGGCGTCCTCCGTCCAACCGGAGGCGCCGGACAATCTGCTGGAGGTGCTTAAGGGCGCCTCCATCGACGAGGAGCACCGTGCCATCATGAGTACGGTGGTCCAGAAGGTTCGGTCCACCAAAAGTGGACTTACTGAAGCTTGTACTAGCCTTCTAACAGGCTTTGAGGTAAGTAGAAATATGTAAAAATATTACCGCATAGACAGTAGCCCCTGATGCTCTGTTTGGCGTTCGGAAAGAAAAGCCGAATAGAGGATCTATTAAATATCGCAGGAGTCTAACTAAAAAGGAGTCAATATACGTATGCAGGCTTCGCTGCTGGCCACCGCCGCACTGACTGCGGAGGTGGGTGCCCTGAAGCAGGGCCTCGAGCGGACCGAGCAAGAGCTCGGCCTTGCCAAACGACAGCTCGAGGAGAAAGAAGGTAAGAGATACCTTATAGAAAAAATGCCTATAAGAAGACGCAATTGCAAAAAATGACAGGAGTATACTGCTTATTGTAGGGGCCACAACTGAGGTGGCGACCCTCAAGCAGGCGCTGTCCGAGGCCAAGAAGAGAGCGGCCACGGAGCACATCGAGCAGGAGAAATTTGAGGCGCAGGTCGGCGAGGTGCAGCAAGAGCTTCAGGCTCTCATGAAAAAACATGAGAGTTTGGAGCTCGACTCGAAGACGCGAGCGTCCGAGCTTGCTGCGGCCCTTAAAACTGCCAAATCTGCCAAGGCCGAAGCCCAGAAGGCCCTCCAGGAATTGGATGCGGTGAAAAAGATAGCGGCGGGTAAGGCATTCTCTATGCAAAGTAGACATATAAAAGTAAACTACTTGTTACTTACCCGAATCTGGAGCTCTCCAGGGGCATTCGTAGATCTTCCCCGCAGCGTATCCGATGCCGCCGCATTCTACCGTGCCGAGGAAGGCAGCTCAACGGAGAAGGTGTTCTGGTCTCAGTACGCTGAGGCCGGACACCCTGTGCCCTTGAGCGACCAGCTGAAGCAGCTGGTCGAGCTCCACAAGGCGGCCGAACAGGCCCTGAAGGGCTTCATAGTTCGGCTGTGGCCTAGAGAGGCCCTGCCTGGGAGCTACTTTGGACTGGTGCGGCGGCTGGTGGAGGCTTGTCCAAGGCTCGAGGTCATCAAGCGCTCCGTCTGCATCGAAGGTGCTCGTAGGGCCCTTGCCCGTGCAAAGGTGCACTGGGGTAAGCTGGACGGTGAGAAGCTTGTGAGGGACGGGCCGCCGCCGGGGAAGGAGCATCGCAAGCCTGAGAACTATTACAAGGATGTTCTGGCCGGTGCCCGCCTTATGGCGGATGAATGCACCAAGGATGTAATTTTTGAATGAACTTGCTCGTGTTATCCTGTGCGCTGAAAACTTGTTCATATGCGCTAAGCAATGCTTGAATTTAGAATATTACTTTCTGTGTGGCCGTTTATCAAAAAATTGAGAGATGGCCAGTCGTCGGCTTCTGCCCCCATGCCACTAGTGCTGGGGTGTTCGGGATAAACCTGAGCGCTCTTTTTCCCATGATTGGGTCCGTCGAGGGAGGCGCTCAGCACAATGAACAAGGCAATCGGACTATAATGCTTGAACACTCTCACTTAGCCATAGAACTCTATAATTTTAAATTTCGGCAAAGCCCCTAGTATTCGGAACACCGAGTTCGGGGCGCTATCCACGCCTTGGCCAGACAAAGCCGGTTCCTCGCTCAAAGCAGCATAAGTCTTTAAGGACTCGAAAAACCTCTCGAACAGCGACCGGTCTCTCGCCTCATCATGACAGTCAGTTTTAGCTTTCTCTACTGAGGTGCTCAGCCCAGCTCAACTGGGGCACAATCGCAGTAGTTCTCCTAGTGCTACCTTAGCCGATATAGCGGAACGTAAGGCACCAAAACATAGGAGCCGGGCAAACCCAACTATTGACCCAAATCATGATTCGGAGCCGATGCATATAGTGCTATAAGTTCGGGGTGCCGCACTTGTGAAAGTGTATGGACTTCTCACGCCATATTGATGGGTACTGAAGCCCCTGGCGTATTTTTGCCATACCACAGTGTACGGATGCAACATGTTATTGATAAACATATATATAAAGAGGATAATGCAAAAAATAGACAAAAAGCTATGCATTGTTTATAGAAAGGCTGCTATGAAAGCGGAACGATACAAATAGTGCGATAAGCCAAAGAAATTGTACTATTTAACATGTCCTGGCCAGGGGCAGGCCGCGGAATTGTATTAAAAAACAGGTATACTGCTTGCAGTAGAGACCACCTGGGAGTTCCATAATGCGGCGTGGCTTGTATGCTTTCCTGGATCTTGCATCGTTTGTGCGGCAGTTGAATTGCCGAACGGGTCATCCGAAGTATGGAGTCCTGAGAGTAAGAGAAAAACAGAGAGAAAAAAAGGAATCCGGCAGCCCCTGGTGCGGTTTAAGCCGTATTTCGGGCGTGCCGTGATAGTGCCCCTTCCCCTGTGCCCATGGTATTTCCAGAGCGTAGTTATGTACGCGAAGCACTGGTTTCGCTATATCGCGAGGGCTAGGGTTGGGGCCGCATTGCTACGCTAGCTCAGAACGTGCCAGGCGGTCTTGTTGTAGGGTACTCCAGGCGCGCTTGACAGTGTCCGGCTTTTTGAAGGCCGATCTGGAGAACTGCCTGGAGAGGCTGCTTTGTACTTCTGCTGCGAGCACTGCCGTGTGCTCCTCCGTTCGGAGGGAGCGTTCAGTGTTCCCATTGACCGTGATTACTCCTCTAGGGCCTGGCATCTTGAGCTTGAGGTATGCATAGTGCGGTACCGCGTTGAATTTTGCGAATGCGGTTCGCCCGAGTAGTGCGTGATAGCCACTACAGAACAGGACTATGTCGAAGATTAACTCCTCGTTTCGGAAGTTACCCGGAGATCCGAAGACCACTTCCAGTGTGACCGAGCCTGTAAAGTTGGCTTCTACACCTGGTATGACGCCTTTAAATGTCGTTTTGGTGGGCTTGATCCTCGAGGGATCTATGCCCATTTTTCGCACTGTATCCTGGTAAAGCAGGTTCAGGCTGCTGCTGCCGTCCATGAGGACTCTTCTGAGATGAAATTCGTCAATGATTGGGTCTAGAACCAACACGGTGAAGCCGCCGTGACGGATGCTAGTGGGGTGGTCCCTTCGATCAAAGGTGATCGGGTAGGAGGACCATGGGTTGAACTTTGGGGCGACTGGCTCCATCGCATATACGTCCCGTAACGCACGCTTCCGCTCCCTCTTGGGGATGTGGGTTGCATATATCATGTTCACCATCCGCACTTGCGGGGGAAATCCCTTCTGTCCACCGTTGTTCGGTGGCCTAGGCTCCTCCTCGTTGTCGCTATACAGCCCCTTGTCTTTGTTTTCGGCTCTTAACTTGCCTGCCTGCTTGAACACCCAACAATACCTGTTGGTGTGATTGGCTGGCTTTTCGGGGGTGCCATGTATCTGGCACAAGCGGTCGAGTATTCGGTCCAAACTGGACGGGCCCTGAGTATTTCTTTTGAATGGCTTTTTCCGTTGACCGGATTTGTAGCCTCGGAATCCGGCATTAACTGTTGTATCCTCGTTGTTGTCGCTGTTAACGCGGCGCTTTTGTTTGTTCCGACGCGACCTGTCGCTTTTGTCCTTGGTATTCGAATTACCAGGGTTCTTGGTTAAATTGTTGCTGCGAGCTAGCCAGCTGTCTTCTCCCGCGCAAAAGCGGGTCATGAGTGTCGTGAGGGCTGCCATAGATTTCGGCTTTTCCTGTCCCAGGTGTCGGGCAAGCCACTCGTCACGGATATTATGCTTGAAGGCCGCTAAGGCCTCTACGTCCGGACAGTCGACTATCTAGTTTTTCTTTGTTAGGAACCGTGTCCAGAATGGCCTGGTCGATTCCTCTGGCTGCTGAATTATGTGGCTTAGGTCATCGGCGTCCGGTGGTCGCACATAAGTGCGCTGGAAGTTGTCAAGGAATGCGGCTTCCAGGTCCTCCCAAGAACCGATTGAGTCTGCTGGCAAGCTGTTAAGCCAATGCCGGGCCGGTCCCTTAAGTTTGAGTGGGAGGTATTTGATGGCATGTAGATCATCACCGCGGGCCATGTGGATATGAAGGAGATAATCCTCGATCCATACCGCAGGATCTGTTGTGCCATCGTACGATTCGATGTTTACGGGTTTGAAGCCCTCAGGGATTTTATGATCCATTACTTCATCTGTGAAGAATAGTGGGTGTGCGACGCCTCTGTATTGGGCTATATCGCAACACAGCTCGAAGGAGCTTTGTCTGTTGAGTTCGGCCCGGCCGGATTTATTGCATCCGGAGTGACGATCACCGTCACGTGCCGTGGGGCGCCTGCGCGATCCGTAGATCGATCTTGTTTGCCTTACCTTGTCCTCCAGTATGTCGCGCAGGTCAGGCGCATTTTCCTGTGCCTTAGTATGCTTGGCGCGGCGTCGGGGCATGGCTTGAGTGGAGGGCCAAGAGGCCTCTCTGTCGCGGCCACGAGGTGGCCGGTCGGCCATGTCATGCGCTGGTGATGTAGGTGCTTCCTCCTCTAGTCGGGGTAGCAGCCTGCGCTTTGGGTAACTCTTGGAGGGGCGTTCGAGTTCGTACTCTTCGGCCGCAAGGACTTTAGTCCATCTGTCAGCTAGCAAATCCTGATCAGCTCTAAGCTGTTGCTGCTTTTTCTTGAGGCTGCTTGCCATGGCCATAAGCCTGCGTTTAAAACGCTCTTGTTCGGCGAGATCCTCTGGCACGACGAACTCGTCGTCGTCGAGGCTTGCCTCGTCTTCGAAGGGAGGCGTATAATTATCGTCCTCAACCTCTTGGTCCGCCGCCCTCTCGTGAGGGCTGGCTTCTCTGTCCTCCTATGCTGAATCTTGCTGGAGGGGGTGTTCTTCGGCGCTATCCGAAGTAGTATTATCTCCCGTGCCGGAATCACCATTTTTGCTTTGGCGGGATTTAGAGCGGCGCCGCTGACGCCGGCGCTTGGGCTGTTTCTTAGAGGTATCGTCCCCCGCTATTCCATCACCATCTCCATCCTTTGGAGTGTCCACCATATATATGTCATATGACGAGGTGGCCTTCCAGCGCCCTACAGGTGCTGGTTCTTGTTCGTCTCCTGCGTCGTCGTCCATGCCGTCGATGTCTTCGGAGTCGAAGTCAAGCATGTCGGTTAAGTCGTCAACAGTGGCTACGAAGTGGGTGGTGGGTGGGTTTTGAATTTCTTCATCGTCCGTATCCCAACCTTGCTGACCGTGGTCCGGCTAGGGCTCTCCTGATAAAGAGAGAGATTTTAGAGAATTCAGGATGTCGCCGAAGGGCGAGTGCTGAAAGATGTCCGCAGCAGTGAACTCCATTATCGGCGCCCAATCAGATTCGATCGGCAGGGGCGCGGGGGGCTCGGAGTTCGGAGAGGAATCCGGCTCCTCGGAGTCACAGGCCATGCGGAGTGCGGGGCTGGAGTTCGGCTCGATCGCCTCTGAGATCGCAGCCCCTGAGGCAGCGTCCAACCGCTGATCCTCGATCGGCGCAGTAGGCTCCGAATCAATGGTCGGAACCAATGCGTGTCCGGCCTCCAAGGCGCCGTTCGGTGGCAGAGCTATATCATGCCCATCGAGACAGTGCGGCGCGCTTGGCTGTGGCTCGAATCCGTCGAAGATCAAGTCCCCGCGGATGTCAGCCATGTAGTTTAGGCTTCCAAACCTGACCTGATGGCCAGGGGCATAGCTTTCGATTTGCTCAAGGTGGCCAAGCGAATTGGCCCGTAGTGCGAAGCCGCCGAAGACGAAGATCTGTCCGGGGAGAAAAGTCTCACCCTGGACTGCATCGTTGCTGATGATCGAAGGAGCCATCGGGCCTAAAAGCGACAACATAGAGGAACTCTCAATGAAAGCACCAATGTCGGTGTCAAAACCGGCGGATCTCGGGTAGGGGGTCCCGAACTGTGCGTCTAGGCCGGATGGTAACAGGAGGCAAGGAACACGATGTTTTACGCAGGTTCGGGCCCTCTTGATGGAGGTAAAACCCTACGTCCTGCTTGATTAATATTGATGATATGGGTAGTACAAGAGTAGATCTACCACGAGATTAAGGAGGCTAAACCCTAAAAGCTAGCCTATGGTATGATTGTTGTATGATGAAGTTGTCCTATGGACTAAGACCCTCCGGTTTATATAGACACCGGAGAGGGTTAGGGTTACACAAAGTCGGTTACAATGGTAGGAGATCTTGAATACCCGCATCGCCAAGCTTGCCTTCCACGCCAAGGAAAGTCCCATCCGGACACGGGACGAAGTCTTCAATCTTGTATCTTCATAGGCCTGGAGTCCGGCTGAAGGTATAGTCCGGCTACCCGAACACCCCCTAATCCAGGAGTCCCTCAGTTAGGGTTACACAAGGTCGGTTACAAAGGAGGAAATATCCATATCGATATCGCCTAGCTTGCCTTCCACGCCAAGTAGAGTCCCATCCAGACATGAGACGAAGTCTTCAATCTTGTATCTTCATGGTCCAACAGTCCGGCCAAAGGATATTGTCCGGCTGTCCGGAGACCCCCTAATCCAGGACTCCCTCATTGCCCAACAGTTCGTTCCCTGAAACACAACCATCACAACTATCTAGGAAATCCCTAGAAGCATCAGTTAGTCCATTATAGAAGATATCAAGTATTTCATTTTTCTCAAGAGGATGATCGGGCAAAGCATTAAGTAATTGGAACCCCCCCCCCAAGCTTGTGGGAGACTCTATTTTTTAATTTGCACAACGTTAAATATTTCCTGTAAAGCAGCTTGTTTCTTATGAGTAGGAAAATATTTTTCAGAGAAGTAATAAATCATATCCTGGGGACTACGCACACAACCAGGAGCAAGAGTATTGTACCAAGCTTTAGCATCACCCTTTAATGAGAATGGAAATAATTTGAGAATATAGTAATAACAAGTTTGCTCATCATGAGTAAAAAGGGTGGCTATGTCATTCAACTTACTAAGATGTGCCACAACAGTTTCAGTTTCATAACCATGGAAAGGATCAGATTCAACCAAAGTAATTAACTCTGGATCGATAGAGAATTCATAATCTTTATCATCAATAAAGATAGGTGAAGTAGCAAACTTAGGATCATAATTCATTCTAGCATTCAGAGATTTTTCTTTATACTTGCATAATAATTTTTCAAGATCATCTCTATCCTTACAAGCAGCAATATCTCTAGTTGCCTCCTCAATCATAACATAACCTTCCGGTACCTTAGGCAATTCATATCTGGGAGGGCTAGTTCTAGCAGGTATTTCAGGAGTTTCGGTTTCAAGCTCATCATCAGATTCAACAACATCATGTTCTATTACTCTAGGAATTTGTTCATCAAGAAGATCACCAAGTGGCACATCATTATCATCAAGCAAGGTACTAGCATCATCATAAGTATCATTCATAGCAGAAGTAGCATCATCAATAACTTGCGACATATCATGATGAATAGCATGTGGTGGTGTTGCAAGTTTACTTATAATAGAAGGTGAATCTAAAGCAGAACTGGATGGCAGTTCCTACCTCCCTTCGTCTCAGAGGGATAAATCTTAGTCTTAGCATCCTTCAAATTCTTCATAGTGATAAACTGATGATAATCCCAAGTGACTCAACAAATATAGCTATGCTCCCCGGCAACAGCGCCATAAAAAGGTCTTGATAACCCACAAGTATACGGGATCGCAACAGTTTTCGAGGGTAGAGTATTCAACCCAAATTTATAGATTCGACACAAGGGGAGCTAAAGAATATTTGAAGGTATTAGCAGCTGAGTTGTCAATTCAACCACACCTAGAGATTAATTATCTGTAGCAACGTGATCGGTAGCAAAGTAATATGATAGTTTTGATAATAGTGACATCAGTAACAGTAACAGTAATAGTGATAGCAGTAGTTTTGTAACAAGTGTAACAGTAACGATAGCAGTAGTAACTTAGCAAGAACAATATAAGATAAATTCATAGGCATTGGATCGGTGACTTGTTGGATGATATTCATCATGAGACGGTTATAACCTAGGGCGATACGACAGTAACTCCAGTTCATCAATATAATGTAGGCATGTATTCCATAAATAGTCATACGTGCTTATGGAAAGAACTTACATGACATCTTTTGTCCTACCCTCCCGTGGCAGCGGGGTCCATATTGGAAACTAAGGGATATTAAGGCCTCCTTTTAACAGAGAACCGGAACAAAGCATTAGCACACGGTGAATACATGAACTCCTCAAACTATGGTCATCACCAGGAGTGGTCACGACTATTGTCACTCCGGGGTTGCCTGATCATAACACGTAGTAGGTGACTATAACTTGCAAGATCGGATCTAGAACATGGATATAATGGTGATAACATAAATGGTTCAGATCTGAAATCATGGCACCCGGGCCCAAAGTGACAAGCATTAAGCATGGCAAAGTCATAGCAACATCAATCTTAGAACATAGTGGATACTAGGGATCAGGCCCTAACAAAACTAACTCGATTACATGATGAATCTCATCCAAATCCTCACCGACCAGCAATCCTATGAAGGAATTACACACTCCCGGTGGGGAGCATCATGGAATTGGCGATGGAGAAGGGTTGGTGATGACGAAGAACGAAGATCCCCCTCTCCCGAGCCCCAAACGGACTCCAGATCTGGCCTCCCGATGAAGAACAGGAGGTGACGGCGGCTCCATCTCGTGGATCGCGATAATTCATTCTCCCTGATTTTTACTAGAAAAATAGGATTTTATAGCGTCGGTTTCAGGGTTTACGGGGCCACCAGATGGGGACAACCCACCTGGGCGCGCCAGGAGGGGGGCGCCCTGGTGGGTTGTGCCCACCCAGGTGCCCCCCTCCGGTGGATCTTGGCTCTAGAAATTCTCTTTATTTGTATAAAAATTCCTCGCAAAGTTTCATTCCATTCCGGGAACACTTATTTCTGCACAAAAACAACACCATAGTAGTTCTACTAAAAACAGTGTCAGTCTGGGGTTAGTTTCATTCAAATCATACAAATTAGAGTCCAAAACAAGAGGAAAAGTAGATACGTCGGAAGTAGATACGTTGGAGACGTATCAACTCTCACCTTTCCGCCATTGCTAGCCTCTCTTGTACCGCGTAACTTTCGCCGGTACCATAAACCCACCATATACCTTCTTCAAAACAGCCACCATACCTACCTATTATGGCATTTCCATAGCCATTCCGAGATATATTTCCATGCAAATTTGCACTGTTCCGTTTATATGACACGCTCCACCATTGTCATATTGCTTTGCATGATCATGTAGTTGACATCGTATTTGTGGCAAAGCCACCATTCATAATTCTTTCATACATGTCACTCTTGATTCATTGCACATCTCGGTACACCACCGAAGGCATTCATATAGATTCATATTTTTTTCTAAGTATCAAGTTGTAATTCTTGTGTTGTAAGTAAATAAAAGTGTGATGGTCTTCATTATTAGAGCGTTGTCCCATGTGAGGAAAGGATGATCGAGACTATGATTCCCCCACAAGTCGGGATGAGATTCCGGACGAAAAAAAAGAGGCCAAAAAATGAGAGAAGTCCCAAATAAAAAATGAGAGAAAAGAGAGAAGGGGCGATGCTACTATCCTTTTACCACACTTGTGCTTCAAAGTAGCACCATGATCTTCATGATAGAGAGTCTCCTATGTTGTCACTTTCATATACTAGTGGGAATATTTCATTATAGAACTTGGCTTGTATATTCCAATGATGGGCTTCCTCAAATTACCCTAGGTCTTCGTGAACAAGCAAGTTGGATGCACACCCACTTAGTTTTCTTTTTGAGCTTTCATAAACTTATAGCTCTAGTGCATCCGTTGCATGGCAATCCCTACTCACTCACATTGATATCTATTGATGAGCATCTCCATAGCCCGTTGATACGCCTAGTTGATGTGAGACTATCTCCTTCTTTTTTGTCTTCTCCACAACCACCTTCTATTCCACCTATAGTGCTATGTCCATGGCCCATGCTCATGTATTGCGTGAAAGTTGAAAAAGTTTGAGAACATCAAAAGTATGAAACAATTGCTTGGCTTTTCATCGGGGTTGTGCATGATTTAAATATTTTGTTGTGATGAAGATGGAGCATAGCGAGACTATATGATTTTGTAGGGATAAGCTTTCTTTGGCCATGTTATTTTGAGAAGACATAATTATTTTGTTAGTATGCTTGAAGTATTATTGTTTTTATGTCAGTATTAAACTTTTGTTTTGAATCATACGGCTCTGAACATTCATGCCACAATAAAGGGAATTACATTGATAAATATGTCAGGTAGCATTCCACATCAAAAATTTTGTTTTTATCATTTACCTACTCGAGGACGAGCAGGAATTAAGCTTGGGGATGCTTGATACGTCTCCAATGTATCTATAATTTTTCATTGTTCCATGCTATTATATTATCTATTTTGGATGTTGTATATGCATTAATATGCTATTTTATATGATTTTTGTGACTAACCTATTAACCGAGAGCCCAGTGCCAGTTCCTATGTTTTCCTTGTTTTAGAGTTTCACAGAAAAGGAATACCAAACGGAATGAAACTTTCGCGATGATTTTTCTTGGACCAGAAGACATCCAGAGGACTTGGAGTACATGTCAGGGAAGCCACGAGGCACCCACAAGGACGGAGGGCACTCCCCCACCCTTGTGGGCCCCTCGTGACTCCACCGACCTATTTCTTCTGCCTATATATTCTCAAATACTCCAAAACCTTACAGGGGAGCCACGAAAGTACATTTCCACCGCGACAACCTTATGTACCCGTGAGATCCCATCTAGGGGCCTTCTCTGGCGGCCTGCTGGGGGGAATTCAATCACAGAGGGCTCTACATCAACACCATTACCTCTCCGATGAAGCGTGAGTAGTTTACCACAGACCTACGGGTCCATAGCTAGTATCTAGATGGCTTCTTCTATCACTTTTATTCTCAATACCATGTTCTCCTCGATGTTCTTGGAGATCTATTCGATGTAATACTTTTTTGCGGTATGTTTGCCGAGATCCGATGAATTGTGAATTTATGATCAGCTTATCTATGAATATTATTTGAATCTCCTCTCAATTCTTTTATGCATGATTTGATATCTTTGCAAGTCTCTTCGAACTATCAATTTGGTTGGCCAACTATATTGGTTTTTCTTGCAATGGGAGAAGTGCTTAGCTTTGGGTTCAATCTTGTGGTGCTTGATCCTAGTGACATAAGGGGAACCGACACGTATTGTATCGTTGCCATCGAGGATAACAAGATGGGGTTTTCATCATATTGCTTGAGTTTATCCCGCTACATCATGTCATCTTACTTAATGTGTTACTATGTTCTTATGAACTTAATACTCTAGATGTAGTCAGGAGTCGGTCGATGTGTGTAGTAATAGTAGTAGATGCAGAATCGTTTCGGTCTAATTGATACGGACGTGATGCCTATATTCATGATTATTGCCCTAGATATCGTCATAACTTTGCGCTTCTCTATCAATTGCTCGGCAGTAATTTGTTCACCCACTGTAATATTTTCTATCTTTAGAGAAACCTCTAGTGAAACCTATGCCCCTGGGTCTATTTTCCATCATATAATCTTCTATTTTCCATCATATAAGTTTTCGATCTAGACTTTTAATTTCCTATTTACTTACTTTGCAATCTTTTACTTTCCGATCTATAAACCAAAAATACCAAAAATAATTACTTTACCATTTATCCATCTATATCAGATCTCACTTTGCAAATAACCGTGAAGGGATTGACAACCCCTTTGTCGCGTTGGGTGCAAGTTGGTGTTTGTTTGTGTAGATATTCGGTGGCTTGTGCGTTGTCTCCTACTAGATTGATACCTTGGTGAAGGAAATATGCCCTAGAGGCAATAATAAAGTTATTATTTACTTCCTTATTTCATGATAAATGTTTATTATTCATGCTAGAATTGTATTAACCGGAAACATAATACATGTGTGAATACATAGACAAACATAGTGTCACTAGTATGCCTCTACTTGACTAGCTCATTGATCAAAGATGGTTAAGTTCACTAGCCATGGACATGAGTTGTTATTTGATCAACGGGATCACATCATTAGGAGAATGATGTGATTGACTTGACCCATTTCGTTAGCTTAGCACTTGATCGTTTAAGTTTACTGCTATTGCTTTCTTCATGACATATACATGTTCCTATGACTATGAGATTATGCAACTCCCGAATACCGGAGGAACACTTTGTGTGCTACAAATGTCACAACGTAACTGGGTAATTATAAAGGTGCTCTACAGGTGTCTCCGATGGTATTCGTGGAGTTGGCATAGATCAAGAATAGGATTTGTCACTCCGATTGTCGGAGAGGTATCTCTGGGCCCTCTCAGTAATACACATCACTATAAGCCTTGCAAGCAATGTGACTAATGAGTTAGTTGCGGGATGTTGCATTACGGAACCAGTAAAGAGACTTGCCGGTAACGAGATTGAACTAGGTATTAAGATACCAACGATCGAATCTCGGGCAAGTAACATACTGATGACAAAGGGAACAACGTATGTTGTTATGTGGTTTGACCGATAAAGATCTTCGTAGAATATGTAGGAACCAATATGAGCATCCAGGTTCCGCTCTACATAGTTCTCGAACCCGTAGGGTCCTCACGCTTAAAGTTCTATGACGATCGGTATTATGAGTTTTGTGTTTTGATGTACCGAAGGTTGTTCGGACTCCCGTATATGATCAAGGACATGATGAGGAGTGTCGAAATGGTCGAGACATAAAGATCGATATATTGGATGACTATGTTTGGATATCGGAAAGGTTTTGGAAGGTTTCGGACATTTATCGGAGTACCGGGGGGTTACCGGAACCCCTCGGGGAGTATATTGGGCCTAACGGCCTTAGTGGGAGAAGAGGAGGGGCGCCCAAGGGCAGCCGCGCGCCCCCTCCCCCTTTAGTCCGAATTGGACAAGGAGGGGGCGGCGCCCCCCTTTCCTTCTCTTCCTCTCTCCTTTCCTTCTCCACTCCTACTCCAACTAGGAAAAGAAGGAGTCCTACTCCCGGTGGGAGTAGGACTCCCCCCTTGGCGCGCCCTCCTCCTGGCCGGCCGCATCCCCCCTAGCTCCTTTATATACGGGGACAAGGGCACCCCAGATACACACAAGTTTATCATTGATCTCTCCCAGCCGTGTGCGGTGCCCCCCTCCACCATAATCCACCTCGATCATACTGTAGCGGTGCTTAGGCGAAGCCCTGCGACGGTAGCTTCATCAACATCGTCACCATGCCGTCGTGCTGACGAAACTCTTCCCCGAGCTCTACTGGATCGTGAGTTCACGGGACGTCACCGAGCTGAATGTGTGCTGAACGCGGAGGTGCCGTACGTTTGGTACTGAGGATCGGTCGATCGTGAAGATGTACGGCTACATCAACCGCGTTGTCATAACACTTCCGCTTAACGGTCTACGAGGGTACATGGACAACACTCTCCCCTCGTTGCTATGCATCACCATGATCTTGCGTGTGTGTAGGAAAATTTTGAAATTACTACGTTTCCCAACACTTGGTTCTCAAAAGCCGAGCAAAATACTTACTCTACTTTTCTGCATCACCCTTTCCTCTTCAAGGGAAAAACCAACGCAAGATCAAGAGGTGCAGCTATCCACGTCGAAACGACTCAACAAAATAAAACGCGTCCATGAGACCATGACCAGCAACCCTTGCCAACCGTATCTCTTTGCTCTACCTGAACTCATGCAGGCGTTTGTCCAAGCGGTCGACATGCTCGCTGTCGTGGAATTGTCACGGCAGATGTCCTAGTGTGAGGACTTAGTCATGAGGCCAACGCATCTATGTGGTAGCTTGAGAGGGGTTGAGCGGAATCGAGAGATGCAACACAAGACAAGGGTTTATACAGCTTCGAGCCCAGGGAAACATCATCTGGTAACAACCCTACATGTTGTTTGTGGCTAGGTCTCATTATCATCATCAGGGAGTCGTCGTAAACCGGCTCTCCCAGTTATTTCTAGCCCTAAGATTATCCCCCCCCTCTTGGGGTGCCCTGCCCCTCCTTATATATGTTGAAGGGGCGGGTTACATGTGGAGTCCAACTCGTATTAAGACTTAAACTATTCTGACTTCTCTTCATGGGCTTCTTAACGTCTTGGGCTTCATAACGTCTCGGGCTTCATAACTCCTGTCAACCGACTTATCACTGTCTGCTGAGTTATGACTGGTGCCGATTTATGATGGTCTTCCGGTTATGACTGTCTGCTAAGTTATCATCTGACTTAACTCCTGCCGGGTTATCATATGACTTATCTGTGAGCCGGTTTACCATCTGGTTTATCATATGTCTTAACTGTCAGCCGGTTTATCAACCTGTCGGTTTACCATCTGGGTTAACTGTCTGTCTTAACTGTTTATCTTAACTGTCAGCCGGTTTATCAACCTGCCGGTTTACCAAGTCCCAGCGGGGTTATAACTATGGCCGAATCATACCGCAGGGTATATCCCCGACATTAGCCCCCAGTTTAATTTGGATTTATCCATGTTAATCTGATCCTGAGCATCCTTAAATCCTTGTCATTTCCTTCTAGAAAATCCGGGTCAATAGGCCAGCTTCATAATCAATTTGCTGACATTGGTTTGTCACAGAGAAATATTGTGAAGAATAACTCCTTTGACTCAGCTCCCAATGCTTAACAAAAATATTGGTCTTTGAAATACTCATATGATCTTCAGTCGGTTTAAGAATGTAGAACTTACCGGTTTAAGAATGTAGAACGTTGCCGGTTTAAGAATGTAGAACTTTGTTGGTTTATAAATATTGATGGCACCGCGTCATAATTGTAGTTAACATCAAGCTTGAAAATATACCTCTTGTATGCCTATCACTTGCAGCCCCCAAGTCTTAAGAAGGTAGTATAGCAACAGCTTAAGACTTGCTTCAATATAAATATCACAAGCGTGAAGAAATCTAGGTTGTTCATCTCAATCACCAGTCAGAACTGAGTATTCCACATATGTAGCCCCCAAGTGTCGGGTTGTCATGCTTGCAGCAACCTGGGACTTGAAATTGCCTTATACTCATAAAACTTCAACCAGTGTAGCCCCCAAGGGCCAGATCATTATGCAATAATGTGCAGGGACTTTATACATATGATCATGTATACTTTGAACAGCAACGTGTAGCCCCCAAGGGTTCGCTCAGTAGAAGATAATATTGAGCTGGGACTTTATAAATACTTCATTGAAAATAACATCATATGATATAATCTCCCATCATGGGGCTTGAACCCACGTCCACGAGGTTAAGAGCTTTGTGCTTTACCAATTGAGCAGGGGATCCTTCAATAATATATGAAAATTTGAGTACCTTGAATTATTTGACAGGAGCAATTGGTAGCCCCCAAGGGCCGGCTCATTATGATATGATAAGTCGGGTCTTCGATAAGACTAATAAAAATGACTTTGCATTATCCCCCAAGTGTCATGGTGCATGCTTTCAGGGACATGAGACTTACATATTTGATGCAATCTCAACTTGAATAATGTAGCCCCCAAGTGCCGGGTCGTAAGCCTGCAACGACTCGGGACTATTCCTTCCATTGTGGAATAAATCATGTCCATCGATAAAATAATATCCATTGCGCTAAAGTGACTTTGAAAACCTCAATCATTAATATTGGTTATTGATAACCATAATAAAATCCAGCCAGGTTGGCTATTTGAATAATATAACCCAATGATTTATAAGCGCATGATTCCAATGGCGCAATCCAAATATATACTGGCGACTTATAGTCAAAGCCAGGCCGGGTTAATAAATACCAGTTTATAACTGATCATGTACTGACAACTTGTAGTTGAAAGCCAAGCCGGGTCAATGGACGCCAGTTTATCAAAAACATTATAAATGTCATCAAAATAGAAAAAACTTGGCAAATAAAAGCATACAAAAAAACTTGTAGTCGAGGCTTTTCACGGGCTGCCAGGCCCCAAATTCGAGGCTTTTCATGGGATACCAGGCCACTGAGTTAAACCATTTCACAAAGCCTTTTAAGATGGTCCTCAATCCTTAACAAATCATCGTTTTAACTTTGACAAGTTCAGGGTCTTATCAGATTGACTTGTCGAAGTTCGGCGGGTCATACCAGGTTTACCTGGACGGAGTGACTTACTTAAAAAGGCAGGCTAACCCGGGGTTTTAGGTGTATACACCAGGCTTCCAAGCCGTGGCTTGATAGCCTATTACAAGTGTAGATTTTTTGTTCATTGCGATAGCAAAGAATCCCCAAGCAATATTTTGAGTTGTGCTTAGTGGGTGCCTATGTTTGAGTTGTGCTGTGCAACATACTCTCTTTGGCCCCTTATGATAATATTAGCTTGATAGCCGGATTACCGAAGTAACCAGAGTTGTGCTCTTATGATAATATTGGCTTGATAGCCGAATCAATGGGTAATCAGAACTGCGCTTTATAAACAGAATCCCCCATGTGTTTTGTAGGAATGGCATATAAGCCGGATGAAAGGGTAATCATAGCTTCGCTTCAATGAGCAGGAAATCCCCCATGTGATCAATAATATGATAAGCCACTAAGGCGGAATACCTATGTTTGACCCGCGCATCATGGCAACATGTCCTCTTCGGCAACCTTTAACTTTTTGCAAGAGATAAATTCTTCTTGAACCAGGATTTTGAACCGGATATTGAGAGCGTCTAAGCTTTGCAAGAGACAGTTTCCTCTTAAACCGGATTTGAACCAGATACTAAGGGCTTCGGCGCTGTGTGGGAGACGGGATTTCCCTTAAACTGGACTATAAACTGGAAGCATCATTGTGAGCTAGAATATTTCTGACGGCCTTTAAATTTTCATCAATATAACAGTGGCCTCCGGGACCGGGTTATCTTTCCCTTCAACATACTGGGGCACTTGAATTTGCTGAAACTGGCAAGACTTGCTGAGTCATAACATGGTAGCCCCCGAGTCTTAAGATGACTCAAGGAGTTGTCTTGAGATTCTCCGTACTTGACCATAGCAGAAGGTATATATCATTGGTGTTGATAACGCGATGTAAATCCACAGAAGGTTGAGGTGGCTACGGCGGGTTATAAATGATCCCGTATGAGCCGTGTCAGCAACTCGGCCAATGGTTCCTTCCAACTGGCTATTTGAAGTTTGACCAAACTGTAGTGGTAGCGATTTGTGCGCATGTCCATTGAACCATCCAGCGCAAATGGCGCCTAATGAAAATTTGCTTTCAATTTGTTGGAAGAAAACCAGGCTACCCAAGCAGTGATTTGCTCATACTCAATAGACAGCTCGTGCAGACAGGTGCGGGCCGGAATGTTGATGTAGACCAGACCGCAAGGGCGGTAGCGTAAGCACTTTCGTTGAGCACGGCAGCACGGGTAGATGTAGTGCAAAAATGACAATGTTATGCACTCCATATCCGTGATATAACTCCGCTTCGGTCATGAATAATTGTCCTGATGTATTTGGATGACAGATGATCTCACCATATCTGCCATGAACATGGAACAATTTGCCCTGCGCATAAAATTCAGAAGTGCATAAGCAAGCAAGGAACGAAAGGCATGCTAACTACACTACTAGAGTCAAGAAAAAAAACTACACTACAAACCAAACTACTTGAGTAAGAATCAAAGCTTATTGAAGATGCTAGAAAATCTATGAACAAGTACCAGGTTAGTAATTCAATTGTGATATCTTCTGCAGCGTTTTCTCTCTGTTGCTATTCTCAGCACTTTTGAAAGTATCTAAAGGCAGAATAATGTTTGTCGAAGGAATTTAATCATGCATTGATAATATAAATAAAATGGATAGCACCTGGCATTTCCCTGGGACGTCGAACCAGTCATATATGCTGGTGGTGAGACACAGAGGCTGCAGCGGCTCAGAGCAGATCCACCGAGTCTTTTCTTTCAGCAGCGGGTTGATGAGGCCCCAGGCGAGTCAACAACGGAGGCGGGTTAAGCGGGGGCGACTCGGCGCACAGTGACTCATCAGGCGAACAAGGCCAGGGATACCGACGGAGTAGCGATGGCAGTTTAATAGTGTCAGCAACAGCATGGTAGTAGCGACTCGAGCGTGACTGGCGGGCAAGCTGGCGACTCAAGAACGGCTGCTACGCAAAGCCAGCTTGAGGTAGAGTGAAGCAGGCCATAGCTACGGCGGAAGTGGGTTGACCCAGGGCGGTTTTAAAAACCCGTGGCCGCGGCGGTTTAGCGGTGCAACGGCAGGTAGTGGAGCATGGCGATAGGCGGCCGCGGCGACTCGCAACATAGGCGAGGAGACCCGACGGCTGTCGACGATTGAATCGGCCCTGACGGCGGGAGCGGCAACTTGCAGGTGAGGCGAAGCCCTTGGCAACTCACGGCAGTAGTTGGGCAGGCCGGGTCACGGCGGCTGCGAGTCTACTTCAACCCACGGGGACTCATCATTGACTCGGGACTCTTTTAGAGAACCATCAACATTATTCAGCATTCTGGTAGCGCAGCAGCAAGCCTGCGAGACGAGCCACGAGAAGGCGGGTCAACGAAGCAGCGGCTCTCGACGGCGTGGCGGAGCCAACAGCTCGACACGGGCCGGAAAACTGGGACGGTTCGTGGCAACGACCAGCTGCCGGAGTTACTTGGGGAAAGGCTCAGCAGGGTGGCTCGGGATGAAATATGACGGGGGGCGCTTGCCAGGGTGGTGACCCCTCAGCGGCGGTTTTAAACGGAGTTCTGCAGAGGACGGGGACCCGGCGGCTCAAGCCGCAGCCACGGACAGCAGAGGAGTGGCAGGGTCGGCGGGTCGCGGTGCAGAGGAACGGCGAGACCCATGGCCAGTGTAGCGGCTCTCTAATGTGGTTTAGCGGCACCGGCGTGTCATGGCGACGGTGGCGAGCGGTCGAGGCACTCGGCGGTTTAACAGAGGATGAGCCCGCAGCAGGCATGAGGCGGCGGGCGTTGTGGATGCGAAGACGCGTCAGACACGGTTGACGAGGCGCAGAAGCGCTTGATCCGGAGGCCGAGATGGAAACGTGCAACAACAGCTCAGAGCAGATTCGGGTGGTTGAAGTAGACCCGGCGCAACAGTTTAGAGCTGGAGGACCAGCGTGACGGGTCAGAGCAGCGGTGGCAGCTTGGTAGCATCCAGCAGTTCAACACGAGGCCGAGGGGGCGCGGCTATGGATGCCTCAAGGCCGGTTCAATACAAGCAGATTGCGGCGGCGACAGCGAAACCGGAGCGGAGGCACGCAGGCGTAGCCTCGTACAGTGGTGAAACGGACCGGGTCGGCTGCATTGGGAGTCGAAACCGGCAAGGGCGCTCGTGGCAGAGCCGGCGACGCGGTGGAGGAGGTGAGGCGGGACACAGCCGCGACGGCACGGAGCGCGGGTGAGTTGGCGAGGACGGGCGGTTCAGCAGAGGAGCAACGCAAGGCCATGGCAACTTGCAGATGCGAACTTGCGACAGCGAAGGCGCGGCGGTTCAATTGTGGCGAGTCACATGAAAGACCAAGCCTATGGACCATCCGTGTACGGCTCATGTTTATTGGATCCGTATATTAACCAAGGCTCGCAGGGCTTATGCTGATAGCCTGCCTCTGATCCGATTTCTTTGGTCTTCATGTACTAATCCCACATAGTAGCCGTTCCTTCTTTTAATCCTTAATTTCATCTCACGGCAGCGGCCACTCAGCGGATCAGAAAAAATAACCGCAACTTGATATGTAGACGCGCCGGTAGCTTTTGGCGGATTGATTGCATAGGAAACCAACCTCCACCACGATGACCCGGCAGACTGATTTTTGCGGTAACCGCCTAAAAGCAATCGGACCCAGCTGTCGAATCCGTAGCAAATTCACCAATGACCACAGAAACGCTCTTGTCGATCTCGGCGACTTGCGGAAAACAAACAATGACGCAGCCTTACTTTTCTTGAATTTTAAATCTCAGACTATGAATCTAGACTGATGAATTCAAAACCATTGTAAATCCTTCCAAACCGGTTCTTCTTCATTCAGAAAATTGTGAACCTCTCGACTTGTGAAATAGATCCCTCTAAGAACTCAACACCACCGTGCGCAGGCCCCACGGTGGGCGCCAACTGTCGTGGAATTGTCACGGCAGATGTCCTAGTGTGAGGACTTAGTCGTGAGGCCAACGCATCTATGTGGTAGCTTGAGAGGGGTTGAGCGGAATCGAGAGATGCAACACAAGACAAGGGTTTAGACAGCTTCGGGCCCCAGGAAACATCATCCGGTAACAACCCTACATGTTGTTTGTGGCTAGTTCTCATTATCATAATCAGGGAGTCACCGTAAACCGGCTCTCCCAGTTATGTCTAGCCCTAAGATTATTCCCCCCCCCCCTCTTGGGGTGCCCTGCCCCTCCTTATATATGTTGAAGGGGCGGGTTACATGTAGAGTCCAACTCGGATTAAGACTTAAACTATTCTGACTTCTCTTCATGGGATTCTTAACGTCTTGGGTTTCATAACGTCTCGGGCTTCATAACTCCTGGCAACCGAGTTATCACTGTCTGCCGAGTTATGCCTGGTGCCGGTTTATGATGGTTTGCCGGTTATGACTGTCTGCTGAGTTATCATCTGACTTAACTCCTGTCGGGTTATCATCTGACTTATCTGTGAGCCGGTTTACCATCTGGTTTATCATCTGTCTTAACTGTCAGCCGGTTTATCAACCTGCCAGTTTACCGTCTCGGCTAACTGTCTGTCTTAACTATCTGTCTTAATTGTCAGCCGGTTTATCAACCTGTTGGTTTACGAAGTCCCAGCCGGGTTATAACTCCGGCCGGATCATGCCGCGGGGTATATCTCCGACACTCGCGGTACATCTGGAGGGCGATCTCGAGCTCCAAGCTGGCTATTTCATCGGAGATCACCAGCTCGAGGATGCGACGGCCATGTTCCTCTACTGTGCCCAGGTGAACACCTGGGCCAAGGAGGCGGTCAAGCCTACCAACCAGCGCGTTGGCATTGAACGGGCCGCAGACAAGGAGAACGACGCAACCCATGCGAACGGCGCGGCGGGCGTCTGGTGCAAGTACGGCGCGGCCGGCCTTTGGTGCAAGTATGACCCAGAAGGCCTCTGCCCACTCCTAGCGAGGAATGGGGGTACTGATGGGACGTGTACCCAGCTGCGACGCCCTGTTGACAGCAGGCAAGCGCCGATGGATCCGCTCTTGTTGTGCAGCGCGCCGCGCCTCTCGCTCTACGGCGCTCCAACGCTCTCGTCGTGCGGCGAGCCATAGCCTATCGCCGCGGACGCGCCTAGCTTGCTCTGCGGCGCGCCATCGATCATGTTGTGCGGCGAGCTACAGCCTCTCTGTGCTGACATGCCTAACTTGATCCGCAGCGCTGAAGCGCCATGCGCCAAGGGTCTGCTCAACCCTGGCGATGACGTGCATCACGGCGTCGTCCATCGCGTTGCCGGGGAGCGCCTCGTCCTCGACGGGTCATGGCTAAAGGAAATATGCCCTAGAGGCAATAATAAAGTTGTTATTTATATTTCCTTATATCATGATAAATGTTTATTATTCATGCTAGAATTGTATTAACCGGAAACTTAGTACATGTGTGAATACATAGACAAACAGAGTGTCACTAGTAT
The DNA here is from genome assembly GCF_056163025.1 of Triticum urartu. Classification (NCBI taxonomy): domain Eukaryota; kingdom Viridiplantae; phylum Streptophyta; class Magnoliopsida; order Poales; family Poaceae; genus Triticum; species Triticum urartu. The sequence continues at coordinate 499,300,547 of NC_141875.1, read as the reverse complement.
GCCTCTACTTGACTAGCTCATTGAATCAATGATGGTTATGTTTCCTAACAATAGACATGAGTTCTCATTTGATTAACGGGATCACATCATTAGAGAATGATGTGATTGACTTGACCCATCCGTTAGCTTAGCACGATGATCATTTAGTTTGTTGCTATTGCTTTCTCCATAACTTATACATGTTCCTATGACTATGAGATCATGCAACTCCCGAATACCGGAGGAACACTTAGTGTGCTATCAAACGTCACAACGTAACTGGGTGACTATAAAGATGCTCTACAGGTGTCTCCGATGGTGTTTGTTGAGTTGGCATAGATCGAGATTAGGATTTGTCACTCCGAGTATCGGAGAGGTATCTCTGGGCCCTCTCGGTAATGCACATCACTATAAGCTTTGCAAGCAATGTGACTAATGAGTTAGTTACGGGATGATGCATTAGGGAACAAGTAAAGAGACTTGCCGGTAACGAGATTGAACTAGGTATTGAGATATCGATGATCGAATCTCCGGCAAGTAACATATCGATGACAAAGGGAACAACATATATCGTTATGCAGTTTGACCGATAAAGATCTTCGTAGAATATGTGGGAGCAAATATGAACATCCAGGTTCCGCTATTGGTTATTGACCTGAGACGTGTCTCGATCATGTCTACATAGTTCTCAAACCCATAGGGTCCGCACGCTTAACGTTCAGTGATGATTGGTATTATGAGTTTATGTGTTTTGATGTACCGAAGATAGTTCGGAGTCCCGGATGTGATCGCAGACATGACGAGGAGTCTCGAAATGGTCGAGACATAAAGATTGATATATTGGATGACTATACTCGGACACCGGATGAGTTCCGGGGGTCACCGGATAATTATCGTATGCCGGGGGGTTATCAGGAACCCTCGGGGGAACTAATGGGCCAACATGGGCCTTAGTGGAGACAGAGAGAGGGCCAGCCAAGGCAGGGCCACGCGCCCCTCCCCCTCTAGTCCGAATTGGACTAGGGAAGGGGGGGCGCCCCCCTTTCCTTCTCTTCTCTCCCTCTCCTTCCTTCCCCCTTCCTCCTCCTAGTTGGACTAGGAAAGGGGGAGTCCTACTCCTACTAGGAGGACTCCTCCCCTCCTTGGCACGCCTCCAAGGGTCGGCCGGCCTCCCCCTTGCTCCTTTATATACGGGGGCAGGGGGCACCCTAGGACACACAAGTTGATCATTGATCTCTTAGCCGTGTGTGGTGCCCCCCTCCGCCATAATCCACCTCGGTCATATCATCGTAGTGCTTAGGCAAAGCCCTGCGCAGGTAGATTCATCATCACCGTCATCATGTCGTCGTGCTGACAAAGCTCTCCCTCGACACTCAGCTGCATCGAGAGTTCGTGGGATGTCACCGAGCCGAACGTGTGCAGATCGCGAAGGTGTCGTACTTTCGGTACTAGGATCGGTCGGATCGTGAAGACGTACGACTACATCAACCACGTTGTCATAACGCTTCCGCTTATGGTCTACAAGGGTACGTGGACAACACTCTTCCCCTCTCGTTGCTATGCATCACCATGATAGATCTTGCGTGTGCGTAGGAATTTTTTGAAATCACTGCGTTCCCCAATAGTGGCGCTTGCTCGTTTTCCTCGTCAACGAGGTTGATGGCAGAGGCGGTGCTTTGGTGGGTTGGCATGCTTGGAAAAGGTGGATGTGCTACAGGCTGCGTTTGGTGCCTCCGTGCGTCACATGTCGCCTAGGTGTATGCGCAATATCGATGGGTGGCGGGAAACCGGTGAGGAAATGGCGGGAAACGGTGGCGTGTTCATAAAATGCCATCAATTAATGGAAACTTAGAATAGAAAGAACATCGAGCTAGCACAAGAAGTAGATGATGATCAGATGATCGTTTATCCTAGTATATTATGCATGTAATAGTTTACTTCGGTGTGTGGAAATGTCATGTGTGTACTAGCCTGTCACATCCCTAGTTCTGGTATGCTCTGAGCTAGCTAGTAATGTGTTGCATCATGTTTAAATTCTTTTCAATTTGAAATGGGGATTGATCAAACCCTAGCACCAGATCAAATCAAATAGGTTTAACATAAAATCATTTTCAATGAACCCAAAATGCCCTTCATAAATGTTCATCATTTTTGAATTGGTATAGAACCTCTGCCAAAAATGGTGCACACTTCTCTAGGACACTCTCGATTTTTGAATTAAACCATAAGTATTTGAATTTGGACATTTAAATTCTATAAAATATTTTAAATGTCCAAATAATCTTGAAAGCATTTGAGGGCTGTTGAAAATAATTCTAAAGGCGCCCACAAATATTTTCAGGAGTTTTGTAAATGGATTAGTATTTTTACTAATTCAAATAGAGCAAAACAATTAGAAAACAGAAATAGAAGAGAGAGACAGAATCTACCTGGGTTACCTGGCAGCCCAGCTAACCAGTCCAACACTGTTGGCCCAGCCCACTGCTGCAATGGCCCAGCCCAGCGCCGCCTCCTTCAACCTCGTGCCAGAAGGCACGAGGGCGTGTGACCGCGGTGCGCCAGCACGTGCACGGCCACCGACGGCCACCTCCTGCTTGCCGCTTCGCCATGGCCCTCCCTGGTGTAGCCATGCTACCCTCTTCGACTCTCTCCCACTCTCTCTCGTGCTTCTCCCCTCCTCTGCTCTCTCTCCCTATCGCCACCGAATGTGCCAAGCGCCGTCGTCGTCATAGTCGTGTCCACAGCCATCCCCGAGCCTCTCCGATGCGCCCCCGAGCTCCGTCGTGCCTCCCTCGTCATCTCCGTCGTCTCACGCGACCGGAAGAGCCCCAACGCGTCGTCCCCGGCCTCTTCTTCATCGTCGGCCACTGAAGCTCACTGGCGTGGATTCGCGAGCTCCAGACCCTCCCCGTCCTCGTCGATGCCTCTGCTGGATTTGCCGTGAGCCCCTGCCCCTTTCCCCTCTCTCCCCGCACTCGTCCGCGTCATCTAACCACCGTGGCCACCGGAGCCGAAAGCTCCTCACCGCCGGACATGTCGCCACCGCGGCTACGGCCCTGCAAGCACGCGTCCAAGCTCACCACTGAACTCACTGCACCCCCACGAGTCTAACGCGGCCACCCGCGGCTCCTGCCATGCCCAGCACCGTCGATTCGTTCGACGCCCGAACACCGGCCGCCGCGCTTGCCATCGCCGCCGTCGTTCTAGGCCATATCCGGTGAAGCTGAGAGCACCACTCAATGCACGCGAGCTCCAGCTACTCGTAGATGGGCTTCGCCATTGTTTTGGTCACCGCAGGGAGATTTCCGAGCCTCACCGGCATCGAGTCGCCGGCGGGTTTGACCCGTGTTAACCAGGGTTGACCCCCCTGGGTCATTGACATGTGGGCCCCAGCACTACTAACTTTGGGTTAAGTTTATAATTAAACTTAATTAACCCTCTGACTCACTGACTAGTGGGTCTGGGCCCCACTAATAGTTTTGTTAGGATTAAATTAACGCTAATTAACACTATTAATTTGTGTTGACACTGCCACATGGGTCCCATAGGTCAGGTTTGACCTGGCTGACTGTCGTTGACCTGCTAACGTCACACTGACATCAGGCTGACGCAGTAAATCATTTTCTGGATTAAAAATAATCTAGGAAATTTCATAAAACAATTTAAACTTCTAAAAATCATAGAAAATCAACCGTAACTCCAAATAAAATAATTTATATATGAAAAATTATCAGAAAAATCCAATCTATCCATTTATGCTACTTTCATGCATGTTCAACCAACTTATACCCACTGTATAAGTGAAAACATGATAATGGCATTTTAAATACTTCTTATGGAGTTTGCATATGAACCCTTGGTTCATATGTACTTCATTTAAATTGTTTCTAGATGCATTAGTACAAATCACAGCATATTGCCATGTCATGATCATGCATCATATTGTCGCATTGCATTGATTGTGTTCTTTCTCTGTTGCCGGTGTTGTCCCCACTCAGTAGACGTGGTTTCGACGGTGAGATCGATGACACCGATGAAGAGCTATACTATCTTCGGAAGTGTCAAGCAAGCAAAACCCCCTTGTTCATTCTGATACAATCCCACTCTCTCGCTTCTGCTCTCTTTTACTGCATTAGGACAACAACGATTCAACTGTTACATGCTACGGTAGTTGAACCCCTTTCCTCTGCATGACCTGTCATTGCCACAGTAAATAGATGAAACCCACTAGCATGAGTAGGAGTTGTTTGAGCCCTGATGTGCCTACTCATTCATGCTTGTTTGAGCCCTGATCCGACAACCTAGTTGTTTATCCTTGGTAGCCTCTCTTATGGGGAAATGTAGTCTAGTGCTTCCACTGAGCCATGGTAGTCTGCTACAGCCCAGTTTACCGGAGTCCTGCTAGCCTAGTTACTACTGCTCCGGAACACTTAGACTGGCCGGCATGTGATCCACTTCGTTTCTGTGTCTGTCCCTTCGGGGAAATGTCACGCGGTGATTTCCGGAGTCCTGCTAGCCTGCTACAGCCCGGGTTCCTAGAGTCCTGTTAGCCCAGTTGCTACAGCCCGGATTCACACATTGATGACCGACACGTTCGAGACTGGGTCATGTATGCCTGTCCCCGTAAGTTAGTGCCACTTTGGGTTCGCGACTAGTCATGTCGGCCCGGGTTCTCTGTCATATGGATGCTAGCGACACTATCATATATGTGAGCCAAAAGGAGCAAACGGTCCCGGGCCAGGTAAGGTGGCACCTGTGGGAATACCGTGCGTGAGGCCGCAAAGTGATATGATGTGTTACGTGCTAGATCGGTGTGACTTAGAATCGGGGTCCTGACAGCTTTGGTATCAGAGCCTGACTGCCTGTAGGATTACCAAGCCAAACTGGTCGAAGTTGAGTCTAGAAATTCTTTAGTTATATAAGGGAATTGATTGTGGAAGGGAACGTAAGGCTCTTTTCACTCCTTTACCTTATGCCCTTCTGATCCGAGTCAACCTCTTCTTTTCTACGGGGTTAAGGAACTAGGCTTCTCATCTTTCTATCAGGATCACGTGTTACTAATCCATAGACTTATAGGATTGATGGTTTCAAGCCCCAGTTCAGTTCCTACTACCTCCGTGTGATAACAGTTGGTCTCGGAACCTTGATATTGTGATGTTGAGTGGTTATGCCACTATTTTGCAGTATGTCTCAAATCTTTTGAGCATTTACAACTGTTATGATGTCCGAGTCATCCCAGGTTTCTAACTAATCTGAAGCATTTGCAAATTCCCTCTTCTCATTACTGATGTTCCTTTGGGCCAGTTTCACCACACTAATCGGTGAATTGAGGTACTCTGTTGCCTCGACATATATGTTGGAGCTACTATTATGACCCTAGGTGTCAGGATCACCTAGTAATCTACCATGTTTTGTGTTCCCCGTGTGATGATTCTGGCCATCATTCTCGAAAGCATCCCGTGATGTTATTAGTTAGTAGGTATTCTATTCCTGGGTTCTTGAACCCGAGATTCACCCTACTTACCTCATGTTGATAGTGTTGCTAGTTCCTTTAGGATATTAGTAACCTTTGCGATAGTCCTCGAGGTTCGTGGTACATCCTTCTTCCAATTACCATGAACCATTCTTGGCAGGAGTTCTTTTGAACCAAAAGATCACAACAAGAGTGCTCTTGATGAGTTCTCCATTCTATATTGTGACTCTGCCAATTCTACCTCTCCGCATGGATTATCCGGAAGAAACCTGTTGAACTTGGTTCCACATACTAATCTATGCATCCACAACTCAGAAAATCATATGTTCCTTTAAGTTGTCCCTCTTTAGTTGTTTTCTGACCTTCATCTATCAATTGATAGTCAAGAGTATGCGTGCATTCGTTCATCGTTGCCTTTACTCTTGCGTTCCGTCAAGCCATTCTATCTCAGAATGACTAGGAGAAACAAACTCCAGTACCTCATCCATTTCTTGGATTGGGTCAAAGCAGTTGTATTCCGCAGATCAAAATGCTAAACCAGCTTTGGTTCTATCCTACCTTGGAGTACTACCCCCTTTATGTCAGGATTTTCATGAGAATTGCACCACCTCTTGTGAATTCTTGACAAAGTGATACTTCTTGCCATCATCATTCATTCCTCGGTCTCCGTGTTATTGTAACTGGAATACTGACAAGTGAATTGTGATGTGTGAAATCAATACCCCTAGCAACTCCGTTGTTTGGTAGTTAATGGACAATACTCTCATTCTTAGCGTGCTGGTTATTGAATCATCATCCTAAGATTGATCATGCTACCTAGTCCTTATTTTCGGTGCACTCTTCGGTCAATAAGTTAGGATTGTGTCAATCCTTCACTCTTTTGATCATATCGTCTTGCCCTGAAAAGCAAGATTGTTCTCGAGCTTAGTAACATATCGGTGGTTCGTGATGTTCTGAATATCTTCTCGAAAGTATTACTAGGTTGTCACCTGACCGCTATGTTGAGTTCATGATCATGTTGGTTTTCCTCCAAACCACCCATTCTCCAAGATTATGTGTTGGATACCCCTGAGCTAGTTGGTCAAGCTAAACAACAACTTGGAGAGTTGGAAGATAAAAGCTTGTCCGACTTAGTTCATCTCTAAGGGATATCTTTTATGTATATGTGTGTCGAAGAAAGATGATATCTTCATCGATTGGTCCTCATGATCAATTGTTGGATATATTGTCTTCTCAAAACTTTGATTTGAGTGTGGGCTATCCTCAAATCAAATCAGAACCAATGATGTTCGTAATGTTGTCTTACTCGTGGTTGATCCCTCGAGCATACACCATTACATCTTTTGGTCTGACCAATACTATCACATTGTTCACATAATGATGGAAATCCAGTGATATGGAAATTCCGACGAGTTGCTGTTGAGCCCATCAGCAACATTTTGTCTCCTCCATGATTCATGTTGAACATCAAGCTAGTGTTGGAAACTTTTGTAAGCATTATCTTCGTGTTCCGTTCATGAAGCCTATGTTTGGATGAAAGAAGTGACTCCCTCTAATTCATGTGCATTTGATGCAAGTTGCCGTCGTGAATTCGAGAAAGTCAATGTTGCTTCCTCTGGAATCATCCCAAGTCAGTCATGCATATATGCGAAGTATTCTATGGTTTGGAGACTTGCAACCTTCATTCCATATGTATTCCCTAGCACCCCAAGCCACTGATTGATTTTCTCAAGGAAAAGGAGTTTATTGTGTTAATTCTAGATCATGCACAAGACTCTGATATCCTCGATGATGGTTCCCAACTAGAACGCGGTAGTGTTTTGTTGTAAGACTACCATATGGTCATGCTTGTCTGGGACAACGTGTTCACATATGTGTAGCAAAACCAGCTCATATTTTGGAGCTTACTACCATGGTCCATTTCCCGAGAATCTCGCAACGTTATCCCGTCGACTTGTGTTGCAAACTTTCCTTTTCAGGCACGTGGATGTCTGGAATATTCTGTCACCAATCGGATCTGAATCTCAGGCAGATATGATGGTTGGAAAATCCCCAACATTTGCATTTTGTTCCCATCTTGCACTGCCATTGCACCAAATTCCCATGGGCTGCCCTTCTCAGTATTTGTTGTTCAGGATCATCTTCAAAAGAGTTCCCACCATGGGTCCCATCCATCTCCAATGATAAGCAAAAATCACTCATTGTGTTGTCTTCAACAAAGTAGTCCACATCATCCATTCTAGTATGAGTGTGCCACTCTTTTGAACTCCTTCAGACGATCGATTGTGTTTGCCTCAGGCTGGTATAAAGAGTTTCAATGATCTTTGTATCAAAAGAAATTCTTTTTGCCACTTAAGGGAATCGTTCTATGAGTCGCCTTCTCTAAGATATTTCGTTATGGTATCTTGGCAACTCAACTCCTCGCTACGTTGACAACCGTTCACCACCTTCTTAAGCATAAAATTGTTGTCTACCCAGTGAACCTTCATCATCTGCTTCACCCCATCCCTTTGGATGTTTGCTTTTTGTCTCAACTCGCGAGATGTTTTAATGTCTCATTCCGTGGGTTGAGCATCGGTTGTTCGATCTTTGAGAAGATCGATCCTTCTAGAGTTTTTCCTTTTCCTCTTGTTGTCATGTTGGTTGGAATTCTCAGAGCAAGACGCCGAGACAAAGATGGTGATGAATCAACATTCTTACAAAGTGCAACCTAGATCGTGAAGATTGTGTTAGTTTGCGTTTCCCCTTCATCTTACCCTACGCTTGAATCTCGGGACGAGATTCTTGTTTAGTGGGGGTGAGTTGTCACATCCCTAGTTCTGGTATGCTCTGAGCTAGCTAGTCATGTGTTGCATCATGTTTAAATTATTTTGAACTTGAAATGGGGATTGATCAAACCCTAGCACCAGATCAAATCAAATAGGTTTAACATAAAATCATTTTCAATGAACCCAAAATGCCCTTCATAAATGTTCATCATTTTTGAATTGGTATAGAACCTCTGCCAAAAATGGTGCACACTTCTCTAGGACACTCTGGATTTTTGAATTAAACCATAAGTATTTGAATTTGGACATTTAAATTCTATAAAATATTTTAAATGTCCAAATAATCTTGAAAGCATTTGAGGGCTATTGAAAATAATTCTAAAGGTGCCCACAAATATTTTCATGAGTTTTGTAAATGGATTAGTATTTTTACTAATTCAAACAAAGCAAAACAATTAGAAAACAGAAATAAAAGAGAGAGACATAATCTACCTGGGTTACCTGCCAGCCCAGCTAATCAGTCCAACAATGTTGGCACAGCCCACTGCTAAAGTGGCCCAGCCCAGCGCCGCCTTCTTCAACCTCATGCCAGAAGGCACGAGGGCGTGTGCCCGCGGTGCGCCAGCACGCGCACGGCCACCGACGGCCACCTCCTGCTTGCCGCTTCGCCCTGGACCTCCCTGGTCCAGCCACGCGACCCTCCCCGACTCTCTCCCACTCTCTCTCGTGCTTCTCCCCTCCTCTGCTCTCTCTCCCTCTCACCACCGAACGTGTCGAGCGTCGTCGTCGCCATAGTCGTGTCCACAGCCGTCCCCGAGCCTCTCTGACGCGCCGCCAAGCTCCGCCATGCCGCCCTCGTCATCTCCGTCGTCTCACGCGACCGAAAGAGCCCCGACACGTCGTCCCCGGCCTCTTATTCATCATCGGCCACTGAAGCTCGCCGGCGTGGATTCACGAGCTCTAGACCCTCCTCGTCCTCATTGTTGCCTCTGTTGGATTTGCCGTGAGCCCCTGCCCCTTTCCCCTCTCTCCCCACACTCGTCCGCGTCGTCTAACCACCGTGGCCACCGGAGCCGAAAGCTCCTCGCCGCCGGCCATGTTGCCATCGCGGCTACGGCCCTGCAAGCACGCGTCCAAGCTCACCACTGAACTCACTGCACCCCCATGAGTCTAATCCGGCCACCCGCGGCTCCTGCCATGCCCTACACCGTCGATTCGTTCGACGCTCGAACGCCGGCCGCCGCGCTTGCCATCGCCGCCGTTGTTCTAGGCCATCTCCGGCGAAGCTGAGAGCACCACTCGATGCATGCGAGCTCCAGCTACTCGTAGATGGGCTCCACTGTTGTTTTGGTCACCGGGGGGAGATTTCCGAGCCTCGCCGTCGTGTCTGGCCTTGCCGGCATCGAGTCGCCTGCGGGTTTGACCCGAGTTAACCAGGGCTGGGTCATTGACATGTGGGCCCCAGCACTACTAACTTTGGGTTAAGTTTATAATTAAACTTAATTAACCCTCTGACTCACTGACTAGTGGGTCCGGGCCCCACTGACAATTTTGTTAGGATTAAATTAACGCTAATTAACCCTGTTAATTAGTGTTGACACTGCCACGTAGGTCCCACAAGTCAGGTTTGACCTGGCTACCTGCCGTTGACCCGCTGACGTCACACTAACATCAGGCTGATGCAGTAAATCATTTTCTGGATTAAAAATAATCCAGGAAATTCCAGAAAACAATTTAAACTTCTAAAAATCATAGAAAATCAACCATAACTCCAAATGAAATAATTTATATATGACAAATTATCAAAAAATCGAATCTATCCATTTATGATACTTTCATGCATGTTCAACCAAATTATACCCACTGTATAAGTGAAAACATGATAATGGTATTTTAAATACTTCTTATGGAGTTTGCATATGAACCCTTGGTACATATGTACTTCAATTAAATTGTTGCTAGATGCATTAGAACAAATCACAACATATTGCCATGTCATGATCATGCATCATATGTCGTACTGCATTGATTGTGTTCTTTCTCTGTTGCCGGTGTTGTCCCCTCTCAGCAGACGTGGTTTCGATGGTGAGATCAATGACACCGATGAAGAGCTATACTATCTTCGGAAGTGTCTGATACGTCTCCAACGTATCTATAATTTTTGATTGCTCCATGCTATATTATCTACTGTTTTGGACATTATTGGGCTTTATTATCCACTTTTATATTATTTTTGGGACAAACCTATTAACCGGAGGCCCAGCCCAGAATTGTTGTTTTTTGCCTGTTTTAGGGTTTTGAAGAAAAGGAATATCAAACGGAGTCCAAACGGAATGAAACCTTCGAGAACGTGATTTTTAGGAAGATTATGATCCGAGAGACTTGGACCCTACGTCAAGAAAGAAAAGAGGAGGCCACGAGGTAGGGGTGCGCACCTACCCCCCTCCCCCCTAGGCACACCCTCCACCCTCGTGGGCCCCCTGTTGCTCCACCGACGTACTCCTTCCTCCTATATATACCTACGTACCCCCAAACGATCAGATACGGAGCCAAAAACCTAATTCCACCGCCGCAACTTTCTGTATCCATGAGATCCCATCTTGGGGCCTATTCTGGAGCTCCACCGGAGGGGGCATCGATCACGGAGGGCTTCTACATCAACACCATAGCCCCTCCGATGAAGTGTGAGTAGTTTACCTCAGACCTATGGGTCCATAGTTAGTAGCTAGATGGCTTCTTCTCTCTTTTTGGATCTCAATACAATGTTCTCCCCCTCTCTTGTGGAGAACTATTCGATGTAATCTTCTTTTTGCTGTGTGTTTGTTGAGACCGATGAATTGTGGGTTTATGATCAAGTCTATCTATGAATAATATTTGAATCTTCTCTGAGTTCTTTTATGTATGATTGGTTATCTTTGCAAGTCTCTTCGAATTATCAGTTTGGTTTGGCCTACTAGATTGATCTTTCTTGCAATGGGAGAAGTTCTTAGCTTTGGGTTCAATCTTGCGGTGTCCTTTCCCAGTGACAGTAGGGGCAGCAAGGCACGTATTGTATTGTTGCCATCGAGGATAACAAGATGGGGTTTTCTTCATATTGCATGAGTCTATCCCTCTACATCATGTCATCTTGCTTAAGGTGTTACTCTATTTTTAACTTAATACTCTAGATGCATGCTGGATAGCGGTCGATGAGTGGAGTAATAGTAGTAGATGCAGGCAGGAGTCGATCTACTTGTCTCGGATGTGATGCCTATATACATGATCATACCTAGATATTCTCATAACTATGCTCAATTCTATCAATTGCTCAACAGTAATTTGTTCACCCACCGTAGAATACTTATGCTCTCGAGAGAAGCCACTAGTGAAACCTATGGCCCCCGGGTCTATCTTCATCATATTAATCTCCTACTACTTAGTTATTTCCTTTGCTATTTACTTTTCCTTTATTTTACTTTGCATCTTTATTATAAAAATACCAAAAATATTATCTTATCATATCTCACTCTCGTAAGTGGACTTATAGGGATTGACAACCCCTATTTGCGTAGGTTGCGAGGATTTATTTGTTTTGTGCAGGTACGAGGGACTCGCGCGTAGCCTCCTACTAGATTGATACCTTGGTTCTAAAAAACTGAGGGAAATACTTACGCTACTTTGCTGCATCATCCCTTCCTCTTCGGGGAAAACCAACGCAGTGCTCAAGAGGTAGCAAGAAGGATTTCTGGCGCCGTTGCCTGGGAGGTCTATGCAAAAGTCAACATACCAAGTACCCATCACATACCCTTATCTCCCGCATTACATTATTTGTCATTTGCCTCTCGTTTTCCTCTCCCCCACTTCACCCTTGCCGTTTTATTCGCCCTCTCTCTCTATCCTCCCTCTCTTTCTCTATTTGCCTCTTTTTGCCCGCTTGCTTTATGTTTGCTTGTGTGTTAGTTCGTTTTCTTGTCGTTATGGCTAGTCCCTTATATTCTCTGTTGTCTCCCGAGAATGAAATTATAAATTTTAAGCAAAGGGAGGGAGGAAATCTAAAAGATGCTTGGTATAGAATTTGCAATGCTCAAAATAGATCTACTAGGAAGCAATCTACTTCCGTTCTCCTTCGCAATTTTTATGTAGGCATTACTCCTTGGCACCGATATGTTCTTGATACTATTACCGGAGGGAACTTTTTGGGTAGCCATACTTTTGATTCTTATAATGCTATGCTAGATTTATTTGGCTCACCCCCTCTCTTGGTTAATGGAACTATATTAACTTTGGAGCATGTAATGCAAAGGCTTGAAATTATTGAAAATAAGGTTGCTACCGTAGAGTTAATTGAAAATTTGGATAAAAAGATCCACAGCCGAATCTCTCAATATGGATCTAAAGTAGGAGTTACTTTGAAAAATATTAAAGAAGAGGAACCCATAGTTAATGAGAAAATAAATCACGATTCCACTAGGATCGATAAACTTGAGGGTATTATGAGCAACTTGGGAACCGCTTTTTCTTCCGTAAAGAATACTCCAAGTCCTCCCACTAAAATTGCCAAGCTTATGTATGTTCCTAAAAATAAGGGTGGATCCTCTAGTAAGGAAAATGCGGATCTCAAATCTATAAGTATCCATCCCAATCTTTTTGCTATCATCAAGGAACCATTTGTTACAAATGAATTTTTCGATCTTGTGCCTAAAAGTTTGATAATTAATAAAAAGAAAGAAATTCATAAATATGGTAGATGCCTCATTGAAGAATTGCCAACCAAAGATGGCAATACCTAGATCTATTCTTGCTTGTTATGTCTAGCTAGGAGCGTTAAATGATAGCGCTTGTTGGGAGGCAACCCAATTTTATTTTTATTCCTTGATTTTTGCTCCTGTTTAGTAATAAATAATTTATCGAGCCTCTGTTTTGGTTGTGTTTTTTTATGTTTAATTAGTGTTTGTGCCGAGTAGAACCGTTGGGAAGACTTGGGGAAAGTCTTGTTACACTTGCTGTAAAAAACAGAAACTTTAGCGCTCATGAGAACTGCTTCCATTTTTATTTGGAGAGTGATATTTAGTTAATTATTTTTTCAGATGATTAATAGATAAATTACTCACGTCTAGAAATTTATTTTAGAATTTTTGGGGTTCCATATCTTGCGCTAGCTACAGATTACTACAGACTGTTCTGTTTTTGACAGATTCTGTTTTTCGTGTGTTGTTTGCTTATTTTGATGAATCTATGGCTAGTATAATAGTTTATAAACCATAGAGAAGTTGTAATGCAGTAGGTATAACACTAATATAAATAAAGAATGAGTTCATTACAGTACCTTGAAGTGGTCTTTTATTTTCTTTCGCTAACGGAGCTCACAAGATTTTCTACTTTAAGTTTTGTGTTGTGAAGTTTTCAAGTTTTGGGTAAAGATTTGATGGATTATGGAACAAGGAGTGGCAAGAGCCTAAGCTTGGGGATGCCCATGGCACCCCCAAGATAATCTAAGGACACCTAAATGCCAAAGCTTGGGGATGCCTCGGAAGGCATCCCCTCTTTCGTCTACTTCTATCGGTAACTTTACTTGGAGCTATATTTTTATTCGCCACATGATATGTGTTTTGCTTGGAGCGTCCTGTATTATTTGAGTCTTTAATTTTTAGTTTACCACAATCATCCTTGCTGTACACACCTTTTGAGAGAGCCATACATGATTTAGAATTTGTTAGAATACTCTATGTGCTTCGCTTATATCTTTTGAGTTATATAATTTTGCTCTAGTACTTCACTTATATCTTTTAGAGCACGGTGGTGGATTTGTTTTATAGAAACTATTGATCTCTCATGCTTCACTTAGATTATTTTGAGAGTCTTAAATATCATGGTAATTTGCTTAAGGTCTTAATATGCTTGGTATACAAGATTAATAATAAAACTTTCTTATGAGTGTGTTGAATACTATGATAAGTTTGATACTTGATAATTGTTTTGAGATATGGAGATGGTGATATTAAAGTCATGCTAATTGAGTAGTTGTGAATTTGAGAAATACTTGTGTTGAAGCTTGTGATTCCCGTAGCATGCACATATGGTGAACCGTTATGTGATGAAGTCGGAGCATGATTTATTTATTGATTGTCTTCCTTATGAGTGGCGGTCGGGGATGAGCGATGGTCTTTTCCTACCAATCTATCCCCCTAGGAGCATGCGTGTAATACTTTTCTTTGATAACTTGTAGATTTTTGCAATAAGTATATGAGTTCTTTATGACTAATGTTGAGTCCATGGATTATACGCACTCTCACCCTTCCACCTTTGCTAGCCTCTCTAATACCGCACACCTTTCGCCGGTATCATACACCCACCATATACCTTCCTCAAAACAGCCAACATACCTACCTATTATGGCATTTTCATAGCCATTCCGAGATATATTGCCATGCAACTCTCCACCGTTCCGTTTATTATGACACACTCCATCATTGTCATATTGCTTAGCATGATCATGTAGTTGACATCGTATTTGTGGCAAAGCCACCATTCATAATTATTTCATACATGTCACTCTTGATTCATTGCATATCCCGGTACACCGCCGGAGGCATTCATATAGAGTCATATTTTGTTCTAAGTATCGAGTTGTAATTGTTAAGTTGTAAGAAAAATAAAAGTGTGATGATCATCATTATTAGAGCATTGTCCTAGTGAGAAAAGGATGATGGAGACTATGATTCCCCCACAAGTCTGATGAGACTCCAGACGAAAAATAAAAAATAAAAAAAAGAGAGAAAGAAAAGAGGCCATAAAAAAGAGAAAAGGCCCAAATAAAAAAATGAGAGAAAAAGAGAGAAGGGACAATGTTACTATCCTTTTACCACACTTGTGCTTCAAAGTAGCACCATGATCTTCATAGTAGAGAGTCTCTCATGTTATCACTTTCATATACTAGTGGGAATCTTTCATTATAGAACTTGGCTTGTATATTCCAATGATGGGCTTCCTCAAAATGCCCTAGGTCTTCATGAGCAAGCAAGTTGGATGCACACCCACTTAGTTTCTTTTTGAGCTTTCATATACTTATAGCTCTAGTGCATCCGTTGCATGGCAATCCCTACTCACTCACATTGATATCTATTGATGGGCATCTTCATAGCCCGTTGATATGCCTAGTTGATGTGAGACTATCTTCTCCCTTTTTGTCTTCTCCGCAACCACCACTCTATTCCACCTATAGTGCTATATCCATGGTTCACGCTCATGTATTGCGTGAAGATTGAAATTTTTTTGAGAATGTCAAAAGTATGAAACAATTGCTTGGCTTGTCATCGGGGTTGTGCATGATTTAAATATTTTGTGTGGTGAAGATGGAGCATAGCCAGACTATATGATTTTGTAGGGATAACTTTCTTTAGCCATGTTATTTTGAGAAGACATAATTGCTTTGTTAGTATGCTTGAAGTATTATTATTTTTATGTCAATATGAACTTTTGCCTTGAATCTTTCGGATCTGAATATTCATACCACAATTAAGAAGAATTACATTAAAATTATGCCAAGTAGCACTCCGCATCAAAAATTCTGTTTTTATCATTTACCTACTCGAGGACGAGTGGGAATTAAGCTTGGGGATGCTTGATACGTCTCCAACGTATCTATAATTTTTGATTGCTCCATGCTATATTATCTACCGTTTTGGACATTATTGGGCTTTATTATCCACTTTTATATTATTTTTGGGACTAACCTATTAACCGGAGGTCTAGCCCAGAATTGTTGTTTTTTGCTTGTTTTAGGGTTTCGAAGAAAAGGAATATCAAACGGAGTCCAAACGAAATGAAACCTTCAGGAACGTGATTTTTAGGAAGATTATGATCCGGGAGACTTGGACCCTATGTCAAGAAAGAAAAGAGGAGGCCACGAGGTAGGGGGCGCGCCTACCCTCCCCCCCCAGGCGCGCCCTCCACCCTCGTGGGCCCCCTGTTGCTCCACCGACGTACTCCTTCCTCCTATATATACCTACGTACCCCCAAACGATCAGATACGGAGCCAAAAACCTAATTCCACCGCCGCAACTTTCTGTATCCACGAGATCCCATCTTGGGGCCTGTTCCAGAGCTCCGCCGGAGGGGGCATCGATCACGGAGGGATTTTACATCAACACCATAGCCCCTCCGATGAAGTGTGAGTAGTTTACCTCAGACCTACGGGTCCATAGTTAGTAGCTAGATGGCTTCTTCTCTCTTTTTGGATCTCAATACAATGTTCTCCCCCCCCCCCTCTTGTGGAGAACTATTCGATGTAATCTTCTTTTTGCGGTGTGTTTGTTGAGACCGATGAATTGTGGGTTTATGATCAAGTCTATCTATGAATAATATTTGAATCTTCTCTGAATTCTTTTATGTATGATTGGTTATCTTTGCAAGTCTCTTCGAATTATCAGTTTGGTTTGGCCTACTAGATTGATCTTTCTTGCAATGGGAGAAGTGCTTAGCTTTGGGTTCAATCTTGCGGTGTCCTTTCCCAGTGACAGTAGGGGCAGCAAGGCACGTATTGTATTGTTGCCATTGAGGATAACAAGATGGGGTTTTCTTCATATTGCATGAGTCTATCCCTCTACATCATGTCATCTTGCTTAAGGCGTTACTCTGTTTTTAACTTAATACTCTAGATGCATGTTGGATAGCGGTCGATGAGTGGAGTAATAGTAGTAGATGCAGGCAGGAGTCGGTCTACTTGTCTCGGACGTGATGCCTATATACATGATCATACCTAGATATTCTCATAACTATGATCAATTCTGTCAATTTCTCAACAGTAATTTGTTCACCCATCATAGAATACTTATGCTCTCGAGAGAAGCCACTAGTGAAACTATGGCCCCCGGGTCTATCTTCATCATATTAATCTCCTACTACTTAGTTATTTCCTTTGCTATTTACTTTGCCTTTATTTTACTTTGCATCTTTATCATAAAAATACCAAAAATATTATCTTATCATATCTCACTCTCGTAAGTGGCCTTATGGGGATTGACAACCCATATTTGCGTTGGTTGCGAGGATTTATTTGTTTTTTGCAGGTACAAGGGACTCGCGCGTAGCCTCCTACTGGATTGATACCTTGATTCTCAAAAACTGAGGGAAATACTTACGCTACTTTGCTGCATCATCCCTTCCTCTTCAGGGAAAACCAACGCAGTGCTCAAGAGGTAGCAATGTCAGGTAAGCAAAACCCCCTTGTTCATTCCGATACAATTCCACTCTCTCGCTTCTGCTCACTTTTACTGCATTAGGACAACAACGATTCAACTGTTACATGCTGCGGTAGTTGAACCCCTTTCCTTTGCATGACCTGTCATTGCCACGGTAAATAGATGAAACCCACTAGCATGAGTAGGAGTTGTTTGATCCCTGATGTGCCTACTCATTCATGCTTGTTTGTCATGCCTGCTACTGCTTAGAGTTGAGTCAGGTCTGATTCATCGGGGATGAATTGGAGGTGTGTGAACTTGTCCTACTGTTATGAGCTAAGTGTGTGAACACAATTTGGTAAAGGTATCGGTGAGAGGCCATGTAGGAGTACATGGTGGGTTGTCTCATTGAAGTCGTCCTCAGAAACTGAGTTCTGTGTTTGTGATCCATGAACAGTTACTACCACACATTAGGCTCCAGGCGCTCCAAGATCTCTCGACTTATTAATCAACCTGATCTCTGTCCAAGAGTTGCAACTAGTTTCTGGTGTTTGTGGGTAGTGTTAGTAGTCTACCAAGTGGCACCCGGTACAGGTGGGCTTGGGACGGACTAGGCACCGTGGCCGGGTAGACCAAGCGCCACCCGTTTGGTGGGCTTGGAACCCTGTACACATCGTTTGGGGCCGTGAGCGACACCCCGGCCGGATCTCCTTACGGATGGAACCCGAATAGGCGATAAACCTGGACTAGAGACTTGCGTGGTTAGTCAGGTCGTGGCCGACTCCCTCGCCAGGCTTCCGCTTGAAGGTTGCCGAGATACACGACGTGTACATGGTGGTAAGTGGCAAAAGCGTGTGTGAAGAAGTACACACCTGCAGGGTTAACATCATCTATTTGAATAGCCGCGTCCGCGGTAAAGGACTTCTGGGTTGCTTGTACAGTTCATAGACAAGTGAAAGTGGATACTCTAAAATGCGCAAGATAAGCGTGAGTTCTATGGATGGCGTTCTCGTAGGGAGACGGGAGCGGATCTATAGTGGTGTATTGATATGGTGAATATGTGGACTCGTGTGCGCCACCTCAAAAGAGTTGTTTGCAGTCGTAGTTCAGGTTAGCCACTGAATCAAAGCTGGCTTGCTGCAGTTAAACTCCACCACCACTTTGTTGATACCGGTGCATATGTAGATAGTTCTGATGTAAGTCTTGCTGGGTACATTTAGACTCTCGTTTGCTTAATTTATGTTTTTGTAGAGAGACTTCAGTCTTACTAGTAGTTTCGTGTGGACTTCGACGTTTAGCTTGATACCTCAGCTACAATCTTGTGCCCTCGACAGGATCTGATAGATAGTCAGGCTTCTCAGCCTTTTTCATTTGTAGATGTCTGTACTCAGACATGTTAAGCTTCCGCATGTGCTTTGACTTGCATGCTCTGAATGTTGGGTCATGAGACCCATGTTTGTAGTATCTCGCTCCTTGGAGCCTAATGAATAAATACTTTGAGTTGTAGAGTTTTGTTGTGATACCATGTTGTATTTACACATATCAGGCATATTGTGTGTATGATTGAAATGCTTGGTATGTGTGGGATCCGACAACCTACTTGTTTATCCTTGGTAGCCTATCTTATGGGGAAATGTAGTCTAGTGCTTCCACTGAGCCATGGTAGTCTACTACAGCCCGGTTTACCGGAGTCCTTCTAGCC
This sequence comes from Triticum urartu, assembly GCF_056163025.1. Taxonomy (NCBI): domain Eukaryota; kingdom Viridiplantae; phylum Streptophyta; class Magnoliopsida; order Poales; family Poaceae; genus Triticum; species Triticum urartu. The sequence goes on along the minus strand of NC_141875.1, from coordinate 499,281,467 downwards.
CAGTTACTACTGCTCCGGAGCACTTAGACTGGTCGGCATGTGATCCACTTCGTTCTTGTGTCTGTTCCTTCGGGAAAATGTCACGCGGTGATTTCCGGAGTCCTGCTAGCCTGCTACAGCCCGGGTTCCCGGTGTCCTGTTAGCCCAGTTGCTACAGCCCGGATTCACACGTTGATGACCGACACGTTCGAGACTGGGTCATGTATGCCTGTCCCCGTAAGTTAGTGCCACTTTGGGTTCACGACTAGCCATGTCGGCCCGGGTTCTCTGCCATATGGATGCTAGCGACACTATCATATACGTGAGCCAAAAGGCGCAAACGGTCCCGGGCCAGGTAAGATGGCACCCGTGGGAATACCGTGCGTGAGGCCGCAAAGTGATATGATGTGTTACATGCTAGATCGGTGTGACTTAGAATCGGGGTCCTGACATAGCCACCTATGTAATTGGATGTTTGTCGTGTATTACACACATCTTGTTTATGTGAAATGTTTCCATTCTCTTGGCTCAACACAAACAGTTTATCGGAATGAACTGTATGCCCTCCATTGCACACATCTTGATCTGGTTGAACCGTTTCTGTTGCATTGCCTAATCGAAAGCAGTTCATCCGAGTGAACCGTATGCCGTATATCGCACACAACTTGATCTGGCTGGTCGTTTCTGTTGTGTTGCCTAATCACAAACAGTTCATCCAAGTGAACCGTAAGTTGTATACCACACACGCCTTCATCTGGCTGCCCGTTTCTTTTGTTCTGCCACATCGCAAACAGTTAATTGAACTGAATCGTACGCCCTGTATCGCACACGAAACTAAAATCTGAACCGTGTTTGATGCATCCTTCATCGCAAACGTTTTGCACTTTTTTTGACGGGGTTTTACACCACCGTTTGCGATTAATGCATCGCACACAGTTTCTTCAAAGGGTCTCCGGTCGTAGTGTCGCGTTAGCAGCAACCTGTAGTAGTTCTAGCTTGCCTGAACTACCGCCCCAAGCGGTAGTACCGGTCACCTGAGCGATAATACCACTTGTGTGCGGGCTGAAGGCATAACGGTTGAATTTGTGGGTGTCTATAAAAGGGGGGTATTCTTCCCCATTGAACCAAATCCTTTTGAGCTTGTGTTCTTCCCCCATTGTTGACCTTCTTCGAGCTTGCTATCTCTCAATCCCTCCAATGATTCTTGCTAGTTCTTAAGGGAAAAGAGAGAGGAGATCTAGATCTACGTTTCCACCAATTACTTTCTCCTCTATGTGAGGGGAACCCCTTGGATCTTGATCTTGGAGTTCTTGATGTTCTCCTTGTTCTTCCTCTCATATTCCTTCATAACTTTTGTTGTTGTGATGGGATTTGGGAGTGAGGGACATGACCAATTTGTATGGTCTTGTCGTTGCATCAGTTACACCAGTTTGAGTTCTCCACGATGATATGTGGAAGTGAAAGTCGAGAAGCTTGGGTGCTTGGTACCCTAGAGCTTGTTCCTCCTCGGTGCTTGGGTGCCCTAGACGGTTGGTTGTGCTTCGGAGCTTAATCATTGTGGTGTAAAGCTTCGGGCAAGTGTCGGGGTCTTCAATTAGGTTGTGGAGATGGCCTCGAGCAATCTGTACGTGTTCCGATGACCGCCTCCAAGGATTGCCAAAGTATACGGGTTCGGTGACCGCCCCAAGTGTCTCCATTTGTACGGTTCGGTGACCAACCTCAAGGGTCCCTTAGTGGAATCACGGGATTTTGCATTGTGTAAGGGCGTGAGGAGATTACGATGACCCTAGTGGCTTCTTGGGGAGCATTGTGCCTCCACGCCGCTCCAAACGGAGATTAGCATCCGAAAGGATGTGAACTTCGGGATACATCGTCATCTCCGAGTGCCTCGGTTATCTTTTACCCGAGCCATTTACTTATGCATTTTACTTTGTGATAGTCATATTGTTTCATATTATATATCTTACTATCACTTAGTTGCTTATCTTGTTTAACATAAGTTGTCGGTGCACATAGGTGAGCCTAGTCATTTTAGCTTTTGTACTTGACAAATTAAACGTTAGTTTTATTCCGCATTTGTTTAAGCCTAAACCATAATTATTTTAAAGCGTCTATTCACCCCACAGGCGACATCCACGATCTTTCAGATGTTGTAAGTATATTGGACGGAGTACGTTGATACATTTTCAATTGTTTATAGTTAAACCTATTATTTTGACTAAAATCCTAGGAACGGATTTTTTTTATATAGGGGGCCTAGGAACGGAAATGGACCCTCAAATAATGAAGCCATAAACAAAGGCCCAATCCGAATCAATCCACGTCTTACCCCACCCAGCCAGCCCACCTCGTCGCAAAGGTCGAAAACGTATTTCCAGGAAGCACACACCACGCTGTACCAAGGACAGCGAAAGATAACGTATAAAACGTAAACATCGCACCGGGACCCAGATGTCAGCGGAAGACAGGGAAACGCCACCGTTCCCTGCGTCTACTCTACTACCCACTCCACTCCGGCTCTCCCGCCGCACCACCACACGCCAGGCACTACCGGACTACCCCGCCTCGCCAGTGCCGGACGCCGCCGCCGCCGCCATGCCGCCGCCGCTCGGCGACGACGACTCCTGCCTGCTTACCCCGCTCATCCCCGCCTCCCCTCCTCCTCTTCCTCCCCGGGCAACCGCGAGGCTCCACCCGCTCCCTCTCCTCGTCGGCGCCTTGTTCGCCACCTACTACCACCTCCTCGTCGCGCCCGCCCCGTCCTACTACCAATCCCTCTTCCTCTCACTGGGTTGCAACGACACCGCCGCCGCGCACCTGCGCGCGCTCACCGTCCGTCCCCACCTCGCGGGCACCGAGGCCAACGCGCTCGCCGCCGACCACGTCGTCTCCACGCTCTCCTCCCTCTCCTTCCCCACCCGCGTCACGCCCTACGAAGTCCTCCTCTCCTACCCCGTCCGCCGTTCCCTCTCCCTCTCCGCGCCAGGCCACGCCACCACCACCTTCGCGTTGGTGCAGGACACCTACCCCGGCGACCCCTACGCCGCGGCCTCGGCGGAGGTCGTCCCCACCTTCCTCGCCTACGCCGCGTCCGGCTCGGCCGCCGCCGAGGTGGTCTACGCCAACTACGGCCGCACGGAGGACTACGCCTACCTCGCCTCCCGCGGCGTAAACGTCACCGGGAAGGTCGCCCTCGCGCGCTACGGCAAGGTGTACCGGGGCGACATCGTGATAAACGCCCGTGACGCTGGCGCGGCGGCGGCGGTGATATTCACCGACGCCAAGGACTACACGCCGGGGAAGGCCTTTCCGGATGGGCCGTGGATGCCGGCGACCGGCGTGCAGGTGGGGAGCACGTTCAAGGGGGTGGGGGACCCCACGACGCCGATGTGGGCGTCGTCGGAAGGGTGCGAGCGCGTGAGCGTCGCGGAGGCGATGGCCACGGACGACATGCCGGGGATACCGGCGCTGCCGGTGTCGGGAAGGGACGGGGAGGAGATACTGCGGCTCGTCGGCGGGGACGTCGCGCCAGAGGATTGGCAAGGCGGCGAGGGCGCGCCGGTTTACCACCTCGGGCCCGGGCCGGCGGTGCTCAATCTGTCCTACACAGTAAGTTACTGTCAAGGAGATGAGATCTGCCTTTGCTCTTTTTGGTTCGTTCCACTTCCTGATCACTGACTTGAGTGATGCTTGTGTGTTTCTTTCCAGGGGAATGAGACGATAGCTACTATTCAGAATGTTATTTCGGTGATTGAAGGGAAAGAAGAACCAGATAGGTAAGTAAAACTCTCCACGTTTCTTCTATTTCTGGCCAAACACTTCGCTTCAGTGGGAATTCCATTCCAGTGCCGAACAAACGCCCTACTCTCGGCAACAGTGTGACCAAGTGAACCGAGTCCAAATCCGATGGCTTGAATCACAGAGAAGCTCAGCTACATTTCATCAGTACTCCCTCCGTAAAGAAATATAAAAGCGTTTAGATCACTACGGAGAGAGTACTTGTTTAGAGATATCTTGGATTGCAATTTTGAGACAGACACCATCACACCAAGCACCATCTTAGGTTTCAACTGTTTATCAGCACTGATGATTTCGCATGTAAAAGAAATTCAGTACGTAGATAACTACATACCCAGTAATAATTATCATGCATATACAGGTATGTTATTCTTGGCAACCATCGGGATGCGTGGACATTTGGGGCAGCTGACCCAAACAGCGGAACGGCAGCCTTGCTTGAGGTATGACATATTCAGTTGCTCTATGCCACCCCTTTGGTGTAGCCTACTTATGATTTGGTGCAACACATTGGCTTGTTAACTTAAGTTGAATGTAGCTAGCTGAAAGGTTGTCTAAGCTACAAACCAAGGGTTGGAGACCTCGCCGGACCATCATTTTGTGTAATTGGGATGCCGAAGAGTATGGATTGGTCTCTCTCTCTCTCTCTCTCTCTCTCTCTCTCTCTCCCTCCCTCTCCCTTGGACTATTATAAAGCAGTTCACCTGTCCTTTTCATACTAATTTCCTTACAAAATTGCAGATAGGATCCACAGAATGGGTTGAAGAGAACAGGGCAATGCTAACTTCAAGAACTGTTGCTTACCTGAATGTAGATGTTGGGGTGTCTGGTTCTGGAGTTGACGCGTCAGCCACTCCTCAACTTGATCAATTGCTTAAGCAAGCGAGTAAGAAGGTATAATAATTGAAACAGACATGTCGTTTCTGTCAACAGCAAAAATATACAGTAATGTTTGGTTCAGATCCGACCCGCCATGGGCCGCTTTCTTCCATGGTGCCATAGCATTTACGTGAGAAGATCTGGAGGTCTTTGTAGCAAGCCACAGTTTGGCCAAGTCCTTTTTTTGTTCATAACCAAACCTTGCCACAATTTGCCACACCTTGACTTAGGCATCCATTTGGTCCCACATGTCAATAACCTAGGAAACTGTGGCACAAATTTCCTTTAGACTAACCAAAGTGGTTCCAATTTTGATGATCTAACCTTACACAAATTTGGCAAAAAGAAAAAAAATGTGGCAAACTTTGGTGAGTTTAGTATATATACCAACTTGCTCTATGTTTTGGCTTAGTTAGGCACCAATTGCAAGCAGTAACTCGTACGTGGCCAAAAACTACAAGCGACTTGAAATGCATGGCTCATGCAATTATGCCTAGGGGACAATCGAGCAACTAATTTACAATCAGTAAATTCCTTTCTCTCTAGCCTGTGCTCGGCTTGTTTTGTCATTGCTTATAATTGATATACATTTGAAAGAAAGAATAGTCTACTGTGTAATGGAATTGTTGTCCATAGGAAACTAGGAATCTCTAACAACAACAACAACAACAACAACAACAACAAACAACAAACAACAACAAATCCTTTAGACCCCAAACTAATAAAAAACAAAAAAGTGAAATTAGTGATGAGGGTTCTCTATTTCTCTTAATATTCTGTGTTTTCTTTCTTTTCGAGGAAGGTTCAAAATCCCGATAATGGAACAGAAAGTCTGTATGACATGTGGATGGCTTCTGATAGTTCTCTGGTAAGCACTTAGTGTTAGCTAAAGCTTGTCACACAAATTTGTTGTCAGTTTTCTGAGCACTGCACATGTACAAGGAATATTGTGTGTAGTCTAGACATGGTTCTGTTTCCATTTTTCTAAGTTCAGGCGTGTGATGCTTTTGCTATACTAGATGCAAGTTTAAGATTTCTGATGACACACTTATTTATTAAGATTGGAAGGTTAGGAGGTGGAGGATCAGATTATTCTGCCTTTGTTCAACATATTGGTATTCCTTCAGTCGACATGGCTATTGGGTCAGGTTTGTTTTATGTTTTTTATCTGCCTATGTTCATTAAGTTACATTCCTGAAATGTTTTGTTATTTGCACTTGAATGATTGTGAATTCTTTTACTAGATCAAATCGAATAAGCGTGCTACTTGCTTGCAGGATACGCAGTGTACCATAGCTTGTATGATGACTTCACATGGATGGAGAAGTATGGAGATCCCATGTTCCGCAGGCATGTCGCAGGTACCCCATAGCAACGAACCTATGCTAAAATTACTAGCGGTCTTAAGACCGATGAACATAACAAAGTTGGATTTATGGCTCCGATGGGCAAGGGTAGGCTGGTGTGCAAGGTATCTTTACTAGTTTGTTCTTCTCATTGCTTGATTGATAGTGTATGGTTTGCCTTTTATAGGGAAAACTCAGACTTGAGCGCTAAGAATATAAGAGCATCTCCGACACATCCCCAATCCTGTCCCATTTTTATGTATTTAGGGAGTTGGGAAAAAATCAGCTCCAATAGATCCCCAATCCCGTCCCATCTTATTGGTGATCATCAATAAATCACCCCAACTCCCCGGCCTAGCTCAAATGGTTGGGGGAGTGGATGTACAAACCCAACACCTGGGTTCAAATCCACACGGTGGCGAATTTAGGTTCCTATTTATTCTTGAGGACCAGGTTTTTAAGGGGAGTGAGCCTAGCTCAACTGGTTGGCGGCGCCCTACCCAGCCGTCGGGGGCACATACTCTTTGCTCCCTTCCTCCGCCGCCGGTCTAAGCCCGGGGCCGACGGCGGTGGCGGAGGACATTGCCTCTCTCCCGCGGATCTGGGGTTGTGCGGGGCCCCGAATTGTGTGGAGGCGTGCCCGATTCGATCTGCAATGGCGATGGCTGTGGCGAGGCGGCCAACCCCGTTCGGGCGGCGCTTTGGATCGCCGGCGGCGGCGTGGAGGGCCTGGTGGTCGCGGCGGCGGCACCTCCGTTCAGATCTGTTCTGACCGGTCCAGTCGGCGGTGGTGGTCATCTCTTCCGTCAGAGGTGGTCGGCCTGCGGCTGGGTGGTCGGATCTCGGGATTCGTCATCTAGTCCCGGCTACGAGTCAGGGAGACATAGTTGCCGGTGAATACCGAGCCGTTGGCGGGCGATGGCGGTGTTTTTGCGTCGTACCTTGATGAAGCATCATCGTGTAACTGTTGTTGACCCACTCGTGCTGCTTCGGGGGAAACCCTAGGATCTGGTCTTCCAGATCTGACGATGGCAATACTACGGTGCCGTTTCTCTCTTGGGAGCATCGTTTGTGGAGCAGCACTGGAAGACGGAGGCAGGAGGTGGAGCGGCTTCGTCTTGCACGGAGCTTCGGTGGAGCTATCAAGTCATGCCTGGTCGACAGGTGCTACGCTGAGTCATGCCTGGTTGGCAGGTGCTACGCACGACAGATCTTCCAGAGTCTTCGCGTCTGGGCGGATAAGCGCAGGGCGGCGGTGCCGTTGGGCGTCGTGGTGGCGTCGACGAATGTCCGAACTGGCAAGGATGATGCAGATATCTCTCCTGAAGATGGGTCAGTGGTCTGATGATGATGACGGCTTCTAAAACGTGTGCATGTGGTGTGCGCTTTAGGTAGCCTGCACCGGCTGTTGGTCCCGATACGTTATGCGGATGGATCGGCGACGACACCGGTTTTAGATATGGGGAGTGAGAGCACTCCACATTATCGAGTTTGTACGTGTGAGTGGTGGCTTCAAATGAATTGATGTATGTTCTTGTCAGACCTTTGTGGAATAATTAATAAAGATGGCTGCATGCATTGATTGATGCGGAGGCCGGGGGTTTAACTTCCTTTCTAAAAAAAACTCCCCCAATATAGAGGGGGAATTGCCTCTTACCCAATACCATGGTGCCCACTGTCGAACACCGTGTCACCACCCTCGTTTCTCCGTCGTTGTCTTTCTAAAAAATATCTCATTGACAAGTGAGGCCCATATGCAATTGGGGATGGGGTTATTGTGGATCTGCGAAAACAACCATCCCCAATAATCTGAAAATTGTTATTGGGGATCGTTGGAGATGTGCCATTTTCCTAGCAAATCACATTCTTATCGTCCTCCTTCAAGTCTACCCATGACATTACACCCCTCTCTACTAGCAGCTTGTCTTCGAGCTGCTCTTTTATTTGTTGTGACAGCCCTAAGATGACAAGCTCGATGTCAACATAGGTCTCCATGTGCTCCTCTGCCCACTATTCACATTTCTGGACTTCCATTGCAAACAGGAACTTGTATGTGCCTATCCAGCAGGAGGCACAACACAAAAAGTTAGGGAGTAACAGGAACTTGGTATGGGACATTGCTAAAACATGTGAAGCGTACATCTTAACCATACCAAGTGAATAAGTGTCTGTCATGTATACTTTCGATTGAGTTGATCATCGAAATATGGTGTCGTAAATTTCGTTGCATTTGCAGAACACTTGCATAAGCCCACTAGCCAAAACTTAAGCTAAAATCATCTCTTCTTGTAGTGGCAAGCATATGGGGGCTTGTTGCTTTGAGGCTTTCAGATGAGGAGATCCTACCCTTCAACTACAGCTCTTATGTAACAGAGCTTGAGGTAACATGTCCTTGGGAACTCTCCCATAAATCATGGAGCAACTTCTTCAGAACTGAGCATCTTTTGTCAGCAATTAGGAGTATATAAATTTGGAGGATCGTGACAGTAGCTCTCTCTTTTGCAGAATGGTGCTGTGGATATAAATAAGAGAGTACTAGGAATGCCTGTCAGCTTATCTCCCCTCCACAAGTCAATCAAACAGCTCAATAGAGCAGTGCTGAAAGTGGATTCTGAACTTCAGGTATTGATGTCTGTTGTTGTTGGGTCATAGTCATAACCCCTTGCTTTCTAAGTTCATCTTGCTAACTAGGCTCTGCAAACATGGAAATTTTGGTCCCCGTGGCGAAACGACCGGTTGAGGGTAAGAGATCTGAATGACCGGCTGATGATGACCGAACGGGCATTCACAGAGAGGGAAGGACTGTCTGGGAGACCATGGTACAAACACATGGTAAGCTGTTGTGGTTTCGGTAAAATGCGTTGTTGGTTCATTACATACCGTCATGCTTACGGAAAAGAAATCACACAGATTTATGGACCTTCACTGTACAACGATTATGGAGCGGAAGTGTATCCAGGTGTGGATGATGCCATTCAGACTGCAAAGAAAACAAATACCTCCGAGTCCTGGCAATCTGTACAGCATGAGATCCACAGGATTGCTAGAGTCATCAGCCAAGCCGCGTTAGTCCTAAGTGGAGGGTTGACATGAAGCTTTTTCCTCTGCTGACTCAATTAGCAGGGAGCGTACAGTCTGCAAATGTTTCATGCATAAGCTATATCACCATAACCACACATGTAACTTTGAGAAAATAACCATAAAGTTGTCCAGAGATGGTATTTGGACATTATATTTCAGTAAATAATCCTTTCAATATCTATTAACAGTGTCCATAATAACCAGGAACAAAAGGCTAATCCAAGCATATCAAACAAAACGCTTATCAGTACCACTAGCAGAAAGGCCAACAAGTGCAAAACTAGCATTGTGCAGTTATAAAAAATGTTCTACATATGCTATCTGCGCAAGAAACCCATGGCTTGGTAGACGTTGTTGAGGGTGGCGTCTGCTATCTCAGAAGCTTTCCCTGCCCCATTTAGCAGAACATTGTCCAAATAACCTGGATCAGACATGATCTCCTCGTATCGAACCTACAGAAAGGTGAAAAGATGAATGTAATAACCAGGGAGCATATGCAAGACTAAATTAATTATACAAGTGAGAATAATTTGGTTAACTAATTAGGGTGTACGTTACAATCAGGGATGCAGGCGGACCGCCCACATCTTCGCATCCGTCCACTGGAGATTGAATTAACTAAAGCACGTACATACTACTCCCTCCATCCCATAATGTAAGACGCTTTTTAACACTAATGTAGTGTCAAAAAACATCTTACATTATGGGATGGAGGGAGCACTTTAGTGGCTGATGCATGATGCGGACTGTATTAATTTCTTTGGTGGACAGATGCGGATGATGCGGGCGCGTCTGCCTGCATCCCTAGTACAATGGTCAAGTATACTTGGATAGGGTGAACATGATCAGACCACACAAACACTAAAGATTATCAGACCTGAATAGGTTGCAGATGATCAATTAAGGCATCCGTAAGGGTAACCTTGAACGTCCCCCAGTTCATATCTTGGCATTCACTAACAACTTCCTGCAAAAACCAAATGGGTAAATTATGTTCTCTATCAACATGATGTTGGTCTATGTGCAGGAGATCCTGTTTCATGTTCTGGCTGAGCAGGTGTACTATTCAAGCATGAAAAAGTGACCTCTTTCGTTTTTCCAGTGATGATCTGGTAGACTGAGAGAAGATTTTTGCATTCCGGCCTCTCTGGGTTGTCGAATTCCAAGCTGGAGTGTACAAGTTGAATGACATGAATTCGTTACCAACGGCTATCTTAACTCAAATTGCGGTGAGAGGGGGAAGGAGAGGCTACACACCCAGGGAGCGAGTCTGTTTTGCAGCGTTTGATTTTGTTCACAATCACCTGCAAAGCGTCAGAGATCTATCAGATAAAATCAAATTGCATAAACCTATAAACATAAACACGGTCAGTTGATGGAAGAAAATAACACAAAAGCAGAACATTGAATTCATATTACACTGAACTTACATCTTTTGGGTCAAGAAGGTTAATGCGAGACAAATCTGAAGGAGCAGACTTCGACATCTATCATCAATAAACAGAATGTCAGTAGTACGGTACATACATATACATACATTATATTGAGGAGGTAACTAGAATATGTGCATTGAATCAGCTCTGCAAATACTATGTATGTGATCAAGGAGGAACATCTAGACTAGCAGTATAATAAGCTTAAGAGAAGTATTAACTTTAGTTCGTGATCAGGTAAGAAATGATACAAGGTGTTGTATTAACTTTAGACTAGAAGAAATGATACCTTGGAGAGGCCATCAGTTAAGGACATCACACGGGCCCCTGCTGGAGGGATAAGGGCTTCAGGAACCTAAACATATAACCCAGAAAGTTCCATAAGAAAAGGTACATAACACCCTTCGCTCAAGGTGTTGTATCTTGAAATGATGCCAAACCATGTGTACGCATGACCATTGACTACACCCACCTTAAATAATGAACCGCCTCTCCTGCAAACACATAGACATGACATTATCATACTGAGACAGCTACTGGTATCGCAAAAGATGTACAGAATATTTAGCTTTTCTCACCCTCCCAATTTCTTCCACTTTCTTCCACCATATAGATTATTTACACGCTCAGAAATTTCACGAGTTAATTCCAAATGTTGTGTCTGATCTTCCCCAACAGGTACCAAATCGGACTGCAACCATTCAAACCAGCTATTGTTGAGATCAATGCAAGGAATGCAGTGTAAAAGCACAAAGGTTGAAGTTGAATTATATGCTAATAATGCGAAGCTTTTACACTAGGACTAACATAACAAAATGGTAGACACAAACAAACTTTACCTGGTACAGAAGGATGTCAGAAGCCATTAGAACAGGGTACGTCAAAAGTGCCACTCCAACATTTTCATTACCCTGGTAATTTAAGAGAACATGAGCAATGCAATACATTTCTAATGAAATCTAACAAATTTAACAACGTGATGGAAGTTGCAGATGGACTCGTTTGACATGCATAAAATAAAACCTGGGTTCATCTGATCACTAAAAATATGGAACTAATGCTTGGTAAGGCTAGAACTAACAATTTTGACGAAGTACAGAAAAACTTTGGTGTGTAATCTTGATGACCAAACCGAAACACGTGATAAAGAATTATAAGACACAACATATGACATATCAAAGAAAATAGTAATATATTATAAGAAGAATATTTACCCCTGATTCAACAGTGCATTGAATCCTTCAAGTGTAGAAGTTATAACTTAAGGTCTAGTCATCATTACATGCAACTACTCTCGCAAGAATGATGTCATGTAAATATGATCATACATCAGTGGACAACGAGCACCAGTATTCTTAATCGGTATACTGTAAGGAGCACTACATTTAGTGTTTCCCTTTCCTTTCATTGCTCAGTAGGACATTATAAATCACAAGGGAACATATATCAATGCATATTATTGGTGTAGAGATTTTTTTTTGACTGCAGGTTATTCATATCCGTCCTGAATTGCAAAGGCGCTATTTTTCGACTACCAAATAATCTCCACAACATAGGAAACATGTCTATTTGTGAAGTGAACTATCATCTTCTAAAATTCCTTCTGCACTATGATGATTTATGAGAGCTAAATCATAAGTTGACAGTGAAGCTATCATACAGCGAATGACGCACCGCCTTGCGTGATTTCTCTTTGAACTGAATCATTTTATTCAGCCAACCAATAGGAGTTGAAGAACTCAGCAGCCACATCAGCTCAATATGGGCACGGACATGAGACTGTACAAAAATAGAAGCCTGGAAACACACAAAGTATCATAAAACGTTCAGCACCAGAAAGCTATCCACTAGCAGGAACACCAAAACAGAGCATAACTAAGCATGCAAAGCAAACCTTGGAGCTATCAATGCCGCATGCTAGATAAATTGCAGCGGTGCTTCTTGTAGCTTTAGATAGCTCTGGTGCATCATATGGCAAAGTAATCTGCACATTTTTTAACATAGTGGTAAACATAAATTATCATATGTTAAGCTAGGCAGCTAGCCAAATGAATCATGAAGATAAATCTTAAAAAAATTATTATAAAAATAGTCAAACATGAACATTATGCAGCTGCTTGTGTTCTTGTAAGAGAACTCTGTAGTTCAGATATACAGCATTAACACTGCTTGGTTAACATAGAGGCTGTGCTTTTTATACTTCTTGTACTGTAAGGGAAGTACTTCATATTGTCTGATTAGACGTTGTGATGAACCTCAGGTATCACACAAAAATCTTGCAGTTGTAGCTTGTGTTAGACGGGTATCCAACCATACAAGGTAAAATGAAGCATCCCAGTTTGATCAAAGCACTGAATAAATTAGAAAGGGAATGCCGATACCCGATAGCTAGCTTGTGTTAATAGGTTATTCACAACCAACTACATACTACACAGCGCTTTTGTTGTAGGGTGGCCATGAAATGCTTACCGCATGCAGGTCCACAATGAAAAAGAATGTCTCATACAAATCCTGCAAGGAATTATCAAAAAAATAAAGGGTAAGAAGATGTTAAACATAGATAAAATGAATTATTAGTTCAGCACTGGATAAGTACTTGTTGAAACACATCTCAACTAGATGAAGGTGGAGGAATATCATTACTGAACCAGCCTTGCGGTTACATTGTTTGATTAATACTTTCTGGTTTGATTGCTTTGATAATTTTCTTTTTGAGACACTAACAGTAAAGCCAAAACACTTGCAATACAGTTTGATAGAACAATGCAGTTACAAATTAAAATATGCAGTACCTGAAGTGCAACCCAGTTCTTAATAGCGCCAAGATAATTTCCAAGGTGCACCATTCCTGTTGGCTGTACACCAGAAACTACTCTTTTCCTGCAGTGGGTAGGCACATAGATTGTTGTTCGAATTAGAAAAGAAGAAACAAGTAAATGGATTTATCAGAGCTACATGTGACCTTGCTATACAAATATCATCATGGACAAATTCAACATCAGGATATTTAAACATGACAATAATATCAACATTTTATTGCTCTACAGAGAGTTGCAATGAGATTTGTATACTGGTATGAGACCCCAATAGGGGAAGTGGTATATACACATAAAAAAGGTCGAGAATTCCCTTTCTTTGCAAAACTTACAAGGGATTTCTTAGTAGTGAATGAATAATGCCATTCATATATAATCTTACAGTGCTGCTTAGTGTGAAAACTTGGCATTGGCTTATTGAACATGTCTGATTTTTATGTTCAACTTAAGGTTGCATTATGCGCACATGTTAAGCACAGAAAACCAAATGATTGCTGCAACAATGAGTAGGGTGGGATGAAAAGTGAAGTGAAGCCTAACTGGTATGCCAGCTTGCTCCATCCAAAACAGGTATTCTCTGTAAGGTTTGCATGAAGTAGATTGCAGTCGGCAACAGCAATTCTAGCAAGTCATGCGTAGGCATTTCCAACCCTCCAACAGATGTGGAAAGACATGCATTGGTATATCATGATGTAGCATTGCATCACACACCGGCAGTGCACAACTGAAGCACACTCTCCGGCATTGCATATTTGCATTCACAATTCAAAGCAGCGTCGTCCTCGTAACCTAACCTCCAACCGAATGCAGGCAATCACGTGTGCCCCAAGGTCCTCGCGCCGCACGAAACTACACGAACACGAACCGGAGGAGCAGAGCCTATCAGACGCATTACGTCGAACAGCACAGGGGCGAGGGCAGAGGCGCGGGCGGGGCTTACTTCCTCGCCGGGGGAGCAGGCGCCTCATCGGCCGAGGCGGTTGCTTCAGCCGCGCTGCAGTTGAGGCGGAGAGCGCAGAGGCGGGAAGGCAGCGCTCCTCCTCGGACGCCACTCCTCGACCTGCGCGCGAAGCCCAAACGGTGGGAGACATAAAAAAAAGTATCAGCGTCAGCTCCGACAGCCCAGGCGTTCAGGGCGCACGAGAGAGGATGGGAAGAAGGAGAGCGCGCGTACGCGAGGAGAGGCGGGCGGTGGAGGATGTGGGAGAGGAGCGCGCGGCTCATGGCGGTTCTCTGCTCTGCTCTGCTTCGGATTTGGCTGCGCGGCTCCGGATGGAGGAAGGAAGGAGGAGGAGAGAGTGCCGCACGCAGGCTGACGGGGCGGGTTGGGTTTTGAGATGGGGATCGAGTGGGCCGGGCCGGGCCGGGCTTGGAAGGGCCTGTGTTTTTCCAGGTGGCTCGGCCCGGCCTGGCACCGCAGAGTTTCTAGAGCCGGCCTACCGTGGGGCTACGTGTCGCGGCCTCTCCCGCGACGTGTCCCCGGACAAGAGGTGTCTTCGCTGTCCTCCGCACCGCACCGCGCTGCGCTGGTGCTTCTCCAGTTCTCCTCCTCCTCCTGGCGCCCCCTTTATGCGCGGGCTACGACGCAGCAGCTTGGCTCGCATTGCATCCACCACCAGAGCGGCGTGGGCGCGTCAGTGCAGCAGCAGCATATTCGGAGGAGCGAGAGCGGCGCCGTACTGCACCATGGCGGGACGATCGGGGGAGGAAGCGGACGCTGCGATGGCGGGCGTGGCCACCGGCGGCGTGGAGGACGCCTACGGCGAGGACCGCGCCACCGAGGACCAGCCCGTCACGCCGTGGGCCGTCTGCATCGCCAGGTACATACACGCATACGGCGGCCACCTTGTTCCATTGGTGCTCTGCTCGCCGTCGATCGTTGATTCTTACTACCTAGAACTTGGTTAATCAATCTGCAGTGGCCACTCCCTGCTGAGGGATCCGCGGCACAACAAGGGGCTGTCCTTCACGGAGAAGGAGCGGGACGCGCACTACCTGCGCGGCCTGCTGCCTCCGGCCATCCTGCCCCAGGAGCTCCAGGAGAAGCGGCTGCTGCAGAACGTGCGGCAGCTCGAGGTCCCGCTGCAGCGCTATATGTTCCTCATGGACCTTCAGGTCAGCTCAGCTCTCTCCGGACATGCGTGCATCTTCTTAGGCATGTCATCTTTCACCCTTGGCGTTGATGCGCTGATCTGTTTGTTTGCAGGAGAGAAATGAGAGGCTCTTCTACAAGCTCATGATCGACAACGTCGAGGAGCTGCTCCCCGTCGTCTACACGCCCACCGTCGGCGAGGCCTGCCAGAAGTACGGCTCCATCTTCAGGCGCTCGCAAGGCCTCTACATCAGTCTCAAAGACAAGTACGTGTCTGATCATTTCACTTAAGTTTTCAGTTTTCACATGGCCGGAGGCCAGTTTCTGTATCAAGTGAGTGAAACGCTTGCGTGGTGTTCCTGTTGCTGATGCTAGGGGGAGAGTACTGGAGGTGCTGAGGAACTGGCCGGAGAAGAGTATTCAGGTCATCGTTGTCACCGACGGCGAGCGCATCTTAGGCCTCGGAGATCTTGGCTGTCAGGTCAGTTACGGAATTATTTTCTTTAACTGAAAGTTATTGGCTTGGTGCTTACCATTAACATGGTTTTGGATTTCAGTTTCAGAAATATTTTAGCCATAGACGAAATTCATCAGTGATTTTGATTTTCATTTCGGTCAAAGCACCGAAATTTTCACTTGAAACTGATTGAGATCCAATCAAATATTTTGAAATTTCAAACAATAATTTGAATTTGTGGGTACTACAGAAATTGCTGAAATATTTTGACCGAAAGACAATTATGTCAATAATGAAATTTCGATGAAATCACACGAATGACCAGGAATGGAATTCCATCATGTGCAGGGCATGGGAATTCCCGTGGGGAAGCTTGCGCTGTACACGGCCCTTGGTGGCGTCAGGCCATCTGCTGTAAGTACTTGGAATTTGGACTCTGTCTTGCTCTGTTTTGCAATGACCAATTTCATAATTTTCATGCAACTATATACCATGTTTCCATTTGGCGTGCCAGTGTTTACCCATCACCATTGATGTGGGGACGAACAACGAAGAGCTACTGAACGATGAGTTCTACATTGGATTACGGCAAAGAAGAGCCACCGGCCAGGTTCCACTTCTGCTACGTTGGCTGTGCGCAGTCAGTTAACTAAATATGGCCATCAATCAGTCCCTCATGTTTCATCTCTTTTGCCTGCTTGATTTAGGAATACACTGAGCTTCTGGATGAGTTCATGGTTGCCGTGAAGCAGAACTATGGGCAGAAGGTTCTTGTCCAGGTATGAGAATAGTAGGAAGAACCCTCATTTCTGATCTGTAGTTGAGCTACTGGCATGGCCACTTACCCGAAACTTCTTCGACTTCTTATAGTTTGAAGACTTTGCAAACCACAATGCGTTTGCCCTTCTCGACAAGTACAAGGCGACCCATCTTGTCTTCAATGATGATATTCAGGTTTTGGGACCAGATTTCTGGTTTCTGTATGCTTATCTATCATCTACTGTACTGTGCAACGGTAAAGAAGTTAACTTTGGAAATGCGGTATTCACAGGGAACGGCTGCGGTGGTACTTGCCGGCCTTATGGCTGGTCTGAAGTTTGCTGGTGGAACTTTAGCTGATCACACATTCTTATTCTTCGGTGCCGGAGAGGTCAGTTTATCTTACATCGTACTAGGCTGGTTATGCATTGCTCATCATGGTTGCTTCTGACTGCTGCCAAGTGTATAAGCATCTACCAGCGCTGCGACATGACAGATTGCTTTGCATTCTTATTAACCTTAAAATGATTAAGTGAAGATTTGTTAGGGAGGTTTCAATTCAAAAACAGTAACAGATGGAAGACTTGTCTATAAAACAATTAGATGAAGGATTGACTATATAATATATAGTACTAGTTCAAGTTGCTTCTTGTTTTCATTCTTTAAATGCATCCTAATATATGTGCTCATATTATCAGTTTTCAGAACAATTTATGTAATGGTTTCTGAGTCGTTGCCAAGTTAGTAAGTATAAATCAAAGCCCAACTGTCTATTCTTTGCAGGCTGGTACAGGCATTGCTGAACTAGTTGCTCTGGAGATATCCATGCAGGTAGTTGGCTGGTTTAACCTCATCTGATTGTGCTTTGGAGAGTGTGTTACTAATTCTGCTCAAAAAATATTTCGGCTGTTGTGTTCCAGTCCAAGACTTCACAGGAAGAGGCTCACAAAAACATCTGGCTTGTTGATTCAAAGGTAATATCACTGTACCCCCCCCCCCCCCCCCCCCTCCTTTCATGTGTTGATAACCGGTCCGTAAATGATGCACGTTGTGTTTGCAGGGATTGATCGTGAGTTCGCGTAAAGATTCTATACAGCCCTTCAAGAAGCTATATGCACATGAGCATGAACCAGTGAAAGACCTTTTGAGTGCCATCAAGGTGCAAAACTAGAACTCTACTTTAGGGGCGCACATACAACCGTTGCGCACATAGTGTTCCACAGTTCTCTTCAAAAAAAAAATAGTGTTCCACAGTTCCAGTAAACACCTTACTTTTACCAAGCAGCACACTGATTTCCATTTTTTTTAGGATATCAAACCGACCGCACTAATAGGATCAGCCGGTGTGGGTCAAAGTTTCACAAAAGAGGTGATCGAGGCTATGTCTTCGATTAACAAGGTAGAACTAATAATATTGATAATTGTCACCAGAGAACTACTCATTGTCAACCTGCCTTTGTAATTATTTCATTACCCACAATGACTGAGAGCTAGTTCCTATCAAATGCAGAGACCAATCATCCTTGCGCTGTCCAACCCAACATCGAAATCTGAATGTACAGCTGAGCAGGCATATTCATGGAGTCAGGTGGTATTCCATTAATGATAACCCTTATGCCATCAGTGATAAATCAAAGTTTTGGTCAGATGCATGATGCTACATCTCACTGAAAACCACATACGCCTAATCATATCGTGTGTGTATGTGTAGGGCCGTGCAATATTCGGGAGTGGAAGCCCATTTGATCCGGTGAAATATAATGAGAAGCTTTTCGTACCCGCACAGGTTGGAAATCACCCGTGTTTGCGTGTATTATCTGTGGATGCTTTTTGTGCTTTGTGTGTTCTGATAGTGTGAAGTTACTCATCTCCATTGTGGAAACATCAGGCGAACAATGCATACATCTTCCCAGGATTTGGTTTAGGTGTAGTGATCTCCGGGGCGATAAGGGTGAAAGACGATATGGTCCTTGCTGCTGGTAATAATTCTACAAGAACCAAAGTGTTGTTCCAAATCAATGGGACTGTGCTACTCTGTTGAACTGCTCTAAGCCTGGATGATTATTTGTTTCATCTTTGGTGTTGGGCAGCTGAGGCCTTAGCCGAACAGGTCACGGCGGAGCATTTCGACAAAGGCCTGATCTATCCACCCTTCTCCAGCATCAGGAAGATATCAACTAACATCGCAGCTCGAGTCGCTGCAAAAGCCTACGACCTCGGTAAAATCTTCTTTCCTAGACCTGTAGCTCTCTTTCTCTTTAATAGCACTAGAAAGACACGATCACCAAACCCGTATGCTTGTCTGTACGAGCAGGACTGGCAAGCCATCTCCCTCGCCCAAAAGACTTGGTGAAGTACGCTGAGAGCTGCATGTACAGCCCCATCTACCGTTCATACAGATGAAGCCATGGCGCCTCATACTCTGACCATGAATAATGTTCCGTCGAACCTAGACTGTAATTTTGTATGTATGCTTGTTTAGTCGTATTTCCTTTGTTATCATATTATGCACTCTTAAATGAACTTTATAATGGCAGGCCGACACCCAGGTTTCAGGTCTATGTAATCGTGTAATAAAGTTGCGGACATGTTGTGTATGATCATAGTGGCATCCTTTACTTTTGATGTGATCGTATGACGAATACAGTACCATTTTATGGGGAACTATCTGTTGATCATAAAGGTGTCTTGTGCAAGCTTTTTACGTTGGGCTCAAAAGGGGGAAGACAACTACACCAACGTAAAGTAAGCCACGTACCCGTCTGAACAAAGTCGACCTGGAATTTGAATTCTAGATGAAATCGAACCACATTCAGCATGTGTACTGAACAAAGTCTGATCTTGAGCAAGAATTCTAGACAAAATCGCAGGCCACATCCAGCGTGGTCTCAAACGAGCAGACATTGGTATTGCACAAGGGACCCTTTGTTGCGCAGTTCCGGGAAGGCGAAGATAGGTTACTGGGTCTGCTGAAATATGAGGATAATCGCGCTGACCACGGCCTTACACGGGCGAAGATAGGTTACTGGGTCAGCTGAAAGATAAGGAGAATCATGCTGAGAACCACGACCACAACCTCATACGGACGATCGGTCCTTGGCCGATTGTGTGCCATCTTTAGTTTGGGAAATGCGGACACCCCAGAAGGATTTCGGAAGAAGGTTCCTTTTGTCAGCCCTGAACAGCCAGCCGATGTTGGACTCGCAGGCAGCACACAGCGCAATCGTCCACGTATATCTGCAGGATTCCTCTGGGTGTCAGCGTTACAAAGAGTGTGCAATTACAGAAGTACTCTCTCCGTTCCAAAATAAGTGTCGTGGTTTTAGTTTAAACAAGTCCAAATTTGAACTAAAACTATGACACTTATTTTGGGACGAAGGGAGTAGAATTCACAGAGGTCGCTCTGTTTTCCAGTTCAAGCTATGAAACTGAAAACGGATGACATGTTAGAGGGGTAGGGATCATACCCTGGGAACCAGCTGTGAGCATCAGAAGGATTGCCATGGAGTGCGAGCCCAGACGTGTTGTGCACTGTTATCACCTCCTGCGCACCTTTGTACAATAACGGCATGACATGAGGACCACATTGGTCAACACTAGACGGTATCACCATGTCACTCCGTCTAGCTATGAGAGCCTACAACAAGAATTCAACCTGTCATATCAGTTAAAAGTTCAACCTTGAATATATTTTTCTCTCTTTCAAATTTAGTTGTGCCTTTTGCTCAACTTCATAGCCAGCTTTACGTAATAAAGAAGGTTGCACATAAGTGTCTCTCTTTAATACATCTGCAGTAGGTAAATCACCTGCTGTTTTCTTACTGCAAATATACTCGCGAAAATCTCTAGTGAGTTTTAGCTATTCAGAGGTAGAGAAACACAGGTTCAGAACTGTTTCCTGGTATTTTCAAGGCGAACTGAAGCACTGAATGAACCCCCAAAACATGCAGAACTTATTAAACTGCAGCTCGTTTTATCTAGACCTCCTCTGCGAGAAATTTTGGTGGCAATGTTGTTGAAGTATCCTACATGAAGTAATTTGGTTTTATGTCACAGCTGTGGCATGCTGCAGCATACCAAATACTAGTATTGTGGTTGCAACTGCAGACCAGATACAGGCAAATCAAGTAACAAACCAAGCGTAAGCAGGACCGGAGCAGCTAATACTAAGAAACCACGTAAACAGAACTGAAGTAATGAAGATTGGGACATCAGGTAGAAGTGGGAAAAGAACCTGAAATATGAGGAACTTCAGTTAAATAACAGTTTCAAAATAATAAATCATTTACCAGGCAATTTCTACATCGTACGAGATTGAAGGCCTTGAGTAGCTGAATCTCTCGCTGCAACCGATATGATACTCCATCAATGTCAAGCAATTCCTGTCTCATAGACGCTGACACGGGTAGTTTGCTTCCAATAAGAAACGACAAAATATCTGGTTTTCTCACATAATCATCCATGCCTGGCTCTGCAATTATCTGATTCCACAAATCTGCCATGAAGGTTTAATCACAGCTAAGGTCATGCATACAGCACGGTACTGTCTAATCACAGCTTAACATACTGACAGAAATGGAAGGAATATTATCTGATTAAAAATAAATTAACATACAACAATAAGGACAAGGTTTGCTACATGACGACAAAGAAGAGGTGAAATAACTCGTACCTGCAGCCTTGCGTGCAAGTGAAGATGAATCGTACATATTGTAAACCCATCGGGGCCAAAATGATAATGGAGCCATCTTTGAATTATAAGCAGCACGGTATTGTCTCTGTTGTCCAGCATCTTTCTCTCTCACTGTTGATAAGGATTCAGGGGATGCAAAGCAAAGATCATCATCATCTCCGATGGTGGTATCCTTGACTGGCTGACTTAATGCACCAAATTCATTCACAGAACCATGCTTCTGCCAAGACAGTTCAGGCATGAGATATTCATCTTCATTTGAGGAATAGTATATTCCTGTATCTGTTACTGAATGGTCACTTGAAGTACTAGTGCATGACAGAGAATCCAAATCAAGATCAGAATCCATAAGATCTTTTTGCTTGAAACAAGATACACCCAAACTGTGCACTGATGAATCACATTGCTTGAAGGTATTACTTGCAGCTAACTGTCCAAATGCATCCCTTGGAGTTCTTAAAGGCATGTCTTCTTCAATGATTTGGATCTCACCCCATGGCTGTCAAGTAAATAAATAAATAAGGAAGGAAGGAAGTTGCACCCTCATGGCTCTGGCTCATAGCATTAGAGAACTGCAGGGTTCTCAACTAAATGTCAAAACTTACTACTTCATCGATGTCGACCCAACTGCGCCTAAGGCGAAACCGCTGCTGACCTCGAGTGATAACATTTGTCGAGCCATCATCCAATCGCCTAATTTCAAGTATCTATGTTATCAAATAAAAGCACAAGACCTTATTACTGAGAACTTATCACAGTGCAGATGAAGAACAATGGTTTGAGGATGAAAAAAGAGACTCCAGCAACAGATAGCATATCATAGTACACTTGTCTTCCTTGAAAGTTTGGGATAATACAAGACATAGAACACGCATTCACATTAAGGCCCTTCCCAGTCCTCCATGTTGTACAGGTGCTAAGCATGCCATATAGGCAAAAAATCTGATGTGGCAAAGTATTTAAGAGGAGAGAGAGGAGTTTGGTGACCCCAGGAAGAACCAATGCCAAGCGTGTGGACCTATGCAAAACACTTAAATGAAAGAAGTTTGCCCTGTGCATGGAAGAGTTTAGTTGTTGAACAATTAAAGGAAGGAAGCTAAGCAACAACAAACTAAGCACCTATGCATTGGGGACTTTAGTTCCTAAACGCTTTAATGCATCTAGCACCCCAACTAAGCACCTGTGCATTGGAAGAGGCCTAATATACGAACGATATATGTAGTGCATACTTGTGCTTGATTATGTTCTGTTGATTAACATACAAACCCATAAATTAGATTGAAACATGATAGTGACAGGTTGCTCCATTAAGATATTTGCAAGCATCAACTCGGCAAGTGTATACCATGTGCACTATCTAGTAATGATGACTAATGAATGGATGTGTCCTATGACATCATCATTTCCCTTGATGTATATCAATCAGGTGACAGGGGACCATGGGCATCCACAGATGCAACGTCTTAGCCTTGGCATTAGCTGGGTGTTTCTAGAAAAATAGTTCAACCAACGAAATACACCAAAAATAAGAACATACGTTTGATGAACTGATAATATGTAAACAAAAGATAAACAAATAACAGATGAATTACCAAACCACAATACAACATATACGATTTAAGACGGAAAGGATCTGTGGAAAAAGAAGCAACACCTCCGCTGTTGTGCCAACTGAAGCAATAGCATGATGCCCATCATTTACGTGTCGGTAGACATGAACCTAAAGTTGGAGAACTGTCAGAAAATAAAACTATAATAAGACACGGCAGAAGAACAGCAAGTAGCACTCACCACACCTATCATGCATGGATTATCAACATGGTTAATAGCCTTGTCAACAGCTGCTGCAAATCTAGGTTGAGTTACTCTAAGAGTCAGGGTAGCTTCAGGAAACAAAACAAATCCTGCAAAAGTATGCCATAAAATTGAATAAAATTGCTACGCTGTAAATGCCAGCCATTAAGGCATGGCTTTGTAAGCGACAAACAGAAGGATGACACAGATGTGTATTGAACCTCAATTGTACTTCGTCCGTTCAGAATAGATGATTTTTTTATTCTCTAATTGATAATTGAAGAGCTTTTGCTCCCAATTTCATTTCCATGGAATTGACAAACTATAACAGATGAGATAATTTTATTAAGTTATGCAGTTAATGTTAAGCACAAATAGATCAGCTATTGATAAAGAGAAACACCTAAATATGTATTGACGGTGTAGTCAGATCAATTTGAGATAAGCTCCCATGTCCTGGTATATTAGAATGAAGAGTCAGTAGGAATGCTACCTTGAAGAGAAAGCATAGGTAAACTGAGGAGTGCACCACCATCCAAGAAAGCAAATCTGCCCCGGGTATCATCAATCTCTGTCATATAAACAGACTTCAAAACTATGCAGCTGGCATGATACAACATGCTAAGATCAGCACTAATATTTACCACCAACATATGTGTTCAGGGAAGCCCGAGACATATTGACTGTAAACTCTCCAGAAGTGCTAGTCTCACCATCTCCATGAGTATTTCTGTGATAGAAGAATGAGGAAAAGGATCAGAGTAATGTCCTCATAAACATCAATGGAACTAACTGATAAAAAAATAGTTAAACAATTAATCAGAGAATTGGTACATTTCAGTGGACTAATAGCGCATGGTGTAATTGGTTTGAAAAAATCACCACGTTCTAGGACAGGTCAATTCATCGTAGATGGGATCATCCGGTGATTTCAGTGAGATGGCCCCATTCATCATCTTCAAACTAGCAGCTTATAACAGATGGTGTGCTGATGCCCAATTCAATCCTTTCCGGAACAAGCAAAATCATGAGGGCTGCAAGCCACTGCTCAAACCAAACCCCCAAATGGTGTACGAAGGGGAGAAGGCGCATCTAATCATCAGACGGAATCGCTGCAAGTGTGAGAAATTGTGAACACCATATAAACTACTTCGTCAGTCTTCCTACCGTCAGATCGTCCATTCACCCCCAAAGGGGAATACCACTATTTAACCTTGACTCCTGAATTGATGTATACCAAGAATGTTACGAGTTTTGGGTGCCAAATCACCTTAAACCAAATAGATTCGGAGCAATCGAAACCTATGAGCGCCATTGCCTACCGACCATCTCGGCAGCAGTTTCTACTATCAATTTCGAGCTCGAAAACCTTCCCCGACCCCAATTTCCACCGCCTCCGAGTTCAGAGTGGTGAGAAGGGCAGAAGGCACACCCCAGAGATGGGCGTGGGATGGTAATCACAAGGAAATGGTAAAATTGGGGCGACGGATGGGCGTGCTGGACCTGAGGAAGGTGGCGACGTCGGAGGAGGAGGAGGAGCCGGAGTCGTCGACCTCTTCGACCTCGAGCTCCTCCATGTCCAGCTCGAGGATCTGGTCCATCTGCCTCCGCATCCAGGCCGGCACCGCCATTCCGCCGCCGCCGCCTGAGGACCCAGGATGTGGAAGGGACGCCGATGAGTTTCGGCACTCCCCACTTCTCCTCTCCTCGTTTTTTTTTTTGACAGCACTTGTGCCTTCAGGCTTGTTGGTAGATTTCAGACCCTTCCCGGTTATACTTTTCACAAAACAAGTACAGTACTCTCGTTTTGAGTTTTTTTTTAAAAGAAAGATGTACCTCCGACCTCTGCATCTGAACTATGTATGCAGCCATGTTATTAATTATTCACAAAGACCATATAAGGTGATACATCAATAAGCCTGAAGCCATCATCTTGACAACACTGTTGCTACTCCTATTCTCTTGATGAAGGTGTGCCGAATATCCGGGCCTAATACCAAACAGACATCGCACCAAAGCCTAACATCTAAAGCCGGGTGTCCCATCCAAGCCACTACCTGGATTGGGTCCCACACCGACCTGGCACACTCCTGTGAGCACCGCACGCTGCGAGGGTCGTCACCTTCATCATCCCTCGGTCCATCCCCAGAGCAGAACTGAAGCACCGACATTGCCAGGCCTCTCTGCCATCAACGCCACCATGATGCCAGACAACTTCCTCCTCCTGCGCGAGTCCATCTCCACGCATCAGACGTCGAATCTCCACAGCGCCACGCCGCCGAGATCCGCCACCATTGATGTGTAAAATGAAGCACCGCTCCACCAAAGACGCCGTCCTCTAGTCCCTCGAGCCCGTGTGCACCTCCAAAAATGACGCCCCCAAGGGGAAAACGACACCAGAAAGCCGCCGTCATCCGATCTATTGATCTAGGGTTTCCCCCAGAGGTAGCAGAGAGTGGCCTTGAACTTCTCCTCCGTGATGCCTTCAGAAAGGAAACGACGTGGACATCGTCACCATCGTCGGCCTTGGCAATAGCCAATAGCAGGTTTTCACCCAGATCTGATTGAAGACCTCCATCTCTCATGCACGGGCCGCCGTCATCCTTACCGGGATCTGGATGATCCAGGCCGCCGCTAGTAAATTGCATGTTTAGTCCTCGTAGTCGCTGGCTTGTCACACAACCATCCTGGTACTCGTAGAATGCTCCAATATGGTACTCATATATGTGCATACGTAATGGATACAGTACTGCCTACAGACGTGTGTATACAAGGTGTTGGGACTATTGCCACATCAGCATACAGTAGAAGTGTGAATCCAAATGTGACAGTATAAGAGAGACGAATAATAACTTTTGTTTTAGAGAGAAATAATAACTTGGCGGTACACGAGAGAAATAATATAAATAAATAATAACTTGGCAGTACATGAGAGAAAAATAATATATGAAATAAATAATATGATCGCAGGGTTCCAACATTGGTAGTTATCACCGGCTCTCTAAATCTCTTCTTCATGTCGATGAGGCATAACTCAAGAAATTCACCAACAATTTTTTTTCATAAGCATTATCTTTATTTTATAATTTATTAAGAGTGGATATAGATTATTGAAATAAATGGAGGATAAGAAAACTAAAGTGTAGAGTAATGCTACATAAACTAGCTATCAATGTTAGTACAATGATACAAGACAAATGTACCAAAAAGAGCAATGCATAGATAAATTTCATCGGTAGCATTGATCTTATTCAATATTTCGGTAAGAATAAATATGATATGATAATTTGGAGAAATGAAGACTAGAACGGAAATTCACTTTGGCACATGGGAGCCATCAGAAAAAACATTTCAAAATGTAAAAAAATCCAAACAAAATTTCGACACAAATATCTCGATATTCTATTTGTGCAAAACAAAGCTTCACACAAAACCAATTTTTTTGTAGCTAGTGTAAAAAAGACAAAAATATCTCGTGAGAAGCCCTTTTTAACATTGAATTTTGTATTTTTCACACGCGACACAAGAGTTGTCGGTTGAAACTTTAGCATGATCCTTTATACTAATAGGGAAAGGTGGTTTCTCAGTATAAGCGGTAGGAACAACAGAATCATTATAAGTGATGGTCTTTTCTTCAACTTTAATGGGTGCAACTACTTTTACTTCAATGGGAGGATTATATTTAAACCACTTCTCCTTAAGGAGATCGACATGAGTAGCAAAGGATTCACAAAAAGAAGCTACTATCTCAGAGTCAAATCCATATTTAGTGCTAAATTCACGGAAAGCATCAGTATCCATAAAAGATTTAACACAATCAAACTTAGGTGTTATACCTGACTCCTTACCTTCGTCGAGGTCCCAATCTTCAAAGTTGCATTTAATTCTTTTTAATAAATCCCATTTGAATTCAATAGTCTTCATTATAAAAGATCCAATACAAGAAGTATCGAGCATGGAGCGATTACTGAGAGAAAGTCGAGCATAAAAATTTTGAATAATCATTTCTTTTGAGAGCTCATGATTGGGGCATGAATATAACATTGACTTAAGCCTCCCCCAAGCTGGAGCGATGCTTTCTCCTTCACGAGGCCAAAAATTATATATATCATTACGATCACGATGAACAAGAAGCATGGGATAAAACTTCTGATGAAATTCCAATTTTAATCGTTGGTAGTTCCATGATCCAACATCATCACATAGCCTCAACCATGTCAATGCATCTCCCTTCAAAGATAAATGGAAGACCTTCTTCTTGATAACATCCTTGGGCATACCTGCAAGCTTAAATAATCCACAAACTTCATCCACATAGATTAGGTGCAAATCGGGATATAATGTTTCATCACCTGTGAAAGGATTAGCCGGCAGTTTCTCTATCATACCCGAAGGAATTTCAAAGTAAACATTTTCAGTAGGTTCAGTAGGTTGATGAGCAACTATTTGCTCTATTGGTCGGGGTGACGATACCCCGAACAAGCCCCTCAAAGGATTATGTTCCAAAGTAACAAGTGACAGTAAATTTTAGCACACTATATAAATTTTTC
This sequence comes from Triticum urartu, assembly GCF_056163025.1. NCBI lineage: Eukaryota > Viridiplantae > Streptophyta > Magnoliopsida > Poales > Poaceae > Triticum > Triticum urartu. The sequence goes on along the minus strand of NC_141875.1, from coordinate 499,253,790 downwards.
CTTACCAAATTCAACCTACCAAAGGCGCTTTACTCCCCGGCAATGGCGCCAGAAAAGAGTCTTGATGACCCACAAGTGTAGGGATCTATCGTAGCCTTTTCGATAAGTAAGAGTGTGTCGAACCCAACGAGGAGCATAAGGAAATGATAAGCGGTTTTCAGCAAGGTATTCTCTGCAAGCACTGAAATTATCGGTAACAAATAGTTTTCTGATAAGGTAATTTGTAACGGGTAGCAAGTAATAAAGGTAAATAAGGTGCAGCAAGATGGCCAATCCTTTTTGTAGCAAGGGACAAGTCTGGAAAAACTCTTATATGAAGGGAAGCACTCCCGAGGACACATGGGAATTATCGTCAAGCTAGTTTTCATCACGTTCATATGATTCACGTTCGATACTTTGATAATCTGATATGTGGGTGGATCGGTGGTTGGGTATTGTCCTTACTTGGACAAGCATCCCACTTATGATTAACCCCTATTGCAAGTATCTGCAACTATAACAGAAGTATTAAGGTAAACCTAACCATAGCATGAAACATATGGATCCAAATCAGCCCCTTACGAAGCAACGCATAAACTAGGGTTTAAGCTTCTGTCACTCTAGAAACCCATCATCTACTTATTACTTCCCAATGCCTCCCTCTAGGCCCAAACAATGGTGAAGTGTCATGTAGTCGACGTTCACATGACACCACTAGAGGGATGACAACATACATCTCATCAAAATATCGAACGAATACCAAATTCACATGACTACTTATAGCAAGACTTCTCCCATGTCTTCAGGAACAAAAGTAACTACTCACAAAGCATATTCATGTTCACAATCAGAGGGATATTAATATGCATAATGGATCTGAACATATGATCTTCCACCAAGTAAACCAACTAGCATCAACTACAAGGAGTAATCAACACTACTAGCAACCCACGGGAACAAATCTGAGGTTTGGATACAAAGATTGGATACAAGAGATGAACTAGGGTTTGAGATGAGATGGTGCCGGTGAAGATGTTGATGGAGATTGACCCCCTCCCGATGAGAGGATCGTTGGTGATGATGATGGTGATGATTTCCCCCTCCCGGAGGGGAGTTTCCCCGGCAGAACAGCTCCGCCGGAGCCTTAGATTGGTTCCGCCTCGTGGCGGAGGAGTTTCGTCCCGTGAGCTTGCTTCTGTTTTTTTCCTCGACGAAAGACTTCATATAGCCAAAGATGGGCATCGGAGGGCCACCAGGGGGCCCACGAGGCAGGGGGGCGCGCCCCCCACCCTCATGGACGGTGGTTGGCCCCCCTCCGGTACTTCTTTCGCCCAATATTTTTTGAGAGAATTCCTTATTTGGCCCTTTCTTAAAATTTGCTTCCCTATTTGGCCCAAAATAAAAAAAAGTTCCCTATTTGAAACCTAAAGTAATTTTTGTTCCTTATTTGACACTTTCGTCCATTTTAGACAACAAATGGTTTAAGTGTGAAGTGAAAAGACCATTTTGCCCTTAGTCCATTGTGTAACTATCCTGGATGCAGTAAAAAAGCAACTAGTTCACCCATATTTTTGGGATGTTTAATGGATGATGCGCATATATGTGTATGCCCTAATATTTTGTTCATTAAGTAAGTCTGTGCGTGTAAAACCATACAAATATACTCGCAGAAAAGTACAACACCATATACCATATTTTGGTTAGTCTCGCCGGCCGATTAGCCCACGACATTGAGGAGGTCTCGGCTTTGCGTCCACACACATGGCGCCGTGACATGCGGGTTGAGGGGAGCCTCGGCGTGGAGCCTGGCGGCGCGCGTGCGTGCGTCTCCTCCGAGCCAAGCCTGGTGGTCTGCGTGCGAGTCTTCCCTCACGGTTGCACGGGACGGGAGGCTTTATCTTTTTTTGGCTTTATCGATCGCTGATAGCTAACAAGGGCCTTGGCTCGTTGAGTCACCATTGGATGCGCAAATATGGACTTACGGAGTATACATGAGTGCATGCATGCTGGCCAATTACAAACTTGGATAGTTTTGCATGTACGTATTTGTCTCTTTTAGCAATTATTTCTTTTGGATCAAAGTGTAAAACTTCAATCTTTTCGCAGCACTCTATTCTACATGATGAACTCTACAAATAAAGTCCAATATTGAATATATTCTCTCACTCATAAATTTTCTAGCAACACGTGGGACCTACACATCATACAATAGTACTTTGCTAGATCAAACTTATATTTTTCTCACATATATACACTCGTATTTATTTGTTTGCCGGTCCACCACGGCTTACATAAATAATTGAGTTTAGTGCATAAAAAATTCATCAAACACTAATCAAAATATGGTATTGTACAAATTATACGGATGTTTTGTACAGCTTTTACATGTATAAACCAGATTACATAAGGAAGAAAATATTGAAGCATACATATACATGTGCATCATCCATTGAACATCCTAAAAACATGGGGATACTGATTGCTTTTTACTACATCCAAAATAGTTACAAAATGCACTAGGGGCAAAATGGTCTTTTGACCTCATACTTAACACCGTTAGTGTCTAAAATGAACAGAAGTGTCATATAAGGAACAAAATTTACTTTAGGTGTCAAATAGGGAAGAAAATTTTATTTTGGGTCAAATAGGGAAGCAAACTTTAAGAAAGGGCCAAATAAGGAATTCTTTCATATTTTTTATATATTCTGAAACATGCTCCCGTGAAGTTTCGGGACTTTTGGAGATGTGCATAATAGGTCTCTAATATTTGCTCGTTTTCCATCCCAGAATTCCAGTTGCCGGCATTCCCCCTCTTCATGTAAACCTTGTGAAATAAGAGAGAATAGGCATAAGTATTGTGACATAATGTGTAATAACAGCCCATGATGCAATAAATATCGATATAAAAGCATGATGCAAAATGGACGTATCAGCCATGCTATGTACCAAACATATTGTGTACCTTACCAAGAGTTTGGTAAGAGGGTACAATAGTGATCCAGGAGTAGATCACTGAACAGCGGTCAAAATTATCCTTAGTTACCTAAGAGGACTAAGGAAATGTTTCTCGGTTATGGAGGTGATAAAGAGTTTGTCGTAAAGAGTTACGTCGATGCAAGCTTTGACACTGATCTAGATGACTCTAAGTCTCAATCTAGATACATATTGAACGTGGGAGCAATTAGCTAGAGTAGCTCCATGCAGAGCATTGTAGACATAGAAATTTGCAAAATACATACGGATCTAAATGTGGCAGACCCATTGACTAAAACTTCTCTCACAAGCAAAACATGATCACACATTAGTACTCTTTGGGTGTTAATCACATAGCAATGTAAACTAGATTATTGACTCAGATGTGAACTACGACTGTTAATCACATAAAGATGTGAACTATTAGTGTTAAATCACATGGTGATGTGAACTAGATTATGGACTCTAGTGCAAGTGGGGGGCTGAAGGAAATATGCCCTAGATGCAATAATAAAGTTGTTATTTATATTTCCTTATATCATGATAAATGTTTATTATTCATGCTAGAATTGTATTAACCGGAAACTTAGTACATGTGTGAATACATAGACAAAACAAAGTGTACCTAGTATGCCTCTACTTGACTACCTCGTTAATCAAAGATGGTTAAGTTTCCTAACCGTAGACATGTGTTGTCATTTGATGAACACGATCACATCATTAGGAGAATGATGTGATGGACAAGACCCATCCGTTAGCTTAGCATAATGATCGTTAAGTTTTATTGCTATTGCTTTCTTCATGGCTTATACATATTCCTTTGACTATGAGATTATGCAACTCCGAATACCGGAGGAACACCTTGTGTGCTATCAAATGTCACAATGTAACTGGGTGATTATAAAGATGCTCCACAGGTGTCTCCGAAGGTGTTTGTTGGGTTGGCATAGATCGAGATTAGGATTTGTCACTCCGATTATCGAAGAGGTATCTCTGGGCCCTCTCGGTAATGCACATCATGGTAAGCCTTTCAAGCAATGTGACTAATGAGTTAGTGATACGTCCATTTTGCATCATGCTTTTATATCGATATTTATTGCATTATGGGCTGTTATTACACATTATGTCACAATACTTAGGCCTATTCTCTCTTATTTTACAAGGTTTACATGAAGAGGGAGAATGCCGGCAGCTCGGATTCTGGGCTGGAAAAGGAGAAAATATTAGAGACCTATTCTGCAGAGCTCCAAAAGTCCTGAAACTTCAGGAAGTTATTTCCAAAATATATAAAAAATACTGAGCGCAAGAAGTACCAGAGGGGGCCACACACTAGCCACGAGGGTGGGGGGAACGCCCTACCCCCCTAGGCGCGCCCCCTGCCTCGTGGGCCCCCTGATGGCCCTCCGATGCCCATCTTCTGCTATATGGAGTCTTTCGTCGAGGAAAAAATCATAAGCAGGCTTTCGGGACGAGACTCCGCCGCCACGAGGCGGAACCTTGGCGGAACCAATCTAGGACTCCGGCGGAGCTGTTCTGCCAGGGAAACTTCCCTCCGGGAGGGGGAAATCATCACCATCGTCATCACCAACGATCCTCTCATCGGGAGGGGGTCAATCTCCATCAACATCTTCACCAGCACCATCTCATCTCAAACCCTAGTTCATCTCTTGTATCCAATCTTTGTATCCAAACCTCAGATTGGTACCTGTGGGTTGCTAGTAGTGTTGATTACTCCTTGTAGTTGATGCTAGTTGGTTTACTTGGTGGAAGATAAGTTAACTGAATATTTGTTCAGTTAAGTTGAGTTACATTTTGGCCATATCAATCAAGCTCATTTAACTTAATCCTTGTTTAGTTAAGTTCGGTTACATTTTGGGCATATCAATCAAGCTCATTTAACTGAATCCTTGTTTAGTTAAGTTGATTTACAATTTGGACATATCAATCAAGCTCATTTAACTGAATATTTGGCTCAGAAAAGACCAAGTGCAGTTAAGTGAATATTTGGCTCAGAGAGCTCAGAGAAGACAAAGTTAACTGAATATTGACAACAAATTGGAAGATTCAACATTGACACTGAAACATTGATATTACTTCATAGATACATATCCATTACAACCATACAGCCAAAATAACATCATATCCATTACAGCCATAGATACATATCCAGCTCAGACACCTACTAATTTATCAACATCTCACTTCTTGATAATGAAGATGAAAGACATCACAGAAAGAACCACAACACTAGCCATAAGAAGCTTTAGCACTAGCAGGATCTCTCTATCTAATCCAAGATGCATAGCAACTTGTTGCTTGGTAGCAAGGTTTTTCTCACTAGGGCTGTCAAAATTCACCCTGCCTGCAATGCCTCTTCCAGCCAAGGCCCTTCCAGCTAAGTTTCTTCCTGCCATCCACTCTGTCCTCTTCCTCTCAAGATCTTCCCTCCTATCCTCAGCTGCACTAATTGCATCTACAACAACATTACCAACAAGAACTCTAGTTTCAACCAGATGCTGCACATATTCCATCTCCCAGCGCCAGAAATCACAGGTGACCTACAACCAAAGCAATGCAATGTGTGAAAATGACTGACAAAGTGCAGTTAACATGAAAAAATGTTCAGTTAAGGACTAAAATTCAGTTAACCATGGATACTAAGCACATTCAAGACTTCTAATCACATGATGGCTACCGAACATTCAGTTAAGAGATCTCTTCAGTTAACTTCTAAGCACATCACAACTAGTTAACCCAGCCATCATGCCTACTGAGCACAACATGCCTACTGAACATGGCAGGTGCATGAATCGAACAGAGCAAGATTGAAGCTTACATTGTCGTGGGTGCACTTGTAGAAAACCCAGCCATTGTGCTCATTGGTGCTAGAGCGTTAGCACTTGATAGGTTCGCCACAATCGGGGCATCCGACCAGTGGCACCTCAACAGAGCGGCCACGGAGACCAGAGCGCACACCAGAGCGGGAGGATCTCGCAGATGACATGCCATCGGCGAGAGGTGGCAGCAGATCCAGGCGGTGGTGGCTGCGGCGACGACGGCGGAGCTGATGACGACGACTAGGGTTCGAGACGGGAGAGGAGAGGGAGAGGTGCGGTGTGGTGCGGTGGGTGCGGTCCGACCAGGTGGTGTCGTGTGGTCGATCCGACCAGGTGGGTGGGTGAGATGCGACCAGGTGAGGCGCGGTCCGACCAGGCGGGGGGACAAACGCAAATTCGTCATTTTTGCAATAAACCCCCTTGTATCCCCCCGCCCAGGGCGTCTTCTGATGAGCTGGCAGTCAAAGCCCGCGTTGACTAGCCAGTCAACAGCCAAGTCAGCAGATACATAGAGGAAATGGTATTTTGGACCATAGACGACCACTTGAGACAAGTTGCAGGACTGTATTTTGGGTATTTGCAAGTACGAGGAGAAATACGGCCAACGCGACAAGTATAAGGACCTGTAGTGAATTTTTCTCTATTAAAAATACTGAGCGCAAGAAGTACCAAAGGGGGGCCACACACCAGCCACGAGGGTGGGGGCCGCGCCCTACCCCCCTGGGCGCACCCCCTTGCCTCGTGGGCCCCCTGGTGGCCCTCCGATGCCCATCTACTACTATATGGAGCCTTTCGTCGAGGAAAAAATCATAAGCAAACTTTCGGGACGAGACTCCGCCGCCACGAGGCAGAACCTTGGCGGAACCAATCTAGGGCTCCGGCGGAGCTGTTCTGCCGGGGAAACTTCCCTCCGGAAGGAGGAAATCATCACCATCGTCACCACCAACGATCCTCTCATTGGGAGGGGGTCAATCTCCATCAACATCTTCACCAGCACCATCTCATCTCAAACCCTAGTTCATCTCTTGTATCCAATCTTTGTATCCAAACCTCATATTGGTACTTGTGGGTTGCTAGTAGTGTTGATTACTCCTTGTAGTTGATGCTACTTGGTTTACTTGGTGGAAGATCATATGTTCAGATCCATTATGCATATTAATACCCCTCTGATTGTGAACATGAATATGCTTTGTGAGTAGTTATGTTTGTTCCTGAGGACATGGGAGAATTCTTGTGATAACCCACAAGTATAGGGGATCGTAACAATTTTCGAGGGTAGAGTACTCAACCCAAATTTATTGATTCGACACAAGGGGAGCCAAAGAATATTCTCAAGTATTAGTAGCTGGGTTGTCAATTCAACCACACCTGGAAACTTAATATCTGCAGCAAGGTATTTAGTAGCAAAGTAATATGATAGTGGTGATAATGGTAGCAAAAGGTAACGATAGCAAAAGTAATGTTTTTAGTATTTTGTAGTGATTGTAACAATAGCAACGGAAAAGTAAATAAGCGAAGAACAATATATGGAAAGCTCGTAGGCAATGGATCGGTGATAGAGAATTATGTCGGGTGTGGTTCATCCTGTAACAATCATAACCTAGGGTGACACAGAACTAGCTCCAATTCATCAATGTAATGTAGGCATGTATTCCGAATATAGTCATACATGCTTATGGAAAAGAACTTGCATGGCATATTTTTGAAGGAAATATGCCCTAGAGGCAATAATAAAGTTATTATTTATTTCCTTAATTCATGATAAATGTTTATTATTCATGCTAGAATTGTATTAACCGGAAACATGATACATGTGTGAATACATAGACAAACAGAGTGTCACTAGTATGCCACTACTTGACTAGCTCGTTGATCAAAGATGGTTATGTTTCCTAGCCATAGACATGAGTTGTCATTTGATTAACGGGATCACATCATTAGGAGAATGATGTGATTGACTTGACCCATTCCATTAGCTTAGCACTCGATCGTTTAGTATGTCATAAAAGATTTAACACAATCAAACTTAGGTGTCATACCTGACTCCTTACCATTGTCAAAGTCCCAATCTTCATAGTTGCGTTTAATTCTTTCCAATAAATCCCATTTGAATTCAATAGTTTTATCATAAAAGAGATAGCACAAGAAGTATCAAGCATGGTGCGATTGTTATCAGAAAGCCGAGCATAAAATTTTTGAATAATCATTTCTCTTGAGAGCTCATGATTGGGGCATGAATATAACATTGATTTAAGCCTCCCCCAAGCTTGAGCGATGCTTTCTCCTTCGCGAGGCCAAAAATTATATATATAATTGCGGTCACGATGAACAAGATGCATAGGGTAATACTTTTGATGAAATTCCAATTTCAATCTTCTATAGTTCCATGATCTCGTATCATCACATAGCCTATACCATGTCAATGCATCTCCCTTAAAAGATAAAGGGAAGACCATCTCCTTAGCAACATCATCGGGTATACCTGCAAGCTTAAATAATCCACAAACTTCATCCACATATATTAGGTGTTCATCAGGATGCTTTGTTCCATCTCCTGTAAAAGGATTAGCTAGCAGTTTTTCTATCATACCCGAAGGATACTCATAAGGAATTTCATTTTCAATAGGTTCGGTAGGTTGAGGAGCAACTCTTTGCTCTACTGGTCGGGGTGAAGATACCCCAAACAAGCCCCTCAGAGGATTACTTTCCATATTAACAAGTGACAGTAAATTTCAGCACACTATATAAATTTTCCTTACCAAATTCCACCTACCAAAGGCGCTTCACTCCCCGGCAACGGCGCCAGAAAAGAGTCTTGATGACCCACAAGTATAGGGGATCTATCATAGTCCTTTCGATAAGTAAGAGTGTCGAACCCAACGAGGAGCAGAAGGAAATGATAAGCGGTTTTCAGCAAGGTATTCTCTGCAAGTATTGAAATAAGTGGTAACAGATAGTTTTGTGATAAGATAATTTGTAACGAGCAACAAGTAATAAAAGTAAATAAAGTGCAGCAAGGTGGCCCAATCCTTTTTGTAGCAAAGGACAAGCCTGGACAGACTCTTATATAAGGAAAAGCGCTCCCAAGGACACATGGGAATATCGTCAAGCTAGTTTTCATCACGTTCATATGATTCGCGTTCGGTACTTTGATAATTTGACATGTGGGTGGACGGGTGCTTGGGTGATGTTCTTACTTGAACAAGCATCCCACTTATGATTAACCTCTATTGCAAGCATCCGCAACTACAACAAAAGTATTAAGGTAACCCTAACCATAGCATGAAACATATGGATCCAAATCAGCCCCTTACGAAGCAACGCATAAACTAGGGTTTAAGCTTCTGTCACTCTAGCAACCCATCATCTACTTATTACTTCCCAATGCCTTCCTCTAGGCCCAAATAATGGTGAAGTGTTATGTAGTCGACGTTCACATAACACCACTAGAGGCTAGACAACATACATCTCATCAAAATATCGAACGAATACCAAATTCACATGACTACTAATAGCAAGACTTCTCCCTTGTCCTCAGGAACAAACGTAACTACTCACAAAGCATATTCATGTTCATAATCAGAGGGGTAATAATATGCATAAAGGATCTGAACATATGATCTTCCACCAATTAAACAAACTAGCATCAACTACAAGGATTAATTAACACTACTAGCAACCTACTAGCACCAGTCCCGGACTTGAAGACAAGAATTGGATACAAGAGATGAACTAGGGTTTTGAGATGAGATGGTGCTGATGAAGATGTTGATGGAGATTGCCCTCTCCCGATGAGAGGAGCGTTGGTGATGACGATGGCGATGATTTCCCCCTCTGGGAGGGAAGTATCCCCGGCAGAACAGCTCTGCCTTAGCTCTAGATTGGATCCGCCAAGGTTCCGCCTCGTGGCGGCGGAGTTTCGTCCCGAAAAGTTCCTTGTTATTTTTTTCTCGACGAAAGACTTCATATAGGAGAAGATGGTCATCGGAGAGCCACCAGGGGGCCCACGAGGTAGGGGGCGCGCCCTAGGGGTCCTCGTGGAAAGGGTGTGGGCCCCCTGGTCTTCATCTTTGGCGAGGATTTTTCATTATTTATTATAAGGTATTCCGTGGAGTTTCAGGACTTTTGGAGTTGTGCAGAATAGGTCTCTAATATTTGCTCCTTTTCCAGCCCAGAATTCCAGCTGCTGGCATTCTCCCTCCTTATGTAAACCTTGCAAAATAAGAGAGAATAGCCATAAGTATTGTGACATAATGTGAAATAACAGCCCATAATGCAATAATATCGATATAAAAGCATGATGTAAATGGACGTATCAGTCCTTTCCGGTCTGCTTCTTATTTTCCTATTTTTCTAAATATTCCAAAACGGAGAAAAATTGACATTGGAACTGTTTTGGAGTTGGTTTACTTACCGTACCACGTACCTATTCCTTTTTGTAGTATGAAACGTTCCGGAAAGTGTCCCTTATGTATTCCTTCGGGGTTAAGGTTTCAATAATATTAGTTTCAACATTTATGGGATTACCTGAGATATAATGTTTGATTCTTTGACCGTTTACCACCCTTGGATTTGTGCCTTCGAAGTTGTTGATTTTTATGGCACCGGAACGATAGACCTCCTCGATAACGTAAGGACCTTCCCATTTAGAGAGAAGTTTGCCTGGAAAATATCTTAAACGAGAGTTGTATAGCAATACATAATCACCTACATCAAACTCACGCTTTTGTATCCTTTTGTCATGCCATCTTTTAACTTTTTCTTTAAACAATTTGGCATTTTCATAGGCTTGGGTTCTCCATTCATCAAGTGAGCTAATGTCGAATAACCTCTTCTCACCGGCAAGTTTGAAATCATAATTGAGTTCTTTAATGGCCCAATATGCCTTATGTTCTAATTCAAGAGGTAAGTGACATGCTTTACCATAAACCATTTTATACGGAGACATACCCATAGGATTTTTATATGCAGTTCTATAGGCCCATAATGCATCATCAAGTTTCTTGGACCAATTCTTTCTAGATCTATTAACAGTCTTTTGCAAAATTAATTTGAGCTCTTTGTTACTCAATTCTACTTGACCACTAGATTGTGGGTGATAAGGAGATGCAATTCTATGATTAACGTCATACTTAGCAAGCATTTTACGAAAGGCACCATGAATAAAATCTGAACCACCGTCGGTCATTAAATATCTGGGGACTTGATACGTCTCCAACATATCTATAATTTTTTATTGTTCCATGCTATATTATATCCTGTTTTGGACATTATTGGGCTTTATTATACACTTTTATATTATTTTTGGGACTAACCTATTAACCGGAGGCCCAACCCAGAATTGTTTTTTTGCCTATTTCAGAATTTAGCACAAAAAGAATATCAAATGGAGTCCAAACCGAATGAAACCTCCGGGAACGTGATTTTCGAAACAAACGTGATCCGGAGGACTTGGACCCTACATCAAGACTTCAACTAGGAGGGCACGAGGTAGGGGGCGCGCCTACCCCCCCCCCCCCATGCGCGCCCTCCACCCTCGTGGGGCCCATGTTGCTCCACCGACATACTTCTTCCTCCTATATATACCTACGTACCCCCAAACTACCAGATACGGAGCCAAAACCCTAATTCCACCACCATAACTTTCTGTATCCACGAGATCCCATCTTGGGGCCTTTTCCGGAGCTCCGCCAAATCACGGAGGGCTTCCACATCAACACCATAGCCTCTCCGATGAAGTGTGAGTAGTTTACTTCAGACCTTCAGGTCCATAGTTATTAGCTAGATGGCTTCTTCTCTCTTTTTGGATCTCAATACAAAGTTCTCCCCCTCTCTTGTGGGGATCTATTCGATGTAATCTTCTTTTGCGGTGTGTTTGTTGAGATCGATGATTTGTGGGTTTATGATCAAGTTTATCTATGAACAATATTTGAATCTTCTCTGAATTCTTTTATGTATGATTGGTTATCTTTGCAAGTCTCTTCGAATTATCAGTTTGGTTGGGCCTACTAGATTGATCTTTCTTCCAATGGGAGAAGTGCTTAGCTTTGGGTTCAATCTTGCGGTGTCCTTTCCCAGTGACAGTAGGGGCAGCAAGGCACGTATTGTATTGTTGCCATCGAAGATAACAAGATGGGGTTTATATCATATTGCATGAGTTTATCCCTCTACATCATGTCATCTTGCTTAAAGCGTTACCCTGTTCTCTTGAACTTAATACTCTAGATGCATGCTGGATAGTGGTCGATGTGTGGAGTAATAGTAGTAGATGCAGGCAGGAGTCGGTCTACTTTTCTCGGACGTGATGCCTATATACATGATCATACCTAGATATTCTCATAACTATGCTCAATTCTGTCAATTGCTCAACAGTAATTTGTTCACCCACCATAATACTTATGCTCTCGAGAGAAGCCACTAGTGAAACCTATGGCCCCCGGGTCTATTTTCCATCATATTAATCTTCCAATACTTAGTTATTTCCTTTGCCATTTTTTTTACTTGCATCTTTATTTCTCCTTATCATAAAAATACCGAAAATATTATCTTATCATATCTATCATATCTCACTCTAGTAGGTGACCGTGAAGGGATTGACAACCCCTTTATCGCGTTGGTTGCGAGGAGTTTATTTGTTTGTGTAGGTGCGAGGGACTCGTGCGTGGCCTCCTACTGGATTGATACCTTGGTTCTCAAAAACTGAGGGAAATACTTACGCTGCTCTGCTGCATCACCCTTTCCTCTTCAAGGGAAAACCAACGCAGTGCTCAAGAGGTAGCAGGACTCCAAACCTCAGAAAAATAACTTCTTTAAGCATCTTAATAGAGGTGTTATGATCAGCACTACTAGTTGGAATAGCTTCTACCCACTTAGTAATGTAATCAACAATGACTAAAATATGTGTATACCCGTTAGAGGAAGGAAAAGGTCCCATACAATCAAAGCCCCAAACATCAAATGGTTCAATAACCAGTGAATAATTCATAGGCATTTCTTGACGTCTACTAATATTACCAATTCTTTGACATTCATCACAAGACAAGACAAACTTACGGGCATCCTTGAAGAGAGTAGGACAATAAAAACCGGATTGCAATACCTTATGTGCAGTTCTATCTCCAGCATGGTGTCCTCCATAAGCCTCGGAGTGACACTTGCGTAGGATATGTTCCTGTTCATGCTCAGGTACACAACGTCTAATAATACCATCTACTCCTCCTTTATAAAGACGTGGGTCATCCCAAAAGTAATGTCTCAAATCATAGAAGAACTTTTTCTTTTGCTGGTATGTGAAACTAGGTGGTATAAATTTAGCAACAATATAATTAGCATAATCAGCATACCATGGAGCAGTTTGAGAAGCATTTATGACATTTAATTGTTCATCAGGAAAGCTATCATCAATAGGTAGTGGGTCATCAATAACATTTTCTAACCTAGACAGGTTGTCTGCAACGGGGTTCTCAGCTCCCTTTCTATCAATAATATGCAAATCAAATTCTTGTAGCAAGAGAACCCATCTAATAAGTCTAGGTTTAGCATCTTTCTTTTCCATAAGGTATTTAATAGCAGCATGATCAGTGTGAATAGTTACTTTAGAATCAACAATATAAGGTCTGAATTTATCACAAGCAAATACAACTGCTATAAATTCCTTTTCAGTAGTAGCATAATTTCTCTGGGCATTGTCTAGAGTCTTGTTGCATATTGAATAACATTTAATTTCTTATCAACTCTTTGCCCTAGAACAGCACCTACAACATAATCACTAGCATCACACATAATTTCAAAGGGTAAATTCCAATCAGGTGGCTGAACAATAGGTGCAGAAATCAATGCTTTCTTAAGTATTTCAAATGCTTCTACGCAATCATCATAAAAAACAAAAGGAATATCTTTTTGTAATAGATTAGTCAGAGGCCGGGAAATTTTTGAGAAGTCCTTAATGAACCTCCTATAAAAACCGGCATGACCCAGAAAACTTCTTATACCTTTGATGTCCTTGGGACACAGCATCTTTTCAATAGCATCAACTTTAGCTTTATCAACTTCAATACCTCTTTTAGAAATTTTATGCCCCAAGACAATACCTTCATTAACCATAAAGTGGCACTTCTCCCAATTCAAGACAAGATTAGTTTCTTCACATCTCACTTCTTTCATCTTAGGATTCAGCCATTGTTGATGATCAATAACTGGTTTGGCGACTTCCTTCAAATTTATTTTGTGTTGACATAGAGTGGGACTAATGCCCTTAAGATCATCAAGAGTATATCCAATAGCAGAACGGTGCTTCTTCAGAGTTTTCAATAATTTCTCTTCCTCCTTCTCTGAAAGGTTAGCACTAATAATAACAGGATATATTTTCTTTTCATCAAGATAAGAATATTTAAGAGTATCAGGTAATGGTTTAAGCTCAGACACGGGATCACCCTTGGGTGGAGGAGGATCCCGTAGGATTTCAACAAGCAAATTGTGTTTCAGAATAGGTCCCTGTTTAAAGAATACTTCATCTATTTCCCTTCTTTCATTCATAAACATATCATTCTCATGGTCTAGCAAATATTGTTCTAAAGGATCATTAGGAGGCACAACAATAGAAGCAAGACCAATAATTTCATCTTTACTAGGCAATTCTTTATCATGGGGTTGTCTACGAAATTTAGAAAAAATTAAACTCATGAGACATATCATCCAAACCAATAGTAACAACATCCTTCTTTCAATCTATCTTAGCATTAACAGTGTTCAAGAAGGGTCTACCAAATATAATGGGACAAAAGCTATCTTGAGGGGAACCAAGAACAAGAAAATCAGCACGATATTTAGCCTTCCCACACAAGACTTCAACGTCTCTAACAATCCCAATTGGTGAAATAGTATCTCTATTAGCAAGCTTAATGGTAACATCAATACCTTCTGTCTCAGCTGGTGAAATATCATGCATAATTTCGTTGTATAAGGAAATAGGTATTGCACTGGCACTAGCACCCATATCACACAAGCCATGATAACAATGATCTCCTATTTTAACAGAAATAACAGGCATGCCTACCACAGGTCTATGTTTATCTTTAGCACCAGGTTTAGCAATTCTAGCAGTCTCATCACAGAAATAAATAACATGCCCATCGATATTATCAGCCAGGAGATCTTTAACAATAGCAATATTAGGTTCAACTTTAACTTGCTCAGGAGGTGTATAAGTTCTAATATTACTTTTATGAACCATAGTTGAAGCTTTAGCATGATCCTTTATTCTAACAAGGAAAGGTGGTTTCTCAACATAAGTAGTGGGAACAACAGGATCATTATAAGTGATAGTCTTTTCTTCAACTTTAATAGGTGCAACTACTTTTGTTTCAATGGGAGGATTATATTTAAACCACTTCTCCTTGGGGAGATCAACATGAGTAGTGAAGAATTCATAGAAAGAAGCTACTATCTCAGAGGCAAGTCCATATTTAGTGCTAAATTTACGAAAAACTTCGGTATCCATAAAAGATTTAACACAATCAAACTTAGGTGTTATACCTGACTCTTTAACTTTGTCGAGATCCCAATCTTGAGAATTGCGTTTAATTCTCTCCAATAAATTCCATTTGTATTCAATAGTCTTCATCATAAAGGAACCAGTACAAGAAGTATCGAGCATGGAGCTATTGTTGTCAGAAAGCCGAGCATAAAAGTTTTGAATAATCATTTCTCTTGAGAGATCATGATTGGGGCATGAATATAACATTTACTTAAGCCTCCCGCAAGCTTGAGTGATGCTTTCTCCTTCGCGAGGCCAAAAATTATATATATAATTAAGATCACGATGAACAACATGCATAGGATAAAACTTCTGATGGAATTCCAATTTCAACCGTTTGTAGTCCCATGATCCCATATCATCACATGGCCTATACCATATCAATGCATCTCCCTTCAAAGATAAAGGGAACACCTTATTCTTGATAACATCATCGGGCATACCTGCAAGCTTAAATAACCCACAAACTTCATCCACATAGATTAAGTGTGAGTCGGGATGCAATGTTCCATCTCCTGCAAAAGGATTAGCTAGCAGTTTCTCTATCATACCCGAAGGAATTTCGAAGTAAACATTTTCATTTTCAGTAAGTCCAGTAGGTTGAGGAGCAACTATTTGCTCTACCGGTCGGGGTGAAGATACCCCAAACAAGCCCCTCAAAGGATTACTTTCCATAGTAACAAGTGAGAGTAAATTTCAGCACACTATATAAATTTTTCCTTACCAAATTTCACCTACCAAAGGCGCTTCACTCCCCAGCAACAGTGCCAGAAAAGAGTCTTGATGACCCACAAGTGTAGGGATCTATCGTAGCCTTTTCGATAAGTAAGAGTGTCGAACCCGAAGAGGAGCAGAAGTAAGTGATAAGCGGTTTTCAGTAAGGTATTCTCTGCAAGCACTGAAATTATCGGTAACAGATAGTTTTGTGATAAGGTAATTTGTAACGGGTAGCAAGTAATAAAAGTAAATAAGGTGCAGCAAGATGGCCCAATCCTTTTTATATCAAAGGACAAGCCTGGACAAACTCTTATATGAAGGAAAGCGTTCCCGAGGACACATGGGAATTATCATCAAGCTAGTTTTCATCACGATCATATGATTCGCGTTCGGTACTTTGATAATTTGATATGTGGGTGGACCGGTGCTTGGGTGCTGTCCTTACTTGGACAAGCATCCCACTTATGATTAACCCCTATTGCAAGCATCCGCAACTACAACAGAAGTATTAAGGTAAACCTAACCATAGCATGAAACATATGGATCCAAATCAGCCCCTTACGAAGCAACGCATAAACTAGGGTTTAAGCTTCTGTCACTCTAGAAACCCATCATCTACTTATTACTTCCCAATGCCCCCTCTAGGATCAAACAATGGTGAAGTGTCATGTAGTCGACGTTCACATGACACCACTAGAGGGATGACAACATACATCTCATCAAAATATCGAACGAATACCAAATTCACATGACTACTAATAGCAAGATGATACGTCTCCGTCGTATCTACTTTTCCAAACACTTTTGCCCTTGTTTTGGACTCTAACTTGCATGATTTGAATGGAACTAACCCGGACTGACGCTGTTTTCAGTAGAATTGCCATGGTGTTATTTATGTGCATAAACAAAAGTTCTCGGAATGACTTGAAACTTCATGGAGATTGTTTTTGGAAATAATAAAACATACTGGCAAAAGATCAAGACCAGGGGGCCCACACCCTAGCCACGAGGGTGGGGGCACGCCTGCCCCCCTGGGCGCGCCCCCCTACCTCGTGGGCCCCCTGGAGCTCCTTCGACCTCAACTCCAACTCTATATATTTGTGTTCGGAGAGAAAAAAATCAGAGAGAAGGATTCATCACGTTTTACGATACGGAGCCGCCGCCAAGCCCTAAACTCTCTCGGGAGGGCTGATCTGGAGTCCGTTCGGGGCTCCGGAGAGGGGAATTCGTCGCCATCGTCATCATCAACCTTCCTCCATCACCAATTTCATGATGCTCGCCGCCGTGCGTGAGTAATTCCATCGTAGGCTTGCTGGACGGTGATGGGTTGGATCAGATTTATCATGTAATCGAGTTAGTTTTGTTAGGGCTTGATCCCTAGTATCCACTATGTTCTGAGATTGATGTTGCTATGACTTTGCTATGCTTAATGCTTGTCACTAGGGCCTGAGTGCCATGATTTCAGATCTGAACCTATTATGTTTTCATCAATATATGAGAGTTCTTGATCCTATCTTGCAAGTCTATAGTCACCTACTATGTGTTATGATCCGGCAACCCCGAAGTGACAATAAACGGGACCACTTCCGGTGATGACCGTAGTTTGAGGAGTTCATGTATTCACTGTGTGTTAATGCTTTGGTCCGGTACTCTATTAGGACCCCGCTGCCACAGGAGGGTAGGACAAAAGTGTTGGGGAACGTAGTAATTTCAAAAAAAAATCCTACGCACACGCAAGATCATGGTGATGCATAGCAACGAGAGGGGAGAGTGTTGTCCACGTACCCTCGTAGACCGAAAGCGGAAGCGTTAGCACAACGCGGTTGATGTAGTCGAACGTCTTCACGATCCGACCGATCCAAGTACCAAACGCACGGCACCTCTGAGTTCAGCACACGTTCAGCTCGATGACGTCCCGCGAACTCCAATCCAGCAGAGCTTCACGGGAGAGTTCCGTCAGCACGACCGCGTGGTGACAGTGATGATGTTGCTACCGACACAGGGCTTCGCCTAAGCACCGCTACAATATGACCGAGGTGGAATATGGTGGAGGGGGGCACCGCACACGGCTAAGAGATCAATGATCAATTGTTGTGTCCATGGGGTGCCCCCCTGCCCCCGTATATAAAGGAGCAAGGGGGGAGGCAGCCGGCCTAGGAGGAGGGCGCACCAAGGGGGGAGTCCAACTCCCACCGGGAGTAGGACTCCTCCTTTCCTTGTTGGAGTAGGAGAGAAGGAAAGAGGAGGAGAGGAAGAAGGAAAAGGGGGCTGAACCCCTTGTCCAATTCGGACCAGAGGGGGGCCGCGCGCCTCCTTCCTTTTGGCCTGTCTCCTCTATTCTCGTATGGCCCAATAAGGCCCATATACTCCCCGGCAAATTCCCCTAACTCTCCGGTACTCCGATAAATACCCGAATCACTCGGAACCTTTCTGATGTCCGAATATAGTCGTCCAATATATCGATCTTTACGTCTCGACCATTTCGAGACTCCTCGTCATGTTCCCGATCTCATCCCGGACTCCGAACTCCTTAGGTACATCAAAACTCATAAACTCATAATATAACTGTCATCGAAACTTTAAGCGTGCGGACCCTACGGGTTCAAGAACAATGTAGACATGACCGAGACACGTCTCCGGTCAATAACCAATAGCGGAACCTGGATGCTCATATTGGCTCCCACATATTCTACGAAGATCTTTATCGGTCAAACCGCATAACAACATACGTTGTTCCCTTTGTCATCGGTATGTTACTTGCCCGAGATTCGATCGTCGATATCTTAATACCTAGTTCAATCTCGTTACCGGCAAGTCTCTTTACTCGTTCCGTAATACATCATCTCGCAACTAACTCATTAGTTGCATTGCTTGCAAGGCTTAAGTGATGTGCATTACCGAGAGGGCCTAGAGATACCTCTCCGACAATCGGAGTGACAAATCCTAATCTCAAAATATGCCAACCCAACATGTACCTTTGGAGACACCTGTAGAGCACCTTTATAATCACCCAGTTACGTTGTGACATTTGGTAGCACACAAAGTGTTCCTCCGGTAAACGGGAGTTGCATAATCTCATAGTCATAGGAACATGTATAAGTCATGAAGAAAGCAATAGCAACATACTGAATGATCAAGTGCTAAGCTAACGGAATGGGTCAAGTCAATCACATCATTCTCCTAATGATGTGATCCCGTTAATCAAATGACAACTCATGTCTATGGCTAGGAAACATAACCATCTTTGATCAACGAGTTAGTCAAGTAGAGGCATACTAGTGACACTCTGTTTGTCTATGTATTCACACATGTATCATGTTTCCGGTTAATACAATTCTAGCATGAATAATAAACATTTATCATGAATTAAGGAAATAAATAATAACTTTATTATTGCCTCTAGGGCATAGTTCCTTTAGTCTCCCACTTGCACTAGAGTCAATAATCTAGTTCACATCGCCATGTGATTTAACATCAATAGTTCACATCTCTATGTGGTTAACACCCATAGTTCACATCGACATGTAACCAACACCCAAAGGGTTTACTAGAGTCAGTAATCTAGTTCACATCGCTATGTGATTAACACCCAAAGAGTACTAAGGTGTGATCATGTTTTGCTTGTGAGATAATTTTAGTCAACAGGTCTGTCACATTCAGATCCGTAAGTATTTTGCAAATTTCTGTCTATAATGCTCTGGACGGAGCTACTCTAGCTAATTTCTCCCACTTTCAATATGTATCCAGATTGAGACTTTGAGTCATCTGGATCAGTGTCAAAACTTGCATTGACGTAACCCTTTATGACGAACCTTTTGTCACCTCCATAATCGAGAAACATATCCTTATTCCACTAAGGATAATTTTGACCAATGTCCAGTGATCTACTCCTAGATCACTATTGTACTCCCTTGACAAACTCAGGGCAGGGTATGCAATAGGTCTGGTACACAGCATGACATACTTTATAGAACCTATGGTTGAGGCATAGGGAATGACTTCCATTCTCTCTCTATCTTCTGCCGTGGTCGGGTTTTGAGTCTTACTCAACTTCACACCTTGTAACGCAGGCAAGAACTCCTTCTTTAACTGTTCCATTTTGAACTACTTCAAAATCTTGTCAAGGTATGTACTCATTGAAAAACTTATCAAGCGTCTTGATCTATCTCTATAGATCTTGATGCTCAATATGTAAGCAGCTTCACCGAGGTCTTTATTTGAAAAACTCTTATTCAAATATCCCTTTATGCTATCCAGAAATTCTATATCATTTCCAATCAATAATATGTCATCCACATATAATATCAGAAATGCTACAGAGCTCCCACTCACTTTCTTGTAAATACAGGCTTCTCCAAAAGTCTGTACAAAACCAAATGCTTTGATCACACTATCAAAGCGTTTATTCCAACTCCGAGAGGCTTGCACCAGTCCATAAATGGATCGCTGGAGCTTGCACACTTTGTTAGTTCCCTTTGGATCGACAAAACCTTCTGGCTGCATCATATACAACTCTTCTTCCAGAAATCCATTCAGGAATGCAGTTTTAACATCCATTTGCCAAATTTCATAATCATAAAATGCGGCAATTGCTAACATGATTCGGACAGACTTAAGCATTGCTATGGGTGAGAAGTTCTCATCGTAGTCAATCCCTTGAACTAGTCAAAAACCTTTTGCAACAAGTCGAGCTTTGTAGACAGTAACATTACCGTCAGCGTCAGTCTTCTCCTTGAAGATCCATTTATTCTCAATTGCTTGCCAATCATTGGGTAAGTCAATCAAAGTCCATACTTTGTTCTCACACATGGATCTCATCTCAGATTTCATGGCCTCAAGCCATTTTGCGGAATTCTGGGCTCACCATCGCTTCCTCATAGTTCGTAGGTTCATCATGGTCAAGTAACATGACCTCCAGAACATGATTATCGTACCACTCTGGTGCGGATCTCACTCTGGTTTACCTACGAGGTTCGGTAGTAACTTGATCTGAATTTACATGATCATCATCATTAGCTTCCTCACTAATTGGTGTAGGAGTTATAGAAACATATTTCTGTGATGAACTACTTTCCAATAAGGGAGCAGGTACAGTTACCTCATCAAGTTCTAATTTCCTCCCACTCGCTTCTTTCAAGAGAAACTCCTTCTCTAGAAAGGATCCATTCTCAGCAATGAATAACTTGCCTTTGGATTTGTGATAGAAGGTGTACCCAACATTTTCTTTTGGGTATCCTATGAAGACGCACTTCTCCGATTTGGGTTTGAGCTTATCAGGTTGAAACTTTTCCACATAAGCATTGCAACCTCAAACTTTAAGAAACGACAACTTTGGTTTCTTGCCAAACCACAGTTCATACGGTGTCGCCTCAATGGATTTAGATGGTGCCCTTTTTAACGTGAATGCAGCTGTCACTAATGCATAACCCCAAAACTATAGTGATTAATCGGTAAGAAACATCATAGATTGCACTATATCCAATAATAGTACGGTTATGACGTTCAGACACACCATTATGTTGTGGTGTTCCAGGTGGCATGATTTTGTGAAACTATTCCACATTGTTTTAATTGAAGACCAAACTCGTAACACAAATATTCGTCTCCGTGATCAGATCATAGAAACCTTATTTTCTTGTCACGATGATTTTCCACTTCACTTTGAAATTCTTTGAACTGTTCAAATGTTTCAGATTTATGTTTCATCAAGTAGATATACCCATATCTGCTCAAATCATCTGTGAAGGTCAGAAAATAAAGATACCCGCCGCGAGCCTTAACACTCATCGGAACGCATACATCAGTATGTATTATTTCCAATAAGCCAGTTGCTTGCTCCATTGTTCCATAGAACGGAGTTTTAGTCATCTTGCCCATAAGGCATGTTCGCAAGCATCAAGTGATTCATAATCAAGTGATTCCAAAATCCCATCAGCATGGAGTTTCTTCATGCGATTTACACCAATATGACCTAAACGGAAGTGCCACAAATAAGTTGCACTATCATTATTAACTTTGCATCTTTTGGCTTCAATATTATGAATATGTGTATCACTACGATTGAGATCCAACGAACCATTTTCATTGGGTGTATGACCATAGAAGGTTTTATTCATGTAAACAGAACAACAATTATTCTCTAACTTAAATGAATAACCGTTTTGCAATAAACATGATCAAATCATACTCATGCTCAACGCAAACACCAAATAACACTTATTTAGGTTCAACACTAATCCTGAAAGTATAGGGAGTGTGCGACGATGATCATATCAATCTTGGAACCACTTCCAACACACATCATCACTTCACCCTTAACTAGTCTCTGTTCATTCTGCAACTCCCGTTTCGAGTTACTACTCTTAGCAACTGAACCAGTATCAAATACCAAGGAGTTGCTACGAACACTAGTAAAATACACATCAATAATCTGTATATCAAATATACCTTTGTTCACTTTGCCATCCTTCTTATCCGCCAAATACTTGGGGTAGTTCCACTTCCAATGACCAGTCCCTTTGTAGTAGAAGCACTCAGTTTCAGGCTTAGGTCCAGACTTGGGTTTTTCACCTGAGCAGCAACTTGCTTGCCGTTCTTCTTGAAGTTCCCTTTCTTTCCCTTTGCCCTTTTCTTGAAACTAGTGTTCTTGTTAATCATCAACACTTGATGCTCTTTCTTTATTTCTACCTTCATCGATTTCATCATCATGAAAAGCTCGGGAATCGTTTCCGTTATCCCTTGCATATTATAGTTCATCACGAAGTTCTGCTAACTTGGTGATGGTGACTAGAGAATTCTGTCAATCACTATTTTATCTGGAAGATTAACTTCCACTTGATTCAAGCGATTGTAGTACCCAGACAATCTGAGCACATGCTCACTGCTTGAGCTATTCTCCTCCATCTTTTTGCTATAGAACTTGTTGGAGACTTCATATCTCTCAACTCGGGTATTTGCTTGAAATATTAACTTCAACTCTTGGAACATCTCATATGGTCCATGACGTTCAAAACGTCTTTGAAGTCCCGATTCTAAGCCGTTTAAGCATGGTGCACTAAACTATCAAGTAGTCATCATATTGAGCTAGCCAAACGTTCATAACATCTGCATCTGCTCCTGCAATAGGTTTGTCACCTAGCGGTGCATCAAGGACATAATTCTTCTGTGCAGCAATGAGGATAAACCTCAGATCACGGATCCAATCCGCGTCATTGCTACTAACACCTTTCAACTTAGTTTTCTCTAGGAACATATCAAAAATAAAACAGAGGAGCTAAACGCGAGCTATTGATCTACAACATAGATATGTTAATACTACCAGGACTAAGTTCATGATAAATTTAAGTTCAATTAATCATATTACTTTAAGAACTCCCACTTAGATAGACATCCCTCTAATCATCTAAGTGATCACGTGATCCATATCAACTAAACCATAACCGATCATCACGTGAAATGGAGTAGTTTTCAATGGTGAACATCATTATGTTGATCATATCTACTATATGATTCACGCTCGACCTTTCGGTCTTCGGTGTTCCGAGGCCATATCTGCATATGCTAGGCTCGTCAAGTTTAACCCGAGTATTTCTGCGTGTGCAAAACTGGCTTGCACCTGTTGTAGATGGACGTAGAGCTTATCACACCCGATCATCACGTGGTGTCTAGGCACGACGAACTTTGGCAACGGTGCATACTCAGGGAGAACACTTTTATCTTGAAATTTAGTGAGAGATCATCTTATAATGCTACCGTTAATCAAAGCAAGATAAGATGCATAAAAGATAAACATCACATGCAATCAATATAAGTGATATGATATGGCCATCATCATCTTGTGCTTGTGATCTCCATCTCCTGAAGCACCGTCATGATCACCATCGTCACCGGCGCAACACCTTGATCACCATCGTAGCATTGTTGTCGTCTCGCCAATCTTATGCTTCCACGACTATCGCTACCGCTTAGTGATAAAGTAAAGCATTACAGCGCAATTGCATTACATACAATAAAGCGACAACCATATGGCTCCTGCCAGTTGCCGATAACTCGGTTACAAAACATGATCATCTCATACAATAAAATTTAGCATCATGTCTTGACCATATCACATCACAACATGCCCTGCAAAAACAAGTTAGACGTCCTCTACTTTGTTGTTGCAAGTTTTACGTGGCTGCTACAGACTTAGCAAGAACCGTTCTTACCTACGCATCAAAACCACAACGATAGTTTGTCAAGTTGGTGATGTTTTAACCTTCGCAAGGACCGGGCGTAGCCACACTTGGTTCAACTAAAGTTGGAGAAACTGACACCCGCCAGCCACCTGTGTGCAAAGCACATCGGTAGAACCAATCTCGCGTAAGCGTACGCGTAATGTCAGTCCGGGCCGCTTCGTCCAACAATACCGCCGAACCAAAGTATGACATGCTGGTAGGCAGTATGACTTATATCTCCCACAACTCACTTGTGTTCTACTCGTGCACAACATCAACGCATCAAACCTAGGCTCGGATGCCACTGTTGGGGAACGTAGTAATTTCAAAAAAAAAATCCTACGCACACGCAAGATCATGGTGATGCATAGCAACAAGAGGGGAGAGTGTTGTGCACGTACCCTCGTAGACCGAAAGCGGAAGCGTTAGCACAACGCGGTTGATGTAGTCGAATGTCTTCACGATCCGACCGATCCAAGTACCGAACGCACGGCACCTCCGAGTTCAGCACACGTTCATCTCGATGACGTCCCGCGAACTCCGATCCAGCAGAGCTTCACGGGAGAGTTCCGTCAGCCCGACGGCTTAGTGAAAGTGATGATGTTGCTACCGACGCAGGGCTTCGCCTAAGCACCGCTATGATATGACTGAGGTGGAATATGGTGGAGGGGGGCACCGCACACGGCTAAGAGATCAATGATCAATTGTTGTGTCCATGGGGTGCCCCCTGCCCCCGTATATAAAGGAGCAAGGGGGAGGCGACCGGCCTAGGAGGAGGGCGCACCAAGGGGGGAGTCCTACTCCCACCGGGAGTAGGACTCCTCCTTTCCTTGTTGGAGTAGGAGAGAAGGAAAGAGGAGGAGCGGAAGAAGGAAAAGGGGGCTGCACCCCTTGTCCAATTCGGACCAGAGGGGGGCCGCGCGCCTCCTTCCTTTTGGCCTCTCTCCTCTATTCCCGTATGGCCCAATAAGGCCCATATACTCCCCGGCGAATTCTTGTAACTCTCTGGTACTCCGATAAATACCCGAATCACTCAGAACCTTTCCGATGTCCGAATATAGTCTTCCAATATATCGATCTTTACGTCTCGACCATTTCGAGACTCCTCGTCATGTTCCCGATCTCATCTGGGACTCTGAACTCCTTCGGTACATCAAAACTCATAAACTCATAATATAACTGTCATCGAAACTTTAAGCGTGCAGATCCTACGGGTTCGAGACCAATGTAGACATGACCGGAGACGTGTAACCAATAGCGGAACCTGGATGCTCATATTGGCTCCCACATATTCTACGAAGATCTTTATCGGTCAAACCGCATAACAACATACGTTGTTCCCTTTGTCATCGGTATGTTACTTGCCCGAGATTCGATCGTCGGTATCTTAATACCTAGTTCAATCTTGTTACCGGCAAGTCTCTTTACTCGTTCCTTAATACATCATCTCACAACTAACTCATTAGTTGCATTGCTTGCAAGGCTGAAGTGATGTGCATTACCGAGAGGGCCCAGAGATACCTCTCCGACAATCGGAGTGAAAAATCCTAATCTCAAAATACGCCAACCCAACATGTACCTTTGGAGACACCTGTAGAGCACCTTTATAATCACCCAGTTACGTTGTGACGTTTGGTAGCACACAAAGTGTTCCTCCGATAAACGGGAGTTGCATAATCTCATAGTCATAGGAACATGTATAAGTCATGAAGAAAGCAATAGCAACATACTAAACGATCGAGTGCTAAGCTAATGGAATGGGTCAAGTCAATCACATCATTCTCCTAATGATGTGATCCCGTTAATCAAATGACAACTCATGTCTATGGCTAGGAAACATAACCATCTTTGATCAACGAGCTAGTCAAGTAGAGGCATACTAGTGACACTCTGTTTGTCTATGTATTTACACATGTATCATGTTTCCGGTTAATACAATTCTAGCATGAATAATAAACATTTATCATGAATTAAGGAAATAAATAATAACTTTATTATTGCCTCTAGGGCATATTTCCTTCAAAAAGATGCCATGCAAGTTCTTTTCCATAAGCATGTATGACTATATTCGGAATACATGCCTACATTACATTGATGAATTGGAGCTAGTTCTGTGTCACCCTAGGTTATGATTGTTATAGGATGAACCACACCCGACATAATTCTCTATCACCGATCCATTGCCTACGAGCTTTCCATATATTGTTCTTCGCTTATTTACTTTTCCGTTGCTATTGTTACAATCATTACAAAATACTAAAAACATTACTTTTGCTATCGTTACCTTTTGCTACCATTATCACTACTATCATATTACTTTGCTACTAAATACCTTGCTACAGATATTAAGTTTCCAGGTGTGGTTGAATTGACAACCCAGCTGCTAATACTTGAGAATATTCTTTGGCTCCCCTTGTGTCGAATCAATAAATTTGGGTTGAGTACTCTACCCTCGAAAATTGTTGCGATCCCCTATACTTGTGGGTTATCACAAGAATTCTCCCATGTCCTCAGGAACAAACATAACTACTCACAAAGCATATTCATGTTCACAATCAGAGGGGTATTAATATGCATAATGGATCTGAACATATGATCTTCCACCAAGTAAACCAAGTAGCATCAACTACAAGGAGTAATCAACACTACTAGCAACCCACAAGTACCAATATGAGGTTTGGATACAAAGATTGGATACAAGAGATGAACTAGGGTTTGAGATGAGATGGTGCTGGTGAAGATGTTGATGGAGATTGACCCCCTCCCAATGAGAGGATCGTTGGTGGTGACGATGGTGATGATTTCCTCCTTCCGGAGGGAAGTTTCCCCGGCAGAACAGCTCCGCTGGAGCCCTAGATTGGTTCCGCCAAGGTTCCGCCTCGTGGCGGCGGAGTCTCGTCCCGAAAGTTTGCTTATGATTTTTTCCTCGACGAAAGGCTCCATATAGCAGTAGATGGGCATCGGAGGGCCACCAGGGGGCCCACGAGGCAAGGGGGTGCGCCCAAGGGGGTAGGGCGCGGCCCCCACCCTCGTGGCTGGTGTGTGGCCCCCCTTTGGTACTTCTTGCGCTCAGTATTTTTAATAGAGAAAAATTCACTACAGGTCCTTATACTTGTCGCGTTGGCCGTATTTCTCCTCGTACTTGCAAATACCCAAAATACAGTCCTGCAACTTGTCTCAAGTGGTCGTCTATGGTCCAAAATACCATTTCCTCTACGTATCTGCTGACTTGGCTGTTGACTGGCTAGTCAACGCGGGCTTTGACTGCCAGCTCATCAGAAGACGCCCTGGGCGGGGGGATACAAGGGGGTTTATTGCAAAAATGACGAATTTGCGTTTGTCCCCCCGCCTGGTCGGACCGCGCCTCACCTGGTCGCATCTCACCCACCCACCTGGTCGGATCGACCACACGACACCACCTGGTCGGACCGCACCCACCGCACCACACCGCACCTCTTCCTCTCCTCTCCCGTCTCGAACCCTAGTCGTCGTCATCGGCTCCGCCGTTGTCGCCGTAGCCACCACCGCCTGGATCTGCTGCCACCTCTCGCCGACGGCATGTCATCTGCGAGATCCTCCCGCTCTGGTGTGCGCTCTGGTCTCCGTGGCCGCTTTGTTGAGGTGCCACTGGTCGGATGCCCCGATTGTGGCGACCTATCAAGTGCTAACGCTCTAGCACCAATGAGCACGATGGCTGGGTTTTCTACAAGTGCACCCACGACAATGTAAGCTTCAATCTTGCTCTGTTCGATTCATGCACCTGCCATGTTCAGTAGGCATGTTGTGCTCAGTAGGCATGATGGCTGGGTTAACTAGTTGTGATGTGCTTAGAAGTTAACTGAAGAGATCTCTTAACTGAATGTTCGGTAGCCGTCATGTG
Organism: Triticum urartu; assembly: GCF_056163025.1. NCBI lineage: Eukaryota > Viridiplantae > Streptophyta > Magnoliopsida > Poales > Poaceae > Triticum > Triticum urartu. The sequence goes on along the minus strand of NC_141875.1, from coordinate 499,225,653 downwards.
ATTAGAAGTCTTGAATGTGCTTAGTATCCATGGTTAACTGAATTTTAGTCCTTAACTGAACATTTTTTCATGTTAACTGCACTTTGTCAGTCATTTTCACACATTGCATTGCTTTGGTTGTAGGTCACCTGTGATTTCTGGCGCTGGGAGATGGAATATGTGCAGCATCTGGTTGAAACTAGAGTTCTTGTTGGTAATGCTGTTGTAGATGCAATTAGTGCAGCTGAGGATAGGAGGGAAGATCTTGAGAGGAAGAGGACAGAGTGGATGGCAGGAAGAAACTTAGCTGGAAGGGCCTTGGCTGGAAGAGGCATTGCAGGCAGGGTGAATTTTGACAGCCCTAGTGAGAAAAACCTTGCTACCAAGCAACAAGTTGCTATGCATCTTGGATTAGATAGAGAGATCCTGCTAGTGCTAAAGCTTCTTATGGCTAGTGTTGTGGTTCTTTCTGTGATGTCTTTCATCTTCATTATCAAGAAGTGAGATGTTGATAAATTAGTAGGTGTCTGAGCTGGATATGTATCTATGGCTGTAATGGATATGATGTTATTTTGGCTGTATGGTTGTAATGGATATGTATCTATGAAGTAATATCAATGTTTCAGTGTCAATGTTGAATCTTCCAATTTGTTGTCAATATTCAGTTAACTTTGTCTTCTCTGAGCTCTCTGAGCCAAATATTCACTTAACTGCACTTGGTCTTTTCTGAGCCAAATATTCAGTTAAATGAGCTTGATTGATATGTCCAAATTGTAAATCAACTTAACTGAACAAGGATTCAGTTAAATGAGCTTGATTGATATGCCCAAAATGTAACCGAACTTAACTAAACAAGGATTAAGTTAAATGAGCTTGATTGATATGGCCAAAATGTAACTCAACTTAACTGAACAAATATTCAGTTAATTGATTGGTCCACAACAATGCACACCGGCACCCTACAACTTGCATTGTATGTTTGCATTTGGCCCACAACCACCAGATACACCTTTGCTTCCTCCCCAGCCACAAGTATATCTCTTCCACCACCAGATCCATCACCACTCGTTCCCCTTCTTCTCTTCTTCTCCAGCACCACAAAGTTCTTCTCTTCACCAGATCATGGTGTCGTGGGATGATCTCCCTAGCTCTTCTGGAGACGACTCTGTTACCAGCAAGGTTGGTCATCTCCTACTAGGGTTACCAACAGCTAGGGTTTTGTTTCTTCATTCTGAACAAATCTGGATTTGTTTTAGGCTCCTGCCACAATTTTCTGTGAGGAATGGAGAGGCCTGGCCATAGATTTGCCTAGTTTTACATGTCAGCATGGAACTTTGTGTGAGAAGGTTGTGGCATTTGAATCAGTTGATACTGGCAGGAGGTTCCTAACCTGTGCCCAGAAGGTTAGTACAAACTCATTCACACTGTCAAAAGTTTTAAAAGCTCAAATTTTAGTTATTTTTCAGTAGTCAATTTGTATGCCATTTAAAGTGCTATGTTTAGTTAACTGAAATTTGTTGAGTAGTTAACTGAATTTCTTGATTAGTTAACTGAAATTATGTTTGTTTTAAATTCATAGGAAGTACCTAGCTGCAACTATGTGGAGTGGGTTGACCCTGAGTGGCCTGATGTTATGAAGATGAGCCAAGCTAGGATATGGAGCATGTATGAAGAGGAGACAAAACAGAATCTCAGACAAAATGTTCTGAATGTTGAGGAAAACTTGAAGATTTTGGAAGAGAAGAAGAAGTTGGAAAAAGAGCTTAGCAATTTCAAAGTTGATTTTGCTAATCTTGTGGCTGAGAAGGAACATGCAATTAGCCAATTAGGCAGCACACAAATTGCTATGGCTGATCTTAGGGAAGAGCTTGAGAAGAGGAAGACGAATGACAAAACATTAACAAGCATTCATCAGGTATTCAGGGCTAAGGCGTAAAAAGAGAGAGATCAAGTGATCCAGGAGAGGGACCAAGTCATTGGAGAGAGGGATAAATTAAAGCAAGAGAAGAGAAAGCTTGAATACATGATTGGTGACTTGTTCAAACACAAAGAGGACACCAAGGAGAAGATAAGGAAGCTTAAGGGGATGCTAGATGATTTTGATTGAGCTGATGTTGTTGTACTACATGCTGAATGATTTAACTGATGTTGTACTGATGTTGTACTGATCTAGTACTAGATGCTTAATGAATTTGATTGAACTGATGTTGTACTAGATGCTCAAATTCCAGTTTGATGTTATTCAAGTCAATTTGTTTGTCCAGTAGCTAACCACATATGCATACCGAACAGTTCAACTGCAAGAATTCATTTAGCTGATGTTTATTTGGCACTGACAAAAGACAAAAATCTCTAACTGAATGTTGACAACAATCAGTTACACATCAACAGTCAAATAGCTGACAACATTCAACATACCTAATAATGAAAGAAACAATTGCTCAACATAGTAACTGACAACAATTGAATATGACAACAACAATGACAATAGTTCATAGTACTTGTCCACAAGAGAAATATGACAGCAACATTCAGCAGTTCATAGTACTTGTTGATACGTCCATTTTGCATCATGCTTTTATATCGATATTTATTGCATTATGGGCTGTTATTTCACATTATGTCACAATACTTATGGCTATTCTCTCTTATTTTACAAGGTTTACGTAAGGAGGGAGAATGCCGGCAGCTAGAATTCTGGGCTGGAAAAGGAGCAAATACTAGAGACCTATTCTGCACAACTCCAAAAGTCCTAAAACTCCACGGAATACCTTATAATAAATAATGAAAAATCCTCGCCAAAGATGAAAACTAGGGGGCCCACACCCTATCCACGAGGGTGGGGGCGCCCCCTACCTCGTGGGCCCCCTAGTGGCTCTCCGATGACCATCTTCTGCTATATGAAGTCTTTCATCGAGAAAAAAACCAGAAGCAACCTTTTGGGACGAAAATCCGCCGCCACGAGGCAGAACCTTGGCGGAACCAATCTAGGGCTCCGGCAGAGCTGTTCTGCCGGGGAAACTTCTCTCCCGGAGGGGGAAATCACCGCCATCATCATCACCAACGCTCCTCTCATCGGGAGAGGGCAATCTCCATCAACATCTTCATCAGCACCATCTCATCTCAAAACCCTAGTTCATCTCTTGTATCCAATTCTTATCTCCAAGTCCGGGATTGGTGCTAGTAGGTTGCTAGTAGTGTTAATTACTCTTTGTAGTTGATGCTAGTTGGTTTAATTGGTGGAAGATCAATGTTCAAATCATTTATGCATATTATTACCCCTTTGATTATGAACATGAATATGCTTTGTGAGTAGTTACATTTGTTCCTGAGGACAAGGGAGAAGTCTTGCTATTAGTAGTCATGTGAATTTGGTATTCGTTTGATATTTTGATGAGATGTATGTTGTCTAGCCTCTAGTGGTGTTATGTGAACGTCGACTACATAACACTTCACCATTATTTGGGCCTAGAGGAAGGCATTGGGAAGTAATAAGTAGATAATGGGTTGCTAGAGTGACAGAAGCTTAAACCCTAGTTTATGCGTTGCTTCGTAAGGGGCTGATTTGGATCCATATGTTTCATGCTATGGTTAGGGTTACCTTAATACTTTTGTTGTAGTTGCGGATGCTTGCAATAGAGGTTAATCATAAGTGGGATGCTTGTTCAAGTAAGAACATCACCCAAGCACCCGTCCACCCACATGTCAAATTATCAAAGTACCGAACGCGAATCATATGAACGTGATGAAAACTAGCTTGATGATATTCCCATGTGTCCTCGGGAGCGCTTTTCCTTATATAAGAGTCTGTCCAGGCTTGTCCTTTGCTACAAAAAGGATTGGGCCACCTTGCTGCACTTTATTTACTTTTATTACTTGTTGCTCGTTACAAATTATCTTATCACAAAACTATCTGTTACCACTTATTTCAGTACTTGCAGAGAATACCTTGCTGAAAACCGCTTATCATTTCCTTCTGCTCCTCGTTGGGTTCGACACTCTTACTTATCGAAAGGACTATGATAGATCCCCTATACGTGTGGGTCATCAAGACTCTTTTCTGGCGCTGTTGCCGGGGAGTGAAGCGCCTTTGGTAGGTGGAATTTGGTAAGGAAAATTTATAGTGTGCTAAAATTTACTGTCACTTGTTAATATGGAAAGTAATCCTCTGAGGGGCTTGTTCGGGGTATCTTCACCCGACCAGTAGAGCAAAGAGTTGCTCCTCAACCTACTGAACCTATTGAAAATGAAATTCCTTATGAGTATCCTTCGGGTATGATAGAACAACTGCTAGCTAATCCTTTTACAGGAGATGGAACAAAGCATCTTGATGAACACCTAATATATGTGGATGAAGTTTGTGGATTATTTAAGCTTGCAGGTATACCCGATGATGTTGCTAAGAAGAATTTCTTCCCTTTATATTTGAAGGGAGACGCATTGATATGGTATAGGCTATGTGATGATACGAGATCATGGAACTATAGAAGATTGAAATTGGAATTTCATCAAAAGTATTACCATATGCATCTTGTTCATCGTGATCGCAATTATATATATAATTTTTGGCCTCGCGAAGGAGAAAGCATCGCTCAAGCTTGGGGGAGGCTTAAATCAATGTTATATTCATGCCCCAATCATGAGCTCTCAAGAGAAATGATTATTCAAAAATTTTATGCTCGGCTTTCTGATAACAATCGCACCATGCTTGATACTTCTTGTGCTAGCTCTTTTAAGATAAAACTATTGAATTTAAATGGGATTTATTGGAAAGAATTAAACGCAACTCTGAAGATTGGGACTTTGACAATGGTAAGGAGTCAGGTATGACACCTAAGTTTGATTGTGTTAAATCTTTTATGGATACCGATATTTTCCGTAAGTTTAGCACTAAATATGGACTTGATTCTGAGATAGTAGCTTCTTTCTGTGAATCTTTTGCTACTTATGTTGATCTCCCTAAGGAGAAGTGGTTTAAATATCATCCTCCCATAGAAGTAAAAGTAGCTGCACCAATTAAAGTTGAAGAAAAGACTGTCACTTATAATGATCCTGTTGTTCCTACTTGCTATGTTGAGAAACCACCTTTCCCTGTTAGGATAAAGGATCATGCTAAAGCTTCAACTGTGGTTTGTAAGAGCAATATTAAAACATATACACCTCCTGAGCAAGTCAAAGTAGAACCTAATATTGCTATTGTTAAAGATCTCTTGTCTGATAATATTGATGGGCATGTTATTCAGTTCTGTGGTGAAACTGCTAGAATTGCTAAGCCTTGTGCTAAAGATAAACATAGACCTATGGTAGGCATGCCTGTTATGTCTGTTAAAATAGGAGAACATTATTATCATGGCTTTATGTGATATGGGTGCTAGTGCTAGTGCAATACCTATTGACTTATACAAAGAAATTATGCATGACATTGCACCTATTGAGTTAGAAGAAATTGATGTTGCTATTAAACTTGCTAATAGAGATACTATTTCACCAATGGGAATTGTTAGAGATGTTGAAGTCTTGTGTGGGAAAACTAAATATCCTACTGATTTTCTTGTTCTTGGTTCCCCACAAGATAGCTTTTGTCCCATTATATTTGGTAGACCCTTCTTAAATACTGTTAATGCTACCATAGATTGCACAAGGGATGTTGTTACTGTCGGCTTAGATGATATGACTCACGAGTTTAATTTCTCTAAATTTAGTAAACAACACCGTGAAGAAGAATTGCCTAGTAAGGATGAAATTATTGGTCTTGCTTCTATTGCTGTACCTCCTAGTGATCCTTTAGAACAATATTTGCTAGACCATGAGAATGATATGTTTATGAATGAAAGAAGGGAAATAGATGAAGTATTCTTTAAAAAAGAACCTATTCTGAAACACAATTTGCCTGTTGAAATCCTAGGGGATCCCCCTCCACCTAAGGGTGATCCCGTGTTTGAGCTTAAACCGTTGCCTGATAATCTTAAATATGCTTATCTTGATGAAAAGAAGATATATCCTGTTATTATCAGTGCTAACCTTTCAGAGCATGAAGAAGAAAGATTATTGAAAACTCTGAAGAAGCATCGTGCTGCTATTGGATATACTCTTGATGATCTTAAGGGCATTAGCTCCACTCTATGTCAACATAAAATAAATTTGGAAGCAGATGCCAAACCAGTTCGTGATCCTCAACGACGTCTGAATCCTAAATGAAAGAAGTGGTAAGAAAAGAAATACTAAAGCTTCTGGAGGCAGGTATAATTTATCCCATTGTTGATAGTCAGTGGGTAAATCATGTTCATTGTGTCCCTAAGAAGGGAGGTATTACTGTTGTTCCTAATGATAAAGATGAATTGATTCCACAAAGAATTATTACAGGTTATAGGATGGTAATTGATTTCCGCAAATTAAATAAGGCTACTAAGAAAGATCATTACCCCTTACCTTTTATCGATCAAATGCTAGAAATATTATGCAAACATACACATTACTGCTTTCTAGATGGTTATTCTGGTTTCTCTCAAATACCTGTGTCGGCTAAAGATCAATCAAAGACTACTTTTACATGCCCTTTTGGTACTTTTGCTTATAGACGTATGCCTTTTGGTTTATGTAATGCACCTGCTACCTTTCAAAGATGCATGATGGCTATATTCTCTGAATTTTGTGAAAAGATTTGTGAGTTTTTCATGGACGACTTTCCTGTCTATGGATCTTCTTTTGATGATTGCTTGAGCAATCTTGATCGAGTTTTGCAGAGATGTGAAGAAACTAATCTTGTATTGAATTGGGAAAAGTGCCACTTTATGGTTAATGAGGGTATTGTCTTGGGGCATAAAGTTTCTGAAAGAGGTATTGAAGTTGATAAAGCCAAGGTTGATGCTACTGAAAAGATGCCATGTCCCAAGGACATCAAAGGTATAAGAAGTTTCCTTCGTCACGCCGGATTTTATAGGAGGTTCATTAAGGACTTCTCAAAAATTTCTCGGCCCCTGACTAATTTACTACAAAAAGATATACCATTTGTCTTTGATGATGATTGTGTAGAAGCATTTGAAATGCTTAAGAAAGCATTAGGCTCTGCACCTATTGTTCAGCCACCTGATTGGAATTTACCCTTTGAAATTATGTGTGATGCTAGCGATTATGCTGTAGGTGCTGTCCTAGGGCAAATAGTTGATAAGAAATTAAATGTTATCCATTATGCTAGTAAGACTCTAGACAATGCTCAAAGAAATTATGCTACTACTGAAAAAGAACTTTTAGCAGTTGTATTTGCTTGTGATAAGTTCAGACCTTATATTATTGATTCTAAAGTAACTATCCACACTGATCATGCTGCTATTAAATATCTTATGCAGAAGAAAGATGCTAAACCTAGACTTATTAGATGGGTTCTCTTGCTACAAGAATTTGATTTGCATATTGTTGATAGAAAAGGAGCTGAGAACCCCGTTGCAGACAACTTATCTAGGTTAGAGAATGTTCTTGATGACCCACTACCTATTGATGATAGCTTTCCTGATGAACAATTAAATGTCATAAGTACTTCTCGTAGTACTCCTTGGTATGCTGATTATGCTAATTACATAGTTGCTAAATTCATACCACCTAGCTTCACATACCAACAAAAGAAAAAGTTCTTCTATGATTTGAGGCATTACTTTTGGGATGACCCACATCTTTATAAAGAAGGAGTAGATGGTGTTATTAGACGTTGTGTACCTGAGCATGAACAGGAACAGATACTATGCAAGTGCCACTCCAAAACTTATGGAGGACACCACACGGGAGATAGAACTGCACATAAGGTATTGCAATCCGGTTTTTATTGGCCTACTCTCTTCAAGGATGCCCGTAAGTTTGTCCTATCTTGTGATGAATGTCAAAGAATTGGTAATATTAGTAGACGTCAAGAAATGCCTATGAATTATTCACTTGTTATTGAACCATTTGATGTTTGGGGCTTTGATTATATGGGACCTTTTCCTGCCTCTAATGGATATACACATATTTTAGTTGCTGTTGATTACGTTACTAAGTGGGTAGAAGCTATTCCAACTAGTAGTGTTGATCATAACACTTCTATTAAACTGCTTAAAGAAGTTATTTTTCGAGGTTTGGAGTCCCTAGATATTTAATGACTGATGGTGGTTCACATTTTATTCATGGTGCTTTCCATAAAATGATTGCTAAATATGACGTCAATCATAGAATTGCATCTCCGTATCACCCACAGTATAGTGGTCAAGTAGAATTGAGTAATAGAGAACTCAAATTAATTTTGCAAAAAACTGTCAATAGGTCTAGAAATAATTGGTCCAAGAAACTTGATGATGCATTATGGGCCTATAGAACTGCATATAAAAATCCTATGGGTATGTCTCCGTATAAAATGGTATATGGAAAAGCATGTCACTTACCTCTCGAACTAGAACATAAGGCATATTGGGCTATTAAAGAGCTCAATTATGATTTCAAACTTTCCGGTGAAAAGAGGTTATTTGATATTAGCTCTCTTGATGAATGGAGAACCCAAGCTTATGAAAATGCTAATTTGTTTAAAGAAAAGGTTAAAAGATGGCATGACAAAAGTATACAAAAGCGTGAGTTTAATGTAGGTGATTATGTATTGTTATGCAACTCTCGTTTAAGATTTTTTGCAGGAAAACTTCTCTCTAAATGGGAAGGCCCCTATGTTATCGAGGAGGTCTATCGTTCCGGTGCCATAAAAATCAACAACTTCGAAGGCACAAATCCGAAGGTGGTAAACGGTCAAAGAATCAAACATTATATCTCAGGTAATCCCATAAATATTGAAACCAATATTATTGAAACCGTAACCCCGGAGGAATACATAAGGGACACTTTCCAGAACATTTCAGACTCCGAAAAGGAATAGGTATGTGGTACGGTAAGTAAACCGACTCCAAAACAGTTTTTAAGGCAATATTTCTCCGTTTTGGAATATTTAGAAAAATAGAAAATTAAGTAGCAGTCCGGAAGGACACGAGGGCCCCACGAGGGTGGAGGGCGCGCCCTACCCCCCTGGGCGCGCCTCCCTACCTCGTGAGAACCTCGTGTGCCTTCCGGACTCCGTTTTCTTGCATGATACGTATTTTGGTCGGTAAAAATTCACTATATATTCTCTCGAAGGTTTTGAATCCCGTATCACGCAAATATTCTCTGTTCTTGTTTCGAGCTGTTTTTTTGACAGATCTAGATTATCATGACGTCCCCAAGTGCTTCCAAGGACAAGTTCTTCGAGAAGGTCATCAACCCTTACCTCGCGGAGGTGCTGCAACAACCTCAAACCATTGATATGCGTGATGGGTTGCTGCACATCCGCGATGCTGAGGGACCAAAGGGAACCAGAAGTGTGGAGACGAGGCTCGAAGCAATGGAGCAACAAGTTTTCAAGTGCCAGGGGATGGTGGAGAGTGGAATCAACGCTAGCCACACGATGCTCGCGGAGTTCACTAACAACTACAAGCCAGATGCCAAGAACACCGAGGAGGCCATCTTCAAGCTACATGAGAAGAGCGAGCACCTCCAAGCCCAAATCTATGACCTGCAAAATCAAAACTGTGAGTATGAATATAGATTCAAAAGAATGAGTTTGGCTGCAGATTTGAGGATTCTGGAGACTCGATCATCCTTCTATGATGGTGAACCTATGCCTTGGAAGACGGATGACAAGCCTGCATCATCAACAACACCTCCACCTTCTTCACCAACCAAGGAGATATAGTCACATGGGTATGGGCACTCCCCTTGGCAACCGCCAAGCTTGGGGGAGGTGCCCCAGTATCGTATCACAATCACAACTCCTATCTTTACCGTTTTCCTTAGTTCGATCCTATTAGTAGTATTTTGATCTAGTAGAATAAAGTTTATGGCATGATCTAGTTTTAAGTTTTGCTTTATGATTTCTCTATGTAATCGAGTCCGGGAGCTATATAATAAAGATTAGTGTTGAGTCAAGGGCTTGATTTTCTTGCTATGATCTTGGGTGAATAAAAGAAAAGAGAAAAAGAATAAGAAGAAACAAAAGTTCATATTGATCTTATTGATAGTAATGACTTCACATAGAAAGAGTGTGGTGATTAAAAGTTGTTGGGAGTTGGCAGACATAGCTTTGGTCATCGTTGCAATTAATAGAAAGTAATAAGGAAAGAGAGGTTTCACATGTAAATATACTATTATTGACATCTTTTATGATTGGGAGCACTCATCAAAATATGACATGCTAAAGAGTTGATGTTGGACAAGGAAGGCAACGTAATGGGTTATGTTTTCTTATATCTGAGATAAAGTATGTTGTCATGGATCATCCAACATGTTGATCTTGCCTTTCCCCCTCATGCTAGCCAAATTCTCAGCACCAAGTAGAGATACTACTTGTGCTTCCAAATACCCTTAAACCAGTTTTGCCATAAGAGTCCACCATATCTACCTATGGATTGAATAAGATCCTTCAAGTAAGTTGTCATCGGTGCAAAGCAATAAAAATTGCTCTAAATATGTATGATTAGTGTGGGAGATATAAGCTTTATACGATCTTGTGATGTGGAAATAATAAAAGCGAAGGACTGCGTAATAAAGGTTCATATCACAAGGGGCAATATAAAGTGACGTTCTTTCGCATTAAGATTTTGTGCATCCAACCATAAAAGCGCATCGCAACCTCTGCTTCCCTCTGTGAAGGGCCTATCTTTTATTATTATCTTCTACCTTATGCAAGTGTCATGGTGATCTTCACCTTTCCTTTTTCATTTTATCCTTTGGCAAGCCCAGCATGTTGGAAAGAACCTGCTATATATATCTAATTGGATGTAGGGGGGCATGAGTTATTATTGTTGACATTACCCTCAAGGTAAAAGGTTATGGGGCAAAACTATAAGCCCCTATCTTTCTCTGTGTCCGATTAAAACTCCGTAACCACAAGTATTGCGCGAGTGTTAGCAATTATGAAGGACTAGATGATAGTTGAGTATGTGGACTTGCTTTTTAGCTCTGACATAGACTCTTTCTGATGTTATGATAAATTGCAATTGCTTCCATGACTGAGGTTATAATTTGTTGGTTCTCAATAAGGTTTCTGATTCATACTTTTGCATTGTGAATAGATCATCACTTGAACATAAGTAATCATATGACAATATCTATGTATGTTGCTGTTATGAGAATAATCATGATGCCCTCATGTCTGTATTTTATTTTTATCGACGCCTCTACCTCTAAACATGGGGACATATTTATTGTTATCGGCTTTCTCTTGAGGACAAGCAAGGTCTAAGCTTGGGGGAGTTGATACGTCCATTCTGCATCATGCTTTTATATCGATATTTATTGCATTATGGGCTGTTATTTCACATTATGTCACAATACTTATGGCTATTCTCTCTTATTTTACAAGGTTTACATAAGGAGGGAGAATGTCGGCAGCTGGAATTCTGGGCTGGAAAAGGAGCAAATATTAGAGACCTATTCTGCACAACTCCAAAAGTCCTGAAACTCCACGGAATACCTTATAATAAATACTGAAAAATCCTCGCCAAAGATGAAGACCAGGGGGCCCACACCCTTTCCATGAGAGTGGGGGTGCCCCCCCTAGGGCGCGCCCCCTACCTCGTGGGCCCCCTGGTGGCTCTTCGATGAACATCTTCTCCTATATGAAGTCTTTCATCAAGAAAAAAATAACAAGGAACTTTTCAGGACGAAACTCCGCCACCACGAGGCGGAACCTTGGCGGATCCAATCTAGAGCTCCGACAGAGCTGTTCTGCCGGGGAAACTTCCCTCTCGGAGGGGGAAATCATCGCCATCGTCATCACCAATGCTCCTCTCATCGGGAGAGGGCAATCTCCATCAACATCTTCATCAGCACCATCTCATCTCAAAACCCTAGTTCATCTCTTGTATCCAATCCTTGTCTCCAAGTCCGGGATTGGTGCTAGTAGGTTGCTAGTACTGTTAATTACTCCTTGTAGTTGTCGCGACCAAACCTCAACCAGTCTGATCTCTGTGCATCAGTGTCATCCCTGGATCAGTAATGCTGACACACACAGTACTTGAAGGATTTATAACAGAGTAGCAATCACACACTTATTACATCTAATGTCTCAAAAGAGAACTTATTGCAATAAATATGGCTTAAGGCCATCTAACAACAGTAACAGCGGAAGGCTTGGAATTAAGCGAGTCCATCAACTCCAACGGCATCACTGAGTATAGAACCACGACCTAAAGGCACCTTACTCATCGTCTGAAAAGTCTGCAACATGAACGTTGCAGCCCGAAAACGGGTCAGCACATGGAATATGCTGGCAATGTAACACATAAAGGGTAATGAAAGAATAAAGCTATGCTACATGCATATATGGCTGGTGGAAAGCTCTATGGTTACAGTTTTTGCATAAAGCCAATTTTTCCCTACTGCAAAGGAATAAATTTTATTTAACTATCATGGTGGTTGTTAAACATTGAGAGTGTAGACACCCTCTCAATCCCAATTAAGCATCATTATTAAAACCCAACAATATTAATTAAAGTAACATGATGAGATTCACATGATAATCCAAGTACTAGATACTCAAGACGTCCATAACCGGGGACACGGCTAACCACGATTAGTTTATACACTTTGCAGAGGTTTACGCACTTTTCCCCACAAGACTCGATCTCCTCCGTTGGGATTCTCGCACTACATGATGTTTGAGAAACGGATGACCGAGACATAGTCTTTCAGAAGCGCTAGCACCTTACGATCGGGTAGACAGTACCAACCTACATTCCCTACATCTGCTAGTCTACCACTGTAAGAGTTCGCACGACTTAGTCAACTATGCTAGAGCCCATAGTAGCTTGTGGCTGCACATGGAAGTTTCTAGTATGAATAATCTCATGATCCCCTTGAGCCTGGGTGGCGGTCCATAAAGAAAACATGCAATCGCTGGAATACCTAGGTGCCTCAATCCACCCAGATGTGTGTTTAAGTTGCCACCTTAAATAAACCATTAATTTAACAATCTCACATCTGTCATGGATACACTCACCCAATCCACGTCTACTAGCATAGCATGGCATTATAAGCAAACGTAGAAGTAACTCCCAAAGGTTTGATAATAAAACAGGAAATAGGTACTACCTCATCTACTTCCCCAAAACCCACAATTTAATTAGATCCTAATCATGCAATGTTTGAGGATTGATCTAATGCAATAAAAACTGGGTAGTAAAGAGATGTGATCAAAGTGTTACTTGCCTTGCTGATGATCCGCGAAACCTAGAGATTCAAAGTAGCAAGCGGCGCACTCTGGGCACTCTATCGCAAACAAACAAGCATACAATAGCTACTCATCTAATGCACAGGTAAAACTCAAATAAGAGATCTAACCAGAAAGTTCAACTTAAGAACTCCGGTTTGCAAAAAGAATCAAATCGAACGAAACAACGAAAGTCAAACGGCGGAAGAAACAAGCTTCGTTTACTAATCTGGATCTAAGTCAAATTTTATAGAAGAAAAATCTTGTTTGAGTTGGTTAAACGGAAATAGGGTTTCGAGACGAAACTCCAAGCGCTTGAATCGCCTGATTCCGATAAACGAGCGAAAAGTTATACTAGAACGAAAATCGGATCAGAAATCGCGATCAGAAATAATCGTGGGAAATCCGAGAAAAAGAAAAACGACGAACAGATTAACGAATGAACATTCGTTTTCTGGAACTAAACGGTGAACACGTCCGTTAAAACGAACGAACGAGCGAACGCTCGCTAAATAAACTAAACCGAAAAATAAACCGATCTAAATAAAAAAAGGATAAAAAATGAACGAAAACCAAACGGAAAACCGAACGGTTTTCTCGAGGAAAACCGCCGGTTACGGGGCGGGATCAACCTCGGCGGGGCGACGGCAGCTCCGGCGGTGGGTCGGCAGGACGGGGGGCGGGGTCGACGGGACGGGGCAGCAGGGTCGGCGGCGGTTCCGATGGCGGGTGGCGGCGGCTCGGGCGGCAGGGTCCGGCGGCCGCGGGGGGGGGGGGGGGGCTATGGTTAGGGTTTTGGCGCGGCCCGGCTCGATGGGCTGACGGGCTCGGGGTGGCGCCTTATAAAGGCCCGGCCGGACGGAGTCCTGGCCGAACACGGCCCAAAGTCGGTTCGCGTCTTTTTTAAAATAATTACATGCAGAAAAACAAATAAAAGAAATACTAAACGGACTCCAAAAATCCCGAAATAAATTTCCTCCGACTTCTAAAATCAAGCCGGACAAGATGAACATTTATTTGGGGCCTAACTGAAATTTTGAAAAACGCGCATTTTTCCTAAATTCAAATAAAATAGCAATAACTCCAAAATAAAATCTTATTTGATTTTATTATTAAATCCTCAATATTTCTTTATTTTGGGAAAGTCATTTTATTCCCTCTCTCATATTTTTATAATAGAACTAATTGAAGATAAAATAAATAAAATCAAATGATCCTATTTTCAAAATTTGAGAAAACTCAAATCTGAAAATAACGAAATCCCCAACTCTCTCCGAGGGTCCTTGAGTTGCATAGAATTTCTTAGGATCAAACCCAAAAGAAAATAAAATATGATATGCTGTGATGATCTAATGTATAACATTCCAAATTGAAAATTTGGGATGTGACAAACCTACCCCCCTTAAGATGAATGTCGCCCTCGAGATTCGGGTTGGCTAGAAAATAGGTGAGGGTGGTCCTTCAGCAGATCTTCCTCTCGCTCCCAGGTGGTTTCATCCTCGGTGTGGTGGCTCCATTGAACTTTGCAAAACTTGATAACCTTGCTGCGGGTGACTCGGCTGGCATACTCAAGAATCTTGACTGGTTTCTCCTCATAGGTCAAATCACTGTCCAACTGAATCGCTTCCAGCGGCACTGTATCCCTTAGCGGTATATCAGCCATCTCTGCGTGACACTTTTTCAACTGGGAAACATGGAATACATCGTGAACTCCTAACAATCCTTCGGGCAATTCCAACTTGTAGGCTACTTCTCCCATACGCTCCAAAACCTTGTATGGTCCTACAAAACATGGCGCTAACTTTCCCTTAACTCCAAAGCGCTTAACTCCTCGAAGTGGAGATACTCAAAGATAAACTCAGTCTCCAACTTCGTAAACTGTTTCCTTACGTTTAGAATCGACGTAGCTCTTCTGCCTGGACTGGGCTACCTTGAGCCTGTCGCGAATCAATTTCACCTTCTGTTCAGACTCCTTAATCAAATCCGGTCCAAACAACTGGCAGTCTCCAACTTCATCCCACGACAATGGGGTCCTGCACCTCCTTCCATACAAGGCTTTGAAAGGGGCCATCTTCAAACTGGATTGATAGCTATTGTTGTAAGAGAACTCTGCATATGGCAAATTGTCGTCCCAACTAGATCCATAATCTAGCGCACAAGCTCTTAGCATATCCTCCAAAATCTGATTGACTCTCTCGGTCTGTCCATCTGTTTGTGGATGAAAAGCTGTGCTGAACTCTAGCCTGGTACCCAAAGTTTCGTGCAACTGATTCCAGAACTTTGAGGTAAACTGGGTTCCTCTATCTAATACAATGCTCCTTGGAACTCCATGCAGACATACGATCCTAGTCATGTATATCTTTGCCAACTTAGCACTGGTGTAAGTAATCTTCACTGGGATGAAATGAGCTACCTTTGTCAAACGACCGACTACAACCCAAATCGAGTCATAGCCTGAACGAGTTCTGGGAAAACCTGTAATAAAATCCATGCCTAGCTTATCCCACTTCCATTTGGGTATTGGCAATGGCTGTAACAATCCTGCTGGGTTCTGATGCTCTGCCTTTACTCTCTGGCATACATCACAAACTGCTACATACTCCGCAATATCCTTCTTCATTCCGGTCCACCATAAAGTATCCTTCAAATCCAAATACATCTTGGTATTTCCTGGGTGAATCGAATATGGTGAATCATGGGCCTCCTGCAAAATTAACTTCCTGATCTCGGGGTCATTGGGCACAAAAACACGGTCTTCAAACCATAGGGTATCGTGCTCATCCTCACGAAATCCTTTAGCTTTTCCTTTGCTCATCTTCTTCTTTATAGAGGCAACCTCCTTGTCAGTCTTCTGAGCTGCTCTGATCTTATCCATCAAGGTAGACTGAATCTCCAATGCTACTACATAGCCTCTCGGGACTATCTCCAAACATAGCTCACGAAGGTCCTCGGCTAACTCCTTAGGTAAATCTCCCGTCATTAGTGTGTTGACATGGCTTTTACGGCTCAGCACATCGGCTACTATGTTAGCCTTTCTGGGATGATAATGTAATCTCATGTCATAATCTTTGATGAGCTCCAACCATCTCCTTTGCCTGAGATTTAGCTCCTTCTGCGTGAAAATATACTTCAAACTCTTGTGATCCGTGTATACTTCACAATGGTTTCCAATGAGAAAATGTCTCCAAGTCTTTAATGCATGCACTATGGCTGCTAACTCCAAATCATGCGTGGCATAATTCAACTCATGAGGCTTAAGCTGTCGTGAGGCATATGAAACAACTCTTCCCTCCTGCATAAGCACTGCTCCAAGTCCTCGACGTGAAGCGTCGCAATACACCTCATAATCCTTGTTCTGATCCGGCAAAATCAACACTGGTGATGTAACCAAACGTTTCTTCAACTCCTGGAAACTGGCCTCACATTCTTCAGTCCATATGAACTTGGTATCCTTCTTCAACAACTCCGTCATAGGCTTCGCAATCTTCAAGAAATTTTCAATGAATCTCTGGTAGTATCCTGCAAGTCCAAGAAAACTCCGGATCTCTCCAACTGTTGTTGGTGCTTCCCAATTTGTCACGGTGACAACCTTGGTGGGATCTACTGCTATACCTTCTCCGAATATAACGTGTCCGAGGAATCGAACTTCCTTCAACCAAAACTCACATTTGCTAAACTTGGCATATAACTGATGTTCTCTGAGCTTCTCAAGTACCAAACGCAAATGCTCCTTATGCTCCTCTTCATTATTCGAGTAAACCAGAATATCATCAATGAACACTACGATGAACTTATCCAAAAACTCCATAAACACTTTGTTCAGCGTGTTCATAAAATAGGCAGGTGCGTTAGTCAGACCAAATGACATAACAGTATACTCGTACAGCCCATACCTGGTGGTAAAAGCCATCTTAGGTATATCCTGTTCTCGAATCTTTAACTGATGGTATCCTGATCGCAGATCGATCTTGGAAAATACCTTAGCTCCTTGCAATCGATCAAACAGATCATTGATCATCGGTAGTGGGTACTTGTTCTTGGTTGTTACTGCATTCAATCCTCGATAATCAACAACCATCCTTAACGATCCATCCTTTTTCTCCACTAGAAGTACTGGCGATCCCCAAGGCGAAGAACTTGGGCGAATATAACCCTTATCCAGTAACTCTTTAATCTGCTTCTTAATCTCCTCCAAATCCTTTGCGGGCATCCTATATGGTCTCTTAGATATTGGCCCTGTGCCTGGCAAAAGCTCAATCAAAAACTCAATATCTCTATCTGGTGGCATGCCTGGCAACTCCTCTGGAAATACGTCAGGGAAATACTTCACCACTGGTACTTCCTCCTACACAACTCCTGATAAGGAATTTACTTGAGTCCTCTTCGGCACATGCCGGGATACATACTTGATCCTTCTTCCTTCTGGCGTCGTAAGAAAAATTGACTTACTGGCGCATTCAATGTTCCCTTCATACTTCGATAACCAATCCATCCCTAATATCACATCCAACCCTTGAGATTCCAATACTATTAGGTCTGAGGGAAATACATAGTTACCAATCCTTAATGGTAACCGATCACACCATAGACTAGCCATATACTCTGCTCCAGGCGAGGTTACTAACATGGGTGACCTAAGGGCTTGGGTTGGCAGTTTATACTTATCCACAAATCCCCTTGAGATGTATGAATGCGATGCACCAGTATCAAAAAGAACGAGTGCAGTAAATGACTAAACCAAAAACTTACCTATTACTGCATCTGGCTGAGCTTCAACCTCCTCCACGTTAACGTGGTTCACCTGTCCCCTATTTAAAGGGTTCGGCTTCTTCCCAGAGATTCCATTACCATTTCCATTCTGGGCTTCAGGACATTCATTGGCGTAATGTCCAATCTTCTAACACTTAAAGCAAGTGACTTGGCTCAAGTCTCTCTTGGCTCGTGTTGATGGGTTGGTACGGTTCTGGCCGTTGCTTCCTCCATTCCCATTACCATTCTTGGGGCCATTATGATTGTGCGAGCTTCCTCCCCCATGGGTATGCTGAAAAGGTCCTCCCGGTTTAGGGGTAAAACGCGGCTTCTGCTGAGCTCCAGAATTGTACTTCCCTTGTCCATACTTCCTCTTACGGTTTTCAATCTGCTGCTGCTTCCCTTCAATCATAAGTGCGCGATCTACCAACTCCTGGTAGTTGTTGAAGCTTGCTACCATCAACTGCATGCTCAACTCATCATTCAGTCCTTCCAAAAACTTCTCCTGCTTAGCTGCATCCGTAGCAACGTCATTTGGGGCATAATGTGCTAGCTTACTAAAGTCATCCACATACTGGCCAACAGTCCGTCCTCCTTGGCGCAAGTTGCGAAACTCACGCTTCTTCATGGCCATAGCTCCTGCTGAAACATGGGCAGTACGGAAAGCCTGCTGAAACTGATCCCATGTGACAGTGTCGATAGGGTAAGTGGCTGTGAAATTCTCCCACCATGATGCTGCGGGTCCTTCAAGCTGATGTGCGGAAAATTTCACCTTTTCCGCATCTGTGCATCCTGCCGTGGTCAACTCCCTTGCTGTCTTGCGGAGCCAATCATCTGCAACAATCGGCTCGGTGCTACTGGAGAACACCGGCGGATTTAGCCTAAGAAAACGGGTTAAGTGATCAACAGGTGGTGGCAGTGGTGGGTTATTGTTGTTGTTGTTGTTCCCCTGATTCTGATTCTGAACTAGCAACTGCAACAACGTATTCTGCTGTTGGATCAACTGAGTGAGCTCTAGTGGGAAAGCAAATCCATTGTTACGTCTCGGAGGCATCTGAGGGTTTAGAAAAGATGAGAATATAGAATAGAATGAGGTCTAGAGAGAAAACACTACCCAAATGCACATGAGGCAAATGCACACAAAATCACTTCATTCAATCAAACAAGGGCATACAATCGGTCTAGAACTATCGTAAAAAGTGCTTGGACTATGCTATATACATGGTGGAACACTACTACTGTTATGGTGGTCAACTAGAAAAACTGCTCTGATGAAGACTCCATGATATCCGCTCCAGCTTCATCGACATAGTCATCATCACTGTCATCTGGATCCGAATCGGTGTCATCGATGATGATATAGTTCTCCGGGCAAGTGCAATCATCTTCTCCTCTAGTTGCGGGAAATCCCATGAACACTTTTAGCTTCTTCTTCAGATCATCATTCTTCTCCACTAGTGTTGCTATTTCCTCCTCATATCCATGGCGCGTAGACTTGAGTTCTTCTTCCAGCTCTGTGATTCTTGTCATCGCCTTCTTTAGATCTATCATGCCTGCACACATCTGGTTCTTCCGGCGTCGAATGTGCTGATTTAACTCATGGATAAAAGCGGCAATTGATCTATCCTTCCTGGTGCTGATCATCTCCCATTTCTCATCTCGGCGCCCACAAATCTGGTAGATAGTATCCTTGAGATCATTGCGGTAAACTTCTCCAATACATCCCATGGTGATGTGGGCTGCCATGCTCTTTCCTAGACTCCAGGTTGGTGCATCAAAGGAAAACTCTATGGGCTCAGTGACGGGCATGAACGTCCTTCCTCGAACTTGAACTTGAATCATCCAGCGCTCCTCTTCAGGTAAAGTGGCATTGTAGGTTCCGGTGCAGCTTGGTACTCCGATGTTCAGGTACTTAGTGACTTCCTTCAGGTGGCATCCAAAGGTGTATCTTCATCCGGTTGCATGAACTTGTTCCTTGCATCCGCCATCCTAAAAGAGTAGAAAAGATGAGAAGTCAGAAATGAGAAGAGTGAGTAGTGATCTAGGGCTTTAGCTTAGTGGTCGTGTCCTACAGTCAGCGTGTGCTCTGATACCATCTTGTAGCGACCAGACCTCAATCAGTCTGATCTCTGTGCATCAGTGTCATCCCTGGATCAGTAATGCTGACACGCACAGTACTTGAAGGATTTATAACAGAGTAGCAATCACACACTTATTACATCTAATGCCTCAAAAGAGAACTTATTGCAATAAATATTGCTTAAGGCCATCTAACAACGGTAACAGTGAAAGGCTTGGAAGATAAGCGAGTCCATCAACTCCAACGACATCACTGAGTATAGAACCACGACCTAAAGGCACCTTACTTGTCGTCTGAAAAGTCTGCAACATGAACGTTGCAGCCCGAAAACGGGTCAGCACATGGAATATGCTGGCAATGTAACACATAAAGGGTAATGAAAGAATAAAGCTATGCTACATGCATATATGGCTGGTGGAAAGCTCTATGGTTACAGTTTTTGCATAAAGCCAATTTTCCCTACTGCAAAGGAATAAAATTTATTTAACTATCATGGTGGTTGTTAAACATTGAGAGTGTAGACACCCTCTCAATCCCAATTAAGCATCATTATTAAAACCCAACAATATTAATTAAAGTAACATGATGAGATTCACATGATAATCCAAGTACTAGATACTCAAGACGTCCATAACCGGGGACACGGCTAACCATGATTAGTTTATACACTCTGTAGAGGTTTGCGCACTTTTCCCCACAAGATTCGATCTCCTCCATTGGGATTCTCGCACTACATGATGTTTGAGAAACGGATGACCGAGACATAGTCTTTCAGAAGCGCTAGCACCTTACGATCGGGTAGACAGTACCAACCTACATCCCCTACATCTGCTAGTCTACCATTGTAAGAGTTCGCACGACTTAGTCAACTATGCTAGAGCCCATAGTAGCTTGTGGCTGCACACCGAAGTTTCTAGTATGAATAATCTCATGATCCCTTTGAGCCTGGGTGGCGGTCTATAAAGAAAACAGGCAATCGCTGGAATACCCAGGTGCCTCAATCCACCCAGATGTGTGTTTAAGTTGCCACCTTAAATAAACCATTAATTTAACAATCTCACATCTGTCATGGATACACTCACCCAATCCACGTCTACTAGCATAGCATGGCATTATAAGCAAACGTAGAAGTAACTCCCAAAGGTTTGATAATAAAACAGGAAATAGGTACTACCTCATCTACTTCCCCAAAACCCACAATTTAATTAGATCCTAATCATGCAATGTTTGAGGATTGATCTAATGCAATAAAAACTGGGTAGTAAAGAGATGTGATCAAAGTGTTACTTGCCTTGCTGATGATCCGCGAAACCTAGAGATTCAAAGTAGCAAGTGTCGCACTCCGGGTACTCTATCGCAAACAAACAAGCATACAATAAGTACTCATCTAATGCACAGGTAAAACTCAAATAAGAGATATAACCAGAAAGTTCAACTTAAGAACTCCGGTTTGCAAAAAGAATCAAATCGAACGAAACAACGAAAGTCAAACGGCGAAAGAAACAAGCTTCGTTTACTAATTTGGATCTAAGTCAAATTTTACAGAAGCAAAATCTTGTTTGAGTTGGTTAAATGAAAAGAGGGTTTCGAGACGAAACTCCAGGCGCTTGAATCGCCTGATTCCGATAAACGAGCGAAAAGTTATACTAGAACGAATCGGATCAGAAATCGTGATCAGAAATAACCACGGAAAATCTGAGAAAAAGGAAAACGACGAATAGATTAACGAACGAATGTCCGTTTTCTGGAACTAAACGGTGAACGCGTCCATTAAAACGAACGAACGAGTGAACGCTCGCTAAATAAACTAAACCGGAAAATAAACCGATCTAAATAAAAAATGGATAAAAAACCGAATGAAAACCAAACAGAAAACCGAACGGTATTCTCGAGGAAAACCGCCAGCGACAGGGCGGGATCAACCTCGGCGGCGGCTACGGCGGCGGGCGGAGGGGTCGGCGAGACGGGGCGGCGGGGTCGGCGGGACAGGGCGGCGGGGTCGGCGGCGGCGGCTCGGGCAGCGGGGTCCGGCGGCGGCGGCGGGGGGGGGGGGGCTAGGGTTAGGGTTTTGGTGCGGCGCGGCTCGGTGGGCTGATGGGTTGGGGTGGCGCCTTAAAAAGGCCTGGTCGGACGGAGTCCTGGCCGAACATGGCCCAAAGTCGGTATGCGTTTTTTGTAAAAAATAATTACGCGCAGAAAAATATAAAAGAAATACTAAACGGACTCCAAAAATCCCGAAATAAATTTTCCCCGACTTCTAAAATCAAGTCGGACAATATGAACATTTATTTGGGGCCTAAATGAAATTTTGAAAAACGCGCATTTTTCTTAAATTGAAATAAAATAGCAATAACTCCAAAATAAAATCTTATTTGATTTTATTATTAAATCCTCAATATTTCTTTATTTTGGGAAAGTCATTTTATTCCCTCTCTCATATTTTTATAATAGAACTAATTGAAGATAAAATAAATAAAATCAAATGATCCTATTTTCAAAATTTGAGAAAACTCAAATCTGAAAATAACGAAATCCCCAACTCTCTCCGAGGGTCCTTGAGTTGCATAGAATTTCTTAGGATCAAACCCAAAAGCAAATAAAATATGATATGCAGTGATGATCTAATGTATAACATTCCAAATTGAAAATTTGGGATGTTACAGTAGTTGATGCTAGTTGGTTTAATTGGTGGAAGATCATATGTTCATATCCTTTATGCATATTATTACCCCTCTAATTATGAACATGAATATGCTTTGTGAGTAGTTATGTTTGTTCCTGAGGACAAGGGAGAAGTCTTGCTATTAGTAGTCATGTGAATTTGGTATTCGTTCGATATTTTAATGAGATGTATGTTGTCTAGCCTCTAGTGGTGTTATGTGAACGTCGACTACATAACACTTCACCATTATTTGGGCCTAGAGGAAGGCATTGGGAAGTAATAAGTAGATGATGGGTTGCTAGAGTGAGAGAAGCTTAAACCCTAGTTTATGCGTTGCTTCGTAAGGGGCTGATTTGGATCCATATGTTTCATGCTATGGTTAGGTTTACCTTAATACTTTTGTTGTAGTTGCGGATGCTTGCAATAGAGGTTAATCATAAGTGGGATGCTTGTTCAAGTAAGAACAACACCCAAGCACCGGTCCACCCACATGTCAAATTATCAAAGTACCGAACGCGAATCATATGAACGTGATGAAAACTAGCTTGACGATATTCCCATGTGTCCTCGGGAGCGCTTTTCCTTATATAAGAGTTTGTCCAGGCTTGTCCTTTGCTACAAAAAGGATTGGACCACCTTGCTGCACTTTATTTACTTTAGTTACTTGTTGCTCGTTACAAATTATCTTATCACAAAACTATCTGTTACCACTTATTTCAGTACTTGCAGAGAATACCTTGCTGAAAACCGCTTATCATTTCCTTCTGCTCCTCATTGGGTTCGACACTCTTACTTATCGAAAGGACTACGATAGATCCCCTATACTTGTGGGTCATCAAGGACACGAGGCTTCCACGAGGGTGGAGGGCGCGCCCTACCCCCCTGGGCGCACCCCCTGCCTCGTGGGCACCTCATGTGTTCTCCGGACTCTGTTTTCTTGCACGATACTTCTTTTAGTCGGTAAAAATTCATTATATAATCTCTCGAAGGTTTTGACCACCGTATCACGCAAATATCCCTTGTTCTTGTTTCGAGCTGTCTTCTCTCAGGGTTGTCAAGGCCAGGCATCATGTTGTCCCCCTCTTCCAACAATGGTGACAACGATGCTTGGCTAATGAAGATAGAACTGAAGAGGGAAGAACCTATGGAGATCTACAAGGATGAAGGGATCAAGAAGGCCACGGAGGACCAAGTTCCGATAGCAGAAGACATCCTTTAACTCGATTACAATCTTCTTACCCCAAATGAGATCGAATCTTTCAAGATGATTGAGTTAGCTCGTATACAAAACAAGTATCTCACACGTGAAAATATGTAACGTCCCAAATTCTCAATTTGGAATATTATACATAGATCATTCATGCACATCATATTTTTCTGCATTTCATTTCGTGATCCTCGAAATTCTAAGCAACTCAAGGACCCTCGGAGAGAGTTGGGGATTTCACTGTTTTCATATTTGAATTCTATCAAATATTGAAACGAGGATTTTTGGTTTTCATTATTTTTCTCTCCGAAAATATTTCATATTAAAATATATGAGGAGAGCCAATATGACTTCTCCAAAATAAATGAAATGTTGGAGGAAAAATAATATTAAAATCAAATATTTGATTTTATTCAGAGTTTATTGCTATTCTATTTGAATTAGAAAAATGCACGTTTTTCAAAGTTGCATTTTAGGGCCAAGAAAATGTTCATCTTGTTCTAAATATTTTATTTAGACGGTGAAAATTTGTTTTGGCATTTTTAGATTTTTATTTATTTATCTAGGATTTATTTAAGTTTCGGCGAAATTATTTAAAAAAGAGAGACAGAGAGCTTCACCCCGCCGACTGGGCCGAAGCCTAGCCAGCCGGGCCGGCCCAACCGCCCCGTCCGCCTCGTCCCCGGCGCGGATGCCTCCCGCCGCGAGTCCGACCGGGACTATGTCCCGCCGCCGCCACCTTGCCCCCTCCCCCAAGCTAGCCCCCCTCCTTTTATAGCGCCACCCCGACCCGCCCCCACCACCACCCGAACCCCGCCGCCTGCCTCGCCCCGCCCGTCGCAGCGCCGCCGCCACACCGCACCGCTGCCGCCTGCCGCGCCCCACCGTTGCACGCCGCACTGCGCCTCGCCCGGCGCCACCCACCGCCGTAGCCGGACCCCGCCAGAGCCGCCCCGCCTCGCCGGAGGTATAAGGCGTCATTGCCGTTGTTCGGTTAAAAAAACGATCCATTTTTTTAGAAAACCCTAGGTTCATTTTTTTAGAATAGATCGGTTTTTTCCGGTTTAGTTTATTTAGCGGACGTTCGTTCGTGCGTTCATTTTAATGAACAGTGTTCACTCATTAGCCGCAGACAACGAACGTTCGTTCGTTAGCCTGTTCGTCAGTTTTCTTTTTCTCGGATTTTTTTCACGATTATTTTCGATCGCGATTTCTGATCCGATTTTCGTTTTAGTTTATCTTTTTGCTTGTTTATCGGAATCAGGCGATTCAAGTGCGTAGATGTTCGTCTCGAAACCCTCTTTCTGTTTAACCAACTTGAACAAGATTTTGATACAGTAAAATTTGACCTTAGTCTAGATTAGCAATCAGATCTTGTTTCTTTTGCAGTTTGAGTTTCGTTGCTCCGTTTGATTTGATTCTTTTTGCAAACCAGAGTTCTTAAGTTGAACTTTCTGGTTAGATCTCTTATTTGAGTTTTACCCGTGCTTCTTTGCTTGATTGCTTATGTATGCTATTGTTTATTTGCGATAGAACGCCCAGAGTGCGAAGCGTGCTACTACGAGTCTCTAGGTTTTGTGGATCATCAGCAAGGCAAGTAACACTTTGATCATACCCCTTTATCACCCAGTTTTTATGCATTAGTTTCAACCCTTACACATTTCATGGTTAGGACTTGTTAACATGTGGGTTTGGGAAGTAGTTGATGAGGTAGAACCTATTGCCCTGTTATTATCAAACCCTGAGAGTTACCTCTGCGTATTGCTTATATTGCTATGCTATGCTCGTAGACGTGGATTGGGTTTGAGTGAAACCATGACATATGTGAGATTGATAATTGATGGTTCAACTTAAGGTGGCAACTTTAATACACATCTGGGTGGATTGTTTGTCGGGCACCTGGAGAATCCAGTGTTGTCCTAGGATATCCCGGAGTACCCGTGTGATAATCCTATAGTCCGCCACCCAGGCTCAAAGGGAACTGAGATATTTCATGCTAGAAACTTCAGTGTGCAGCCACAAGCTATTATGGGCTCTAGCATAGTTGAGTAACTTGCGTGAAGCTCTTGAAGAGGTAGACTAGCAGGTAGTTGGGTTGTGGGTGGTATAGTCTATTAGGAGTAGAGAGTTAATGCTTCTGAAAACTGTGTCTCGGTCATCCGTTTCTCAAACATCATGTAGTGCGAGAAATCCAACGGAGGAGATCGAGTCTTGCGGGGAAAAGTGCGCAAACCTCTGCAGAATGTATAAACTAATCATGGTTAGCCGTGTCCCCGGTTATGGACATCTTGAGTATCTAGTACTTGGATTATCATATGTATCTCATCACTCTAAATTAATATTGTTGGGTTGATAACTACTTTAATTGGGATTGAGTTGGAGGAACCTTCTCAATGATGTTTCAACTACCATGATAGTTAAATAAAATTCTATTCCTTTGTTGTAGGGAAAAATTGGATTTTCGCAAAAACTATAACCATAGAGCTTTCCACCAGCCAAATAAGCATGTAATGATAGCATTATTCTGTTCTTGCTCTACTGTGTTACTTTGCCAGCATATTCCATGTGCTGACCCATTTTCGGGCTGCAACGTATTATGTTGCAGACTTTTCAGACAAGGAGTAAGGTTCGCTAGGTCGTTCCCGTGTAGCTCAGCTAGTCCGTTGGAGTTGATGGACTCACTTTATCTTCCAAGCCTTCCGTTGTTATCGTATTAGATGGCCTTAAGCCATATTTATTGTAATAAGTTCTCTTTTGAGACATTCGATGTAATAAGTGTGTGATTGCCACTCTGTTATAAATCCTTCGAGTACTGTGTGTGTCAGCATTACCGATCCAGGGATGACACTAAAGCACAGAGACTTGACCGTTTGAGGTCGGGTCGCTACAAGATGGTATCAGAGCACACGCCGAGTGTAGGACACGACCACTAAGCTAAAGCCCTAGATCACTACTCTCTTCTCATTTCTGACTCCTCTCCATTTTCTACTCTTTAGGATGGCGGACGCAAGGAACAAGTTTGCACAACCGGATGAAGACGCACCCTTTGGACGACACTTGAAGGAAGTCACTAGGTACCTGAACATTGGAATACCAAGCTTCACCTGGACTTACAACGCCACATTACCAGAAGAGGAGCGATGGATGATTCAAGTTCAAGTTCCAGGAAGGACATTCGTGCCAGTCGCCAAACCCATAGAGTTTTCCTTTGATGCACCAAACTGGAGTCTAGGAAAGAGTATGGCAGCTCACATCACCATGGGACGCATTGAAGAAGTTTACCATAAGGAGCTTAAGGATACTATCTACCAGATTTGTGGGCGCCGAGATGAGCAATGGGAGATGAGCAGCCCCAGGAAGGATAGATCAATCGCCGCTTTCATCCAGGAGCTAAACTAGCACATTCGTCGCCAGGAGAACTAGATGTGCGCAGGGCATGATAGATCTGAAGAAGGCAATGACAAGGATCACGGAACTGGAGGAAGAACTCAAGGCTACACGCGAAGATTATGAGGAGGAAATCGTCGTACTAGTGGAGAAGAATGACGATCTGGAAAGGAAACTAGGAGTATTCATGGGAGACCCCGCGCCAGGAGGAGAAGACGAAGAACCCAAGGAGATTCGTTCTCAGGACTACATCATCATCGACGACACCGACTCGGACCACGACGATAGTGATGATGACTACGAAGACGAAGCTGGAGCAGACATTATGGAGTCTTCGACCGATCAATATTTCTAGTAGACCACCATATCAGTAGTAGTATTCCACCATGTATATAGTATAGTCCGAGCACTTTTGTAACGATAGTTAGATTGATTGTATGCCCTTGTTTGATTGATTGAGTGATATGATTGTGTTTGTCTCATGTGCATATGGGTAGTGTTTTTCGCACTAGACCTCATTCTATTCTATTCTCTTCCCTCTAAACCCTCAGATGCCTCCGAGATGTGACCCCGGATTTACTTTCCCATCGGAGCTCACTCAGTTGATCCAGCAGCAGAATACCCTGATGCAGTTGTTAGTTCAGAATCAAGGCAACAACAACAACAACCCACCACCAGTTGACAACTTAGCCCGCTTTCTGAGGTTGCAGCCGCTGGTGTTTTCCAACAGCACCGAGCCGATAGTGGCAGATGATTGGCTCCACAGGATTGGAAGGGAGTTAACCACTGCAGGATGTACAGATGCTGAGAAGGTGTGTTTTGCCGCACATCAGTTGGATGGACCAGCGGCCTCATGGTGGGAGAATTACATAGTCACCTATCCTATAGCCACTGTTACATGGGATCAGTTGCAGCAAGCATTCCGCACCGCCCATGTCTCAATAGGAGCTATGAGCATGAAGAAGCGTGAGTTTCGCAACTTGCACCAGGGGAACCATACTGTGGCTCAGTACGTGGATGAGTTTAGCAAGTTATCTCGCTATGCCCCTGACGATGTGGCCACAGATGCCACGAAGCAGGAGAAGTTTATGGAAGGGCTGAATGATGAGATGAGCATGCAGTTGATACGTCCATTTTGCATCATGCTTTTATAGCAATATTTACTGCATTATGGGCTGTTATTAAACATTATGTCACAATACTTATGCCTATTCTCTCTTATTTTACAAGGTTTACATAAAGAGGGAGAATGCCGGCAGCTGGGATTCTGGGCTGGAAAAGGAGCAAATATTAGAGACCTATTTTGCACAGCTCCAAAAATCCTGAAACTTCACGGAAGATGTTTTCCAAATATATAAAAAATATTGAGAGCAAGAACTTCACAAGGGGGCCACACCCTGCCCACGAGGGTGGGGGCGCGCCCTACCCCCTGGGCGCGTCCCCCTACCTCGTGGGCCCCCTGGTGGCCCTCCGGTGGCCATCTTCTGCTATATGGAGTCTTTTGATGGGAAAAAATCATAAGCCATCTTCTCGGACGAAACTCCACCGCCACGAGGCGGAACCTTGGTGGAACCAATCTAGGGCTCGGGCGGAGCTGTTCTGCCGGGGAAACTTCCCTCCTGGAGGGGGAAATCATCGCCATCGTCATCACCAACGCTCCTCTCATCGGGAGAGGGCAATCTCCATCAACATCTTCATCAGCACCATCTCATCTCAAAACCCTAGTTCATCTCTTGTATCCAATTCTTCTCTCTAAGTCTGGGATTGGTGCTAGTAGGTTGCTAATAGTGTTAATTAATCCTCGTAGTTGATGCTAGTTGGTTTAATTGGTGGAAGATCATATGTTCAGATCCTATATGCATATTAATACCCCTCTGATTATGAACATGTTTATGCTTTGTGAGTAGTTACTTTTGTTCCTGAGGACATGGGAGAAGTCTTGCTATTAGTAGTCATGTGAATTTGGTATTCGTTCGATATTTTGATGAGATGTATGTTGTCTCTCCTCTAGTGGTGTTATGTGAACGTCGACTACATGACACTTCAGCATTATTTGGGCCTAGAGGAAGGCATTGGGAAGTAATAAGTAGATGATGGGTTGCTAGAGTGACAGAAGCTTAAACCCTAGTTTATGTGTTGCTTCGTAAGGGGCTGATTTGGATCCATATGTTTCATGCTATGGTTAGGTTTACCTTAATACTTTTGTTGTAGTTGCGGATGCTTGTAATAGAGGTTAATCATAAGTGGGATGCTTGTACAAGTAAGGGCAGCACCCAAGGACCGGTCCACCCACATATACCAAATTATCAAAGTACCGAACGTGAATCATATGAACATGATGAAAACTAGCATGACGATATTCCCATGTGTCCTCGAGAGCGCTTTACATCATATAAGAGTTTGTCCAGGCTTGTCCTTTAATACAAAGGATTGGGCCACCTTGCTTCACTTTATTTACATTTGTTACTTGTTGCTCGTTACAAATTATCCTATCACAAAACTATCTGTTACCACTTATTTCAGTACTTGCAGAGAATACCTTGCAGGAAACCGCTTATCATTTCCTTCTGCTCCTCGTTGGGTTCGACACTCTTACTTATCGAAAGGACTACGATAGATCCCCTATACTTGTGGGTCATCAAGACTCTTTTCTGGCACCGTTGCCGGGGAGTGGAGTGCCTTTGGTAGGTGGAATTTGGTAAGGAAAAATTTATATAGTGTGCTGAAATTTACTGTCACTTGCTACTATGGAAAGTAATCCTCCGAGGGGCTTGTTCGGGGTATCTTCACCCCGACCAGTAGAGAAAAGAGTTGCTCCTCAACCTACTGAACCTACTGAAAATGAAAATGAAAATGAAAATGCTTGCTTTGAAGTTCCTGCGGGTATGATAGAAAAACTGCTAGCTACCTTTTTTTAGGAGATGGAACAAAACATCCTGATGAACATCTGATATATGTAGATGAAGTTTGTGGATTATTTAAGCTTGTAGGTGTACCCGGAGATGTTGTTAAGAAGAAGGTATTTCCTTTATCTTTGAGGGGAGATGCATCAACATGGTATAGGCTATGTGATGATATGAGGTCTTGAAATTACAAACGATTGAAATTGGAATTTCATTAGAAGTTTTATCCTATGCATCTTGTTCATCGTGATCGCAATTTTATATATAATTTTTGGCCTCGCGAAGGAGAAAGCATCGCTCAAGCTTGGGGGAGGCTTAAATCAATGTTATATTCGTGCCCCAATCATGAGCTCTCAAGAGAAATGATTATTCAAAATTTTTATGCTTGGCTTTCTGGTAACAATCGCACCATGCTTGATACTTATTGTGCTGGCTCTTTTATGATGAAGACTATTGAATTCAAATGGATTTTATTGGAAAGAATTAAACGCAACTCTGAAGATTAGAATCTCGACAATGGTAAGGAGTCAGGTATGACACCTAGTCTCGATTGTGTTAAATCTTTTATGGATACCGATATTTTTAGTAAATTTAGCACTAAATACGGACTTGACTCTGAGATAGTAGCTTCTTTCTGTGAATCTTTTGCTACCTATGTTGATCTCCCCAAGGAGAAGTGGTTTAAATATCATCCTCCCATAGAAGTAAAAGTAGCTGCACCTATTAAAGTTGAAGAAAGACTATCACTTATAATGATCCTATTGTTCCTACTTCTTATGTTGAGAAACCACCTTTCCCTATTAGGATAAAGGATCATGCTAAAGCTTCAACTGTGGTTCGTAAAAGCAATATTTAAACATATACACCTCCTGAGCAAGTTAAAGTTGAACCTAATATTGCTATTGTTAAAGATATCTTGTCTGATAATATTGATGGGCATGTTATTTATTTTTGTAATGAAACCACTAGAATTGCTAAACCCTGTGCTAAAGATAAACCTAGACCTGTGGTAGGCATGCCTGTTATTTCTGTTAAAATAGGAGATCATTGTTATCATGGCTTATGTGATATGGGTGCTAGTTCTAGTGCAATACCTTATTCCTTATACCAATGTTATGCATGATATTGCACCTGCTGAGATGGAAGATATTGATGTCACAATTAAACTTGCCAATAGAGATACTATTTCACCAATGGGAATTGTTAGAGATGTTGAAGTCTTGTGTGGGAAAACTAAATATCCTGCTGATTTTCTTGTTTTGGGTTCCCCACAAGATAGGTTTTGTCCCATTATATTTGGTAGACCCTTCTTAAACACTGTTAATGCTACTATAGATTGCAAAAGAGATGTTGTTATTGTCGGTTTAGATGATATGACTCATGAATTTAATTTCTCTAAATTTACTAGACAACACCGTGAAGAAGAATTACCTAGTAAGGATGAAATTATTGGTCTTGCTTCTATTGCTGTACCTCCTAGTGATCCTTTAGAACAATATTTGCTAGACCATGAAAATGACATGTTTATGAATGAAAGAAGGGAATTAGATGAAGTATTCTTTAAACAGGAACCTATTCTGAAAAACAATTTAACTGTTGAAATCCTAGGGGATCCTCCTCCACCCAAGGGTGATCCCATGTTTGAGCTTAA
Organism: Triticum urartu; assembly: GCF_056163025.1. Taxonomy (NCBI): domain Eukaryota; kingdom Viridiplantae; phylum Streptophyta; class Magnoliopsida; order Poales; family Poaceae; genus Triticum; species Triticum urartu. The sequence goes on along the minus strand of NC_141875.1, from coordinate 499,193,783 downwards.
ACCGTTACCTGATACTCTTAAATATGCTTATCTTGATGAGAAAAAGATATATCCTGTTATTATTAGTGCTAACCTTTCAGAGCATGAGGAAGAGAGATTATTGAAAACTCTGAAGAAGCACCGTGCTGCTATTGGGTATACTCTTGATGATCTTAATGGCATTAGTCCCACTCTATGTCAACATAAAATTAATTTGGAAGAAGATGCTAAACCAGTTCGTGATCATCAACGTCTGCTGAATCCTGAAATGAAAGAAGTGGTAAGAAAGGAGATACTAAAGCTCCTTGAGGCAGGTATAATTTATCCCATTGCTGCTAGTCAGTGGGTAAGTCCTGTCCATTATGTCCCTAAGAAGGGAGGTATTACTGTTGTTCCTAATGATAAAGATGAATTGATTCCTCAAAGAATTATTACATGTTATAGGATGGTAATTGATTTCCGCAAATTAAATAAGGCTACTAAAAAGGACCATTACCCCTTACCTTTTATCGATCAAATGCTAGAAATATTGTCCAAACATACACATTTTTGCTTTCTAGATGGTTATTCTGGTTTCTCTCAAATACCTGTGTCAGCCAAAGATCAATCAAAGACTACTTTAACATGCCCTTTTGGTACTTTTGCTTATAGACGTATGCCTTTTGGTTTATGTAATGCACCTGCTACCTTTCAAAGATGCATGATGGCTATATTGTCTAACTTTTGTGAAAAGATTTGTGAGGTTTTCATGGACAACTTTTCCGTCTATGGATATTCTTTTGATGATTGCTTGAGCAACCTTGATCGAGTTTTGCAGAGATGTGAGGAAACTAATCTTGTCATGAATTGGGAAAAGTGCCACTTTATGGTTAATGAAGGTATTGTCTTGGGGCATAAAGTTTCTGAAAGAGGTATTGAAGTTGATAAAGTCACGGTTGATGCTATTGAAAAGATGCCATGTCCCAAGGACATCAAAGGTATAAGAAGTTTCCTTGGTCACGCCGGTTTTCATAGGAGGTTCATTAAGGACTTCTAAAAAAATTCTCGGCCTCTGACTAATTTATTACAAAAAGATATACCATTTATCTTTGATGATGATTATGTAGAAGCATTTGAAATACTTAAGAAAGCATTGATTTTTGCACCTATTGTCCAGCCACCTGATTGGAATTTACCCTTTGAAATTATGTGTGATGCTAGTGATTATGCTGTAGGTGTTGTTCTAGGACAAAGAGTTGATAAAAAACTAAATGTTATTTAATATGCTAGTAAAACTCTAGACAATGCTCAAAGAAGTTATGCTACTACTGAAAAAGAATTCTTAGCAGTTGTATTTGCTTGTGATAAGTTTAGACCTTATATTGTTGATTCTAAAGTAATTATTCACACTGATCATGCTGCTATTAAATATCTTATGGAAAAGAAAGATGCTAAACCTAGACTTATTAGATGGGTTCTCTTGCTACAAGAATTTGATTTGCATATTGTTGATAGAAAAGGAGCTGAGAACCCCGTTGCAGACAACTTGTCTAGGTTAGAAAATGTGCTTGATGACCCACTACCTATTGACGACAGCTCTCCTGATGAGCAATTAAATGTCATAAATGCTTCTCATACTGCTTCATGGTATGCTGATTATGCTAATTACATTGTTGCTAAGTTTATACCACCTAGTTTCACATACCAGCAAAAGAAAAAGTTCTTCTATGATTTGAGGCATTACTTTTGGGATGACCCACATATTTATAAAGGAGTAGATGGTGTTATTAGACATTGTGTACCCGAGCATGAACATGAACAGATCCTACGCAAGTGTCACTCCGAAGCTTATGGAGGACACCATGCTGGAGATAGAACTGCACATAAGGTATTGCAATCTCGTTTTTATTGGCCTACTCTCTTCAAGGATGCTCGTAAGTTTGTCTTATCTTGTGATGAATGTCAAAGAATTTGTAATATTAGTAAACGTCAAGAAATGCCTATGAACTATTCACTTGTTATCGAACCATTTGATGTTTGGGGTTTTGACTATATGGGACCTTTTTCGTCCTCTAATGGATATACACATATTTTAGTTGTTGTTGATTACGTTACTAAGTGGGTAGAAGCTATTCCAACTAGTAGTGCTGATCATAACACTTCTATTAAAATGCTTAAAGAAGTTATTTTTCCAAGATTTGGAGTCCCTGGATATTTAATGACTGAAGGTGGTTCACATTTTATTCATTGTGCTTTCCATAAAATGCTTGCTAAATATGATGTTAATCATAGAATTGCATCTCCTTATCACCCTCAGTTTAGCGGTCAAGTAGAATTGAGTAATAGAGAACTCAAATTAATTTTGCAACAGACTGTTAATAGATCTAGAAAGAATTGGTCCAAGAAACTAGATAATGCATTATGGGCCTATAGAACTGCATATAAAAATCCTATGGGTATGTCTCCGTATAAAATGGTCTATGGAAAAGCATGTCACTTACCTCTCGAACTAGAACACAAGGCTTATTGGGCTATTAAAGAAATTAATTATGATTTTAAACTTGCTGGTGAGAAGAGGTTATTTGATATTAGCTCACTGGATGAATGGAGAACCCAAGCCTACGAAAATGCCAAGTTGTTTAAAGAAAAGGTTAAAAGATTGCACGACAAAAGAATACAAAAGCGTGAGTTTAATGTAGGTGATTATGTATTGCTATACAACTCTCGTTTAAGATTTTTTGTAGGAAAACTTCTCTCTAAATGGGAAGGTCCTTGCATTATCGAGGAGGTCTACCGTTCTGGTGCCATAAAAATCAAAAACTTCGAAGGCACAAATCCTAAGGTGGTGAACGGTCAAAGAATCAAACATTATATCTCAGGTAATCCCATAAATGTTGAAACCAATGTTATTGAAACCGTAACCCCGGAGGAATACATAAGGGACACTTTCTGGAACATTTCAGACTCCGAAAAGGAATAGGTATGCGGTACGGTAAGTAAACCGACTCCAAAACAGTTTTTAAGGCAATATTTCTCCGTTTTGGAATATTTAGAAAAATAGAAAAATAAGAAGCAGTCCGGGAAGGACACGAGGCCTCCACGAGGGTGGAGGGCGTGCCCTACCCTACTGGGCGCGCCCCCCTACCTCGTGGGCACCTCGTGTGCTCTCCGGACTCCGTTTTCATACACGACACGTATTTTGGTCGGTAAAAATTCATTATATAATCTCTCGGGGGTTTTGACTCCCGTATCACGCAAAAATATCCTTTCTTTGTTTCGAGCTGTCCTGCTGCAGATTTGAGCAACATGTCGTCCCAGGATTCGGAAGGTGAGAGCTATGTGGCTGATTACCTTGTAGACCCTAAAGTCTATGGGGATGTGGAGCATTGTGGTTGGATTACGGAAGAAGAAGAGGACTATGAACCTAAGGGAAAGGAGGAAACGAACTCAGATGAAGATGAAGTCCCACTACCTCAACCTGGGGACATGCATGTGGAGTTCAAAAAGTCAAGCCTCCCTGATAGAGTGAAGAAACCTAAGATCGAGTTTATCCCTTTTCGCCTCTTGCAGGAAAACAAACAGGAACTATGCAAAAAGATACTGATATTGGAGCAGGAGATCGAGGACCTAAGGGACCAAAATTCTGTCCTAAAGCGTAAATTAAGGAAGAAACCTACGCCATCAACAAAATCACCACCGTCTCCATCAACAAAGAAGAATTGAGTATCTGGTATGGGCACTCCACTTGGCAACTGCCAAGCTTGGGGGAGTGCCCCGGTATCGTATCACCATCACTTTTATCTTTACAGTTTTTCTTAGTTCGATCCTTTTGGTAATATCTTGATCTAGTAGAATAAAAGTTCTTAATATGATATAGTCGTGAGTTTTGCTTTATTATCCTTCTATGTAATCGAGTCCGTGAGCTATATAATAAAGATTAGTGTTGAGTCAAGGGCTTGATTATTTTGCCATGATCCTAAGGGAATAAAAGAAAAGAGAAAGAAATAAAAAGTAACAAAGAGATCATGTGAGTCTTATGGAGAGTAATGAGCTCACATAGAAAGAGTATGATGAATAAAAGTTGTTGAGGGTTGACAAACTCAGTTTTGGTCATCGTTGCAATTAATAGTAAGTGATAAAGAAAGAGAGGTCTTCACATATAAATATACTATCTTGGACATCTTTTATGATTGTGAGCACTCATTAAAATATGACATGTTAAAGAGTTGACATTGGACAAGGAAGAGAACGTAATGGGTTGTGTTTTCTTACATCTGAGATAAATTATATTGTCTTGGATCTTCCAACATGATGAGCATGCCTTTCCCCCTCATGCTAGCCAAATTCATTGCACCAAGTAGAGATACTACTTGTGCTTCCAAATACCCTTAAACCAGTCTTGCCATAAGAGTCCACCATATCTACCTATGGATTGAATAAGATTCTTCAAGTAAGTTGTCATTGGTGCAAAGCAATAAAAATTGCTCTTTAAATATGTATGATTGCTTGGTGTTGAGGAAATAAGCTTTATACGATCGTGTGATATGGAAGTAATAAAAGCGATAAACTGCATAATAAAGGTCCATATCACAAGTGGCAACATAAATTGACGTTCTTTAGCATTAAGATTTTGTCATCCAACCATAAAAGCGCATGACAACCACTGCTTCCCTCTGTGAAGGGCCTATCTTTTACTTTTATCTCCTACTTTGCATAAGAGTCATGGTGATCTTCACCCTTCCTTTTTACATTTTATCCTTTGGCAAGCACAATATGTTGGAAAGATCCTGGTATATATGGCTAATTGGATGTTAGTTTTCATGAACTATTACTGTTGACATTACCTTTGAGGTAAAACGTTGGGAGGCAAAACTATACGCCCCTATCTTTCTCTGTGTGTGATTAAAACTCCATACCCATAAGTATTGCGTGAGTGTCAGCGATTGTGAAAGATTATATGATAGTTGAGTATGTGGACTTGCTGAAAAGCTCTTATACATTGACTCTTTCCTATGTTATGATAAATTGCAATTGCTTCAATGATTGAGATTGTAGTTTGTTAGTTTTCAATAAAGTTTACGATTAATACTTGATATTGTGATTGAATTATTACTCTAGCATAATAGATTATATGACAATAATTATATAAGTTGTTGTTCTAAGAATGATCATGATTCCCTCATGTCCGTATTTTATTTTTATCGGCACCTCTATCTCTAAACATGTGGACATATTTTTCGATTTCGGCTTTTCGCTTGAGGACAAGCGAGGTCTAAGCTTGGGGGAGTTGATACGTCCATTTTGCATCATGCTTTTATATCAATATTTATTGCATTATGGGCTGTTATTACACATTATGTCACAATACTTATGCCTATTCTCTCTTATTTTACAGGGTTTACATAAAGAGGGAGAATGCCGGCAGCTGGGATTCTGGGCTGGAAAAGGAGAAAATATTAGAGACCTATTCTGCACAGCTCCAAAAGTCCTGAAACTTCACAGAAGATGTTTTCCAAATATATAAAAAATACTGAGAGCAAGAACTTCACCAGGGGGGCCACACCCTGCCCACGAGGGTGGGGGGCATGCCCCCTACCTCGTGGGCCCACTGGTGGCCCTCCGGTGGCCATCTTCTGCTATATGGAGTCTTTCGTTGGGAAAAAAATCATAAGCCATCTTCTCGGACGAAACTCCGCCGCCACGAGGCGGAACCTTGGCAGAACCAATCTAGGGCTCTGGCGGAGCTGTTCTGCCAGGGAAACTTCCCTCCCGGAGGGGGAAATCATCGCCATCATCATCACCAACGCTCCTCTCATTGGGAGAGGGCAATCTCCATCAACATCTTCATCAGCACCATCTCATCTCAAAACCCTAGTTCATCTCTTGTATCCAATTCTTGTCTCTAAGTCCGGGATTGGTGCTAGTAGGTTGCTAGTAGTGTTAATTAATCCTTGTAGTTCATGCTAGTTGGTTTAATTGGTGGAAGATCATATGTTCAGATCCTACATGCATATTAATACCCCTCTGATTATGAACATGTGTATGCTTTTTGAGTAGTTACTTTTGTTCCTGAGGACATGGGAGAATTCTTGCTATTAGTAGTCATGTGACTTTGGTATTCGTTCAATATTTTGATGAGATATATGGTGTCTCTCCTCTAGTGGTGTTATGTGAACGTCGACTACATGACACTTCACCATTATTTGGGCCTAGAGGAAGGCATTGGGAAGTAATAAGTAGATGATGGGTTGCTAGAGTGACAGAAGCTTAAACCCTAGTTTATGCGTTGCTTCGTAAGGGGCTGATTTGGATCTATATGTTTCATGATATGGTTAGGTTTACCTTAATACTTTTGTTGTAGTTGCGGATGCTTGCAATAGAGGTTAATCATAAGTGGGATGCTTGTCCAAGTAAGGGCAACACCCAAGCACCGGTCCACCCACATACCAAATTATCAAAGTACCGAACGAGAATCATATGAACGTGATGAAAACTAGCTTGACGATATTCCCATGTGTCCTCGGGAGCGCTTTACATCATATAAGAGTTTGTCCAGGCTTGTCCTTTGCTACAAAAGGATTGGGCCACCTTGCAGCACTTTATTTACTTTTGTTACTTGTTGCTCGTTACAAATTATCCTATCACAAAACTATCTGTTACCACTTATTTCAGTACTTGCAGAGAATACCTTGCTGGAAACCGCTTATCATTTCCTTCTGCTCCTCGTTGGGTTCGACACTCTTACTTGTCGAAAGGACTGGGATTGATCCCCTATACTTGTGGGTCATCAGCAGTTGATGGTGGCAACATTCACCAACTACCAGGAGTTGGTAGATAAGGCTCTTATGATTGAAGAGAAGCAGCAGCAGATTGAGAGTCGTAAGAGGAAGTATGGACAAGGAAGGTATAATTCAGGAGCTCAGCAGAAGCCTCGCCTAACCCCGAACTCGGGAGGACTTGTTCATAACCATGGAGGCCACACCCACAATGGAGGAAGTACCCATAATCATACTGGCCCAATGATGACCTACAAATATAGGGGATCTATCGTGGTCCTTTCGATAAATAAGAGTGTCGAACCCAACGAGGAGCAGAAGGAAATGATAAGCGGTTTCTAGCAAGGTATTCTCTGCAAGTACTGAAATAAGTGGTAACAGATATTTTTGTGATAGGATAATTTGTAACGAGCAACAAGTAACAAAAGTAAATAAAGTGCAGCAAGGTGGCCCAATCCTTTTTGTAGCAAAGGACAAGCCTGGACAGACTCTTATATAGAGAAAAGCGCTCCCGAGGACACATGGGAATATCGTCAAGCTAGTTTTCATCATGCTCATATGATTCGCGTTCGGTACTTTGATAATCTAATATGTGGGTGGACCGGTGCTTGGGTACTGTCCTTACTTGGACAAGCATCCCACTTATGATTAACCTCTATTGCAAGCATCCGCAACTACAACAAAAGTATTAAGGTAAACCTAACCATAGCATGAAACATATGGATCCAAATCAGCCCCTTACGAAGCAACGCATAAACTAGGGTTTAAGCTTTTGTCACTCTGGCAACCCATCATCTACTTATTACTTCCCAATGCCTCCTCTAGGCCCAAATAATGGTGAAGTGTTATGTAGTCGACGTTCACATAACACCACTAGAGGAGGACAACATACATCTCATCAAAATATCGAACGAATACCAAATTCACATGACTACTAATAGCAAGACTTCTCCCATGTCCTCAGGAACAAATGTAACTACTCACAAAGCATATTCATGTTCATAATTAGAGGAGTATTAATGTGCATATAGGATCTGAACATATGATCTTCCACCAATTAAACCAACTAGCATCAACTACAAGGAGTAATTAACACTACTAGCAACCCACAGGTACCAATCCCGGACTTGGAGACAAGAATTGGATACAAGAGATGAACTAGGGTTTTGAGAGGAGATGGTTATGGTGAAGATGTTGATGGAGATTGTCCTCTCCCGATGAGAGGAGCGTTGGTGATGACGATGGCGATGATTTCCCCCTCCCGGAGGGAAGTTTCCCTGGCAGAACAGCTCCGCCAGAGCCCTAGATTGGTTCTGCCAAGGTTCCGCCTCGTGGCGGCGGAGTTTCGTCCGAGAAGATGGCTTATGATTTTTTTACTCATCGAAAGACTTCATATAGCAGAAGATGGTCATCGGAGGGCCACCAGGGGGCCCACGAGGTAGGGGGCCCGCCCAGGGGGTAGGGCGCGCCCCCCACCCTCATGGGCAGGGTGTGCCCCCCTGGTGAACTTCTTGCACTCGGTATTTTTTATATATTCTGGAAACATCTTTCGTGAAGTTTCAGGACTTTTGGAGCTATGCAGAATAGGTCTCTAATATTTGCTCCTTTTCCAGCCCAGAATCCCAGCTGCCGGCATTCTCCCTCTTTATGTAAACCTTGTAAAATAAGAGAGAATAGGCATAAGTATTGTGACATAATGTGTAATAATAGCCCATAATGCAATAAATATCGATATAAAAGCATGATCCAAAATGGACGTATCAACTCCCCCAAGCTTAGACCTTGCTTGTCCTCAAGCGAAAGCCAAAATCGAAAAATATGTCCACATGTTTAGAGATCGAGGTGTCAATAAAAATAAAATACGGACATGAGGGCATCATGATCATTCTTAGAACAGCAACTTATATAATTCTTGTCATATGATTTCTTATGCTAGAATAATAATTCAATCACAATTTCAAGTATGAATTGTAAACTTCATTGACAACTAACAAACTATAATCTCAGTCATTGGAGCAATTGCAATTTATCATAACATAGGAAAGAGTTAATATATAAGAGCTTTTCAGCAAGTCCACATACTCAACTATCATATAGTCTTTCACAATTGCTAACACTCACGCAATACTTATGGGTATGGAGTTTTAATCAGACACAGAGAAAGATAGGGGCTTATAGTTTTGCCTCCCAACGTTTTACCTCAAGGGTAATGTCAACAATAATAGTTCATGAAAACTCACATCCAATTAGCCATATATACCAAGATCTTTCCAACATACTGTGCTTGCCAAAGGATAAAATGTAAAAGGAAGGGTGAAGATCACCATGACTCTTATGCAAGGTAGGAGATAAAGTAAAAGATAGGCCCTTCGCACAGGGAAGCAGAGGTTGTCATGCGCTTTTATGGTTAGATGCACAAAATCTTAATGCGAAAGAACGTCACTTTATATTGCCACTTGTGATATGGACCTTTATTTTGCAGTTTGTCACTTTTAATTCTTCCATATCACACGATCATATAAAGTTTATTTTCTCCCACACTAATAAGTCATACATATTTAGGGAGCAATTTTTATTGCTTTGCACCGATGACAACTTACTTGGAGGATCTTACTCAATCCATAGGTGGGTATGGTGGACTCTCATGGCAAAACTGGTTTAAGGGTATCTGGAAGCACAAGTAGTATCTCTACTTGGTGCGATGAATTTGGCTAGCATGAGAGGGAAAGGCAAGCTCAACCATGTTGGATGATCCATGACAATATAATTTATCTCAGATGTAAGAAAACATAACCCATTACGTTGTCTTCCTTGTCCAACGTCAACTCTTTAGCATGTCATATTTTAATGAGTGCTCACAATCTTAAAAGATGTCCAAGATAGTATATCTATATGTGAAGACCTCTCTTTCTTTATTACTTCCTATTAATTGCAACGATGACCAAAACTATGCTTGTTAACTCTGAACAACTTTTATTCATCATACTTTTTCTATATGAGCTCATTACTCTCCATGAGATCCATATGATCTCTTTGTTCTTTTTATTCTTACTCTTTTCTTTTATTCACTTAGGATCATGGCAAAATAATCAAGCCCTTGACTCAACACTAATCTTTATTATATACATAGCTCATAGACTCGATTAAATAGAAGGATCATAAAGCAAAACTCACAAATAGATCATACTAAGAACTTTTATTCTACTAGATCAAGATATTACCAAAAGGATCGAACTAAGAAAAACGGTAAAGATAAAAGTGATGGTGATACGATACCGGGGCACTCCCCCAAGCTCGGCAGTTGCCAAGGGGAGTGCCCATACCCATGTGATTATGTCTCTCTTTTTGGGGATGGTGATGTGATATTCTTGGCGATGATGCCCCTCAGGATACGATTCTCCTCCTCGAGCTTGTTGACTTGCTGCTTGAGGTCCATTATTTCCTTTCGGAGTTTTCCTGTAACAGCCAAAGCTCCCTGCACCCAAGGGTGCTGCATAGCTACGGGAGAACCAGTGACACTCCTTTTCATATTCTCATAAGAAAGAAATCTAACATTGGAAGGGATAACCGAGTTTGGAATAGCCGAGCTCTGTAGTTCTCCCATTGTGAATCCAGCTCGGAAGCGGGAAGTGACTTCTTGATCCTCTTCCATGGCATATATCCTCTTCAATTCAGCCTCCATCTCTTCCTCCATTGCTGGCCCAAAGAGGTCAACATTGTTGTTTGTCATTGATCTCGGTGCCGGATGAGACACCCGGCTCTGCCCGACTGACTCTTGCGAAGACATCTTGCTCTAATCTGCAGCAGGACAGCTCGAAACAAAGACAGGAGATATTTGCGTGATACAGGAGTCAAAACCTCCAAGAGATTATATAATGAATTTTTACCGACCAAAATACGTGTCGTGTAAGAAAACGGAGTCCGGAAAGCGCATGAGGTGACCACGAGGTAGGGGGCGCGCCCAGGGAGGTAGGGCGCTCCCTCCACCCTCGTGGAGGCCTCGTGTCCTTCCTGGACTGCTACTTATTTTTCTATTTTTCTAAATATTCCAAAACGGAGAAATATTGCCTTAAAACCTGTTTTGGAGTCGGTTTACTTACTGTACCACATACCTATTCCTTTTCGGAGTCTGAAACGTTCCGGAAAGTGTCCCTTATGTATTCCTCCGGGGTTACGGTTTCAATAACATTGGTTTCAACATTTATGGGATTATCTGAAATATAATGTTTGATTCTTTGACCGTTCACCACCTTCGGATTTGTACCTTCGAAGTTGTTGATTTTTATGGCACCGGAATGATAGACCTCCTCAATAACGTAAGGACCTTCCCATTTAGAGAGAAGTTTTCCTGCAAAAAATCTTAAACGAGAGTTGTATAGCAATACATAATCACCTACATTGAACTCACGCTTTTGTATTCTTTTGTCATGCCATCTTTTAACTTTTTCTTTAAACAACTTGGCATTTTCATAGGCTTGGGTTCTCCATTCATCGAGTGAGCTAATATCAAATAACCTCTTCTCACCGGCAAGTTTAAAATCATAGTTGAGCTCTTTAATAGCCCAATAAGCCTTATGTTCTAGTTCGAGAGGTAAGTGACATGCTTTTCCATAAACCATTTTATACAGAGACATACCCATAGGACTTTTATATGCAGTTCTATAGGCCCATAATGCACCATCAAGTTTCTTGGACCAATTCTTTCTAGATCTATTAACAGTATTTTCCAAAATTAATTTGAGTTCTCTATTACTCAATTCTACTTGACCACAAGACTGCGGGTGATAAGGAGATGCAATTCTATGATTAGCATCATATTTAGCAAGCATTTCATGGAAAGCACCATGAATAAAATGTGAACCACCATCAGTCATTAAATATCTAGGGACTCCAAATCTTGAAAAAATAACTTCTTTAAGCATCTTAATAGAGGTGTTATGATCAGCACTACTAGTTGGAATAGCTTCTACCCACTTAGTAACGTAATCAACATCAACTAAAATATGTGTATATCCATTAGAGGAAGGAAAAGGTCCCATATAGTCAAAGCCCCAAACATCAAATGGTTCAATAACGAGTGAATAGTTCATAGGCATTTCTTGATGTCTACTAATATTACCAATTCTTTCACATTCATCACATGATAAGACAAACTTACGGGCATCTTTGAAGAGAGTAGGCCAATAAAAAGCAGATTGCAATACCTTATGTGCAGTTCTATCTACAGCATGGTGTCCTCCATAAGCTTCGGAGTGACACTTGCGTAGGATCTGTTCCTGTTCATGCTCAGGTACACAACATCTAATAACACCATCTACTCCTTTATAAAGATGTGGGTCATCCCAAAAGTAATGCCTCAAATCATAGAAGAACTTTTTCTTTTGTTGGTATGTGAAACTAGGTGGTATGAATTTGGCAACAATGTAATTAGCATAATCAGCATGCCATGGAGCAGTATGAGAAGCATTTATGACATTTAATTGCTCATCAGGAAAGCTATCATCAATAGGTAGTGGGCCATCAAGCACATTTTCTAACCTAGACAAGTTGTCTGCAACGGGGTTCTCAACTCCCTTTCTATCAACAATATGTAAGTCAAATTCTTGTAGCAAGAGAACCCATCTAATAGGTCTGTGTTTAGCATCTTTCTTTTCCATAAGATATTTAATAGCAACATGATCAGTGTGAATAGTTACTTTAGAATCAACAATATAAGGTCTGAACTTATCACAAGCAAATACAACTGCTAAGAATTCTTTTTCAGTAGTAGCATAAGAGCATTGTCTAGGGTTTTACAAGCATATTGAATAAAGTTTAATTTCTTATCAACTCTTTGCCCTAGAACAGCACCTACAGCATAATCACTAGCATCACACATAATTTCAAAGGGTAAATTCCAATCAGGTGGCTGAACAATAGGTGCGGAGATCAATGCTTTCTTAAGTATTTCAAATGCTTCTACACAATCATCACCAAAGACAAATGGTATATCTTTTTGTAATAAATTAGTCAGAGGCCGAGAAATTTTTGAGAAGTCCTTAATGAACCTCCTATAAAATCCGGCGTGACCAAGGAAACTTCTTATACCTTTGATGTCCTTGGGACATGGCATCTTTTCAATAGCATCAACCTTGGCTTTATCAACTTCAATACCTCTTTCAGAAAATTTATGCCCCAAGACAATACCTTCATTAACCATAAAGTGGCACTTTTCCCAATTCAAGACAAGATTAGTTTCTTCACATCTCTGAAAAACTCGATCAAGGTTGCTCAAGCAATCATCAAAAGAATATCCATAGACGGAGAAATCGTCCATGAAAACCTCACAAATCTTTTCACAAAAGTCAGAGAATATAGCCATCATGCATCTTTGAAAGGTAGCAGGTGCATTACATAAACCAAAAGGCATACGTCTATAAGCAAAAGTACCAAAAGGACAAGTAAAAGTAGTCTTTAATTGATCCTTGGCTAACACAGGTATTTGAGAGAAACCAGAATAACCATCTAGAAAGCAAAAATGTGTATGTTTGGATAATCTTTCTAGCATTTGATCAATAAAAGGTAAGGGGTAATGATCCTTTTTAGTGGCCTTATTAAATTTATGGAAATCAATTACCATCCTATAACCTGTAATAATTCTTTGAGGAATCAATTCATCTTTATCATTAGGAACAACAGTAATACCTCCCTTCTTAGGGACACAATGGACAGGACTTACCCACTGACTATCAGCAACGGGATAGATTATACCTGCCTCAAGGAGCTTTAGTATTTCCTTTCTTACCACCTCTTTCATTTTAGGATTCAGCCGTCGTTGATGATCACGAACTGGTTTAGCATCTTCTTCCAAATTTATTTTATGTTGACATAGAGTGGGACTAATGCCCTTAAGATCATCAAGAGTATACCCAATAGCAGCACGGTGCTTCTTCAGAGTTTTCAATAATCTCTCTTCCTCATGCTCTGAAAGGTTAGCACTAATAATAATAGGATATATCTTTTTCTCATCAAGATAAGCATATTTAAGAGTATCAGGCAACGGTTTAAGCTCAAACACGGGATCACCCTTGGGTGGAGGAGGATCCCCTAGGATTTCAACAGGTAAATTGTTTTTCAGAATAGGTTCCTGTTTAAAGAATACTTCATCTATTTCCCTTCTTTCATTCATAAACATATCATTTTCATGGTCTAGTAAATGTTGTTCTAAAGGATCACTAGGAGGTACGGCAATAGAAGCAAGACCAATAGTTTCATCCTTACTAGGTAATTCTTCTTCACGGTGTTATCTACTAAATTTGGAGAAATTAAATTCATGAGACATATCATCTAAACCGATAGTAACAACATCATTTTTGCTATCTATCTTAGCATTAACAGTGTTCAAGAAGGGTCTACCAAATATAATGGGACAAAAGCTATCTTGTGGGAAACCAAGAACAAGAAAATCAGCAGGATATTTAGTTTTCCCACACAAGACTTCAACATCTCTAACAATTCCCATTGGTGAAATAGTATCTCTATTGGCAAGTTTAATTGTGACATCAATATCTTCTAACTCAACAGGTGCAATATCATGCATAATTTCTCTATATAGGCCAATAGGTATTTCACTAGCACTGGCACCCATATCACATAAGCCATGATAACAATGATCTCCTATTTTAACAGAAATAACAGGCATGCCTACCACAAGTATAGGTTTATCTTTAGCACAAGGTTTAGCAATTATAGCAGTTTCATCACAGAAATAAATAACATGCCCATCAATATTATCAGACAAGAGATCTTTAACAATAGCAATATTAGGTTCAACTTTAACTTGCTCAGGAGGTGTATATGTTCTAATATTGCTTTTCTGAACCACAGTTGAAGCTTTAGCATGATCCTTTATCCTAACAGGGAAAGGTGGTTTCTCAACATAAGAAGTAGGAACAACATGATCATTATAAGTGACAATCTTTTCTTCAACTTTAATGGGTGCAGCTACTTTTACTTCTATGGGAGGATGATATTTAAACCAATTCCCCTTGGGGATATCAACATAAGTAGCAAAAGATTCACAGAAAGAAGCTACTATCTCAGAGTCAAGTCCATATTTAGTGCTAAATTTACGGAAAACATCGGTATCCAGAAAAGATTTTACACAATCAAACTTAGGTGTCATACCTGACTCCTTACCTTCGTCGAGGTCCCAATCTTCAGATTGCATTTAATTCCTTCCAATAAATCCCATTTGAATTCAATAGTCTTCATCATAAAAGAGCCAGCATAAGAAGTATCGAGCATGGTGCGATTGTTATCAGAAAGCCGAGCATATAAATTTTGAATAATCATCTCTCTTGAGAGCTCATGATTGGGGCATGAATATAACATTGATTTAAGCCTCTCCCAAGCTTGAGCGACGCTTTCTCCTTCGCGAGGCCAAAAATTATATATATAATTGCGATCACGATGAACAAGATGCATAGGATAAAACTTCTGATGAAATTCCAATTTCAATCGTTTGTAGTTCCATGACCCCATATCATCACATAGCCTATACCATGACAATGCATCTTCCCTCAAAGATAAAGGGAAGACCTTCTTCTTAACAACATCTCTGGGTACACCTGCAAGCTTAAATAATCCACAAACTTCATCAACATATATTAGGTGCTCATCAAGATGCATTGTTCCGTCTCCTGCAAAAGGATTAGCTAGCAGTTTTTCTAACATACCCGAAGGAAATTCAAAGCAGACATTTTCATTTTCATTTTCAGTAGGTTAAGTAGGTTGATATTCAACTCTTTTCTCTACTGGTCGGGGTGAAGATACCCCGAACAAGCCCCTCAAAGGATTACTTTCCATAGTAATAAGTGACAGTAAATTTCACCACACTATATAAATTTTTCCTTACCAAATTCCACCTACCAAAGACGCTTCACTCCCCAGCAACGGCGCCAGAAAAGAGTCTTGATGACCCACAAGTATAGGGGATCTATCATAGTCCTTTCGATAAGTAAGAGTGTCGAACCCAACGAGGAGCAGAAGGAAATGATAAGCGGTTTCCGGCAAGGTATTCTCTGCAAGTACTGAAATAAGTGGTAACAGATAGTTTTGTGATAGGATAATTTGTAACGAGCAACAAGTAACAAAAGTAAATAAAGTGCAGCAAGGTGGCCCAATCCTTTTTGTAGCAAAGGACAAGCCTGGACAAACTCTTATATAGAGAAAAGCGCTCCCGAGGACACATGGGAATATCGTCAAGCTAGTTTTCATCACGCTCATATGATTCGCGTTTGGTACTTTGATAATCTGATATGTGGGTGGACCGGTGCTTGGGTACTGTCCTTACTTGGACAAGCATCCCACTTATGATTAACCTCTATTGCAAGCATCCGCAACTACAACAAAAGTATTAAGGTAAACCTAACCATAGCATGAAACATATGGATCCAAATCAGTCCCTTACGAAGCAACGCATAAACTAGGTTTAAGCTTCTGTCACTCTAGCAACCCATCATCTACTTATTACTTCCCAATGCCTTCCTCTAGGCCCAAATAATGGTGAAGTGTTATGTAGTCAACGTTCACATAACACCACTAGAGGAGTGACAACATACATCTCATAAAAATATCGAACGAATACCAAATTCACATGACTACTAATAGCAAGACTTCTCCCATGTCCTCAGGAACAAACGTAACTACTCACAAAGCATATTCATGTTCATAATCAGAGGAGTATTAATGTGCATATAGGATCTGAACATATGATCTTCCACCAATTAAACCAACTAGCATCAACTACAAGGAGTAATTAACACTACTAGCAACCCACAGGTACCAATCCCAGACTTGGAGACAAGAATTGGATACAAGAGATGAACTAGGGTTTTGAGAGGAGATGGTGTTGGTGAAGATGTTGATGGAGATTGCCCTCTCCCGATGAGAGGAGCGTTGGTGATGACGATGGCGATGATTTCCCCCTCCCGGAGGGAAGTCTCCCCGGCAGAACAGCTCCGCCAGAGCCCTAGATTGGTTCCGCCTCGTGGCGGCGGAGTTTCGTCCAAGAAGATGGCTTATGATTTTTTCCCTCATCGAAAGACTTCATATAGCAGAAGATGGTCATCGGAGGGCCACCAGGGGGCCCACGAGGTAGGGGGCGTGCCCAGGGGGTAGGGCGCGCCCCCACCCTCGTGGGCAGGGTGTGGCCCCCCTGGTGAACTTCTTGCACTCGGTATTTTTTATATATTCTAAAAACATCTTCCGTGAAGTTTCAGGACTTTTGGAGCTGTGCAGAATAGGTCTCTAATATTTGCTCCTTTTCCAGCCCAGAATCCCAGCTGCCGGCTTCTCCCTCTTTATGTAAACCTTGTGAAATAAGAGAGAATAGGCATAAGTATTGTGACATAATGTGTAATAACAGCCCATAATGCAATAAATATCGATATAAAAGCATGATGCAAAATGAACGTATCACCCATGGAATGGAAATGGGAATGGAGCAAGCAACAATCAGAACCGCCCCAATCCAGCCACACCCGCCAAGAGAGACCTAAGCCATGTTACTTGTTTCAAGTGCGGGAAGACTGGACACTATGCCACGGAGTGCCCTGAAGCGAAGAATGGAAACGGTAATGGGAGCGCTGGAAAGAAGCCCAATCCATTCAACAAAGGACAAGTGAACCACGTTAACGTGGAGGAGGTTGAAGAGAAGCCAGACGCGGTTATTGGTAAGTTTTTGGTTAAGTCTTTTATCGCCCTTGTTCTTTTTTATATTGGTGCATCACATTCATACATATCAAGGGGATTCGTGGATAAGTTTAAACTACCAACCCAAACCCTTAGGACCCCTCTGTTAGTGAGTTCACCTGGAGCAGAGTATATGGCTAGTCGATGGTATGACCAGATACCCTTAACCATTGGTAGCCATGTTTTCCCATCAGACCTAATAATTTTGGAGTCACAAGGATTGGATGTGATATTAGGCATGGACTGGATGTCAAAGTATGGAGGAAGCATTGACTGTGTTAGTAAATCAATTTGTCTCACCACCCCTGAGGGAAAAAGGATTAAGTATGTATCTAGGCATGCGCCCAGGAGTAGCTAAGTAAATACTCTCACGGGAATTGTTCAGGAGGAAGTGCATGTAGTGAAGGATTACCCAGATGTTTTTCCAGAGGAGTTACCAGGCATGCCACCAGATCGAGACATCGAGTTTTTGATAGAGCTATTGCCAGGTACAGGGCCAATATCAAAGAGACCCTACCGAATGCCTGCAAATGATATGGAGGAGATTAAGAATCAGGTCAAGGAGTTATTGGAGAAGGTTTACATCCGACGGAGTTCATCACCATGGGGAGCCCCAGTGCTTTTGGTGGAGAAGAAGGATAAATCTCTAAGGATAGTTGTTGATTATCGTGCTCTGAATGAGGTGACGATCAAGAACAAATACCCACTGCCGATGATCAATGATTTGTTTGACCAGTTGCAAGGAGCTAAGGTGTTTTCAAAGATCGATCTGCGATCAGGATATCACCAGCTGAAGATCCGGGAGAAGGATATACCTAAACCGCATTTACCACAAGGTATGGGTTATATGTGTATACAGTCATGTCATTTGGACTGACTAACGCCCCTGCCTATTTCATGAGCATGATGAACAAGGTGTTCATGGAATATTTGGATAAGTTTGTTGTGGTGTTCATTGATGACATAATGGTATACTCGAAGAATGAAGAGGAGCACAAGGAGCATTTGCGTTTAGTTCTCGAGAAACTCAGGGAACACCAGTTGTATGCCAAGTTCAACAAATGTGAGTTTTGGTTGAAGGAAGTCGGATTCCTTGGGCATGTTATATCAGGAGAAGGTGTAGCAGTAGATCCCACCAAGGTTCAGTCAGTCACTGAATGGTTGGCACCCACTTCAGTTAGCGAGATCCGCGGTTTTCTTGGACTCACAGGATACTATCGGAGATTCATCGAGAATTTTTCCAAAATTGTGAAGCCAATGACGGAGTTATTGAAGAAGGACACCAAATTTAAATGGACAAAAGAATGTGAGGTGAGTTTTCAGGAGTTAAAGAAACGTTTGACTACAGCCCCAGTGCTGATTCTTCCGGATATACGTAAGGAGTTCCAAGTGTATTGCGATGCCTCTCGCCTAGGACTTGGAAGCATGCTTATGCAGGACGACAGAGTTGTTTCGTATGCCTCATGACAACTGAAACCGCATGAGTTAAATTATGCCACGCATGATTTAGAGTTGGCTACCATAGTGCATGCGTTGAAGACTTGGAGGCATTACCTTATTGGAAACTGTTGTGATCTGTACACGGATCATAAGAGTTTGAAGTACATTTTCACACAGACAGAGCTGAACCTTAGGCAGAGGAGATGGTTGGAGCTTATAAAGGATTATGACATGAAGCTTCACTATCATCCAGGCAAGGCCAATGTCGTAGCAGACGCTTTGATCCGGAAGAGTTATGCTAACATCCTCGTAAGCACAGGATTGCCAAAGGAGTTAGCAGAGGATCTCAGGGAACTTCGATTGGAGATTGTTCCTAGAGGTTTTGTTGCAACAATGGAGGTTCAGTCTACATTGTTCGGAAAGATTCGAGAAGCTCAGAAGGATGACAAAGAGATTGCTGAGATAAAAGAGAGAATGGGCAAAGGAAAGGCCAAAGGTTTTCGTGAGGATGAACACGCCACCTTATGGTTTGAGGACTGTGTTTATGTGCCAAATAACACAGAGATCAGGAAGCTAATACTTCAGGAGGCTCATGACTCACCATACTCAATTCACCCCAGAAACACCAAGATTTATGTGGATTTAAAGGAGCATTTCTGGTGGACTGGTATGAAGAAGGATATTGCCGAGTATGTAGCCGTGTGTGATGTATGTTAGAGAGTGAAGGCACAACATCAAAAGCCAACCGGATTGTTACAACCTATGCCGATACCCGAATGGAAGTGGGAAAAGCTTGGCATGGATTTTATCACCGGATTGCCCAGGACCAAATCAGGATATGATTCTATATGAGTAGTAGTTGATCGCTTGACCAAAGTAGCTCACTTTATCCCAGTGAAAACCACCTATACCAGTGCGAAGTTGGCCAAAATATACATGACCAGGATTGTATGTTTGTATGGAGTTCCGAGGACAATTGTATCAGATAGAGGAACCCAGTTTACCTCAAAGTTTTGGAATCAGTTGCATGAAACTTTGGGAACCAGACTGGAGTTCAATACAACATTCCACCGCAGACAGATGGACAGACTAAGAGAGTTAACCAGATTCTGGAGGATATGTTGAGGGCCTGCACGCTAGATTATGGATCTAGTTGGGATGATAACTTGCCCTACGCAGAGTTCTCGTACAACAACAGTTACCAGGCCAGTTTGAAGATGGCACCTTTCGAAGCTTTATACGGAAGGAGGTGCAGGACACCGTTATTGTGGGATCAAGTTGGAGACCGACAGATGTTCGGACTAGATTTGATTAAGGAATCAGAAGAGAAGGTTAAATTGATTAGAGATAGACTGAAGGTAGCTTAGTCCCGACAGAAGAGTTATGCGGATTCAAAACGCAAGGAGGTAGCCTATGAAATTGGAGACATAGTGTATCTTCGAGTATCACCACTCCGAGGAGTTAAGCGCTTTGGAGTTGAGGGAAAGATAGCGCCACGCTTTGTGGGACCATACAGAGTTTTGGAGCGTATGGGAGAGGTTGCTTATAAGTTGGAATTACCTGAAGGATTGTCAGGAGTTCATGATGTGTTTCATGTTTCACAGTTGAAGAAGTGTCACGCTGAGATGGCCGATATACCGTTAAGAGATACAATGCCCTTGGAGGTGATTCAGTTGGACAGTGATCTGACCTATGAGGAGAAGCCAGTCAGGATTCTTGAATTTGCCAGCCGAGTCACCCGCAGCAAGGTTATCAAGTTTTGCAAAGTTCAGTGGAGCCACCATACCGAGGATGAAGCCACCTGGGAACGAGAGGATGATCTTCGCAAGGACCACCCACACCTATTTTCTAGCCAACCCGAATCTCGAGGGCGAGATTCATCTTAAGGGGGGTAGGTTTGTAACATCCCAAATTATCAATTTGGAATGTTATACATAGATCATTCATGCATATCATATTTTGTTGCATTTCGTTTTGCGATCCTCGAAATTCTAAGCAACTCAAGGACCCTCGGAGAGAGTTGGGGATTTCACTGTTTTCATATTTGAATTCTATCAAATATTGAAACGAGGATTTTTGGTTTTAATTATTTTTCTCTCCAAAAATATTTCATATTAAAATATATGAGGGGAGGTAATATGAATTCTCCAAAATAAATGAAATGTTGGAGGAAAAATATTAAAATCAAATATTTGATTTTATTCGGAGTTTATTGCTATTCTATTTGAATTAGAAAATTTGCACGTTTTTCAAAGTTGCATTTTAGGGCCAAGAAAATGTTCATCTTGTTCTAAATATTTTATTTAGATGGTGAAAAATTTGTTTTGGCATTTTTAGTTTTTTATTTATTTTTCTATGATTTATTTAAATTTCGGTGAAATTATTTAAAAAGAGAGAGAGAGAGCTTCACCCCGCCGACTGGGCCGAAGCCCAGCCAGCCGGGCCGGCCCAACCGCCCCGTCCGCCTCGTCCCCGGCGCGGACGTCTCCCGCCGCGAGTCTGACCGGGACTCTGTCCCGCCGCCGCCACCTTGCCCCCTCCCCAAGCTAGCCCCCCTCCTTTTATAGTGCCGCCCTGACCCCCCCCCCCCCCCAACCACCCGAACCCCGCCGCCTGCCTTGCCCCGCCCGTCGCAGTGCCGCTGCCGCACCGTGCCGCTGCCGTGCAGCCGAACCCCGCCGGAGCCTCGCCGGAGGTATAAGCCACCGTTGCCGTCGTTCGTTTTTTTAAAACCGATCCGGTTTTTTTAGAAAACCCTAGGTTCGTTTTTTTAGAATAGATCGATTTTTTTTCGGTTTAGTTTATTTAGCGAACATTCGTCCGTGCGTTCGTTTTAACGAATGGTGTTCACTCGTTAGCCGCAGACAACGAACGTTCGTTTGTTAGCCTGTTCGTCAGTTTTCTTTTTCTCGGAATTTTCCGCGATTATTTTCTATCGTGGTTTCTGATCCGATTTTCGTTTTAGTTTATCTTTTCGCTCGTTTATCGGAATCAGGCGATTCAAGCACCTAGATCTTCGTCTCGAAACCCTCTTTCTGTTTAACCAACTTGAACAAGATTTTGATACAGTAAAATTTGACCTTAGTCAGATTAGTAATCGGATCTTGTTTCTTTCGCAGTTTGAGTTTCGTTGCTCCGTTTGATTTGATTCTTTTTGCAAAACGGAGTTCTTAAGTTGAACGTTCTGGTTAGATCTCTTATTTGAGTTTTACCCATGCTTCTTTGCTTGATTGCTTATGTATGCTATTGTTTGTTTGCGATAGAACACCCAAAGTGCGAAGCGTGTTACTACGAGTCTCTAGGTTTTGCGGATTATCAGCAAGGCAAGTAACACTTTGATCATACCCCTTTATCACCCAGTTTTTATGCATTAGTTTCAACCCTTACACATTGCATGGTTAGGACTTGTTAACATGTGGGTTGGGGAAGTAGTTGATGAGGTAGAACCTATTGCCCTGTTATTATCAAACCCTGGGAGTTACCTCTGCGTATTGCTTATATTGTTATGCTATGCTCGTAGACGTGGATTGGGTTTGAGTGAAACCATGACAGATGTGAGATTGATAATTGATGGTTCAACTTAAGGTGGCAACTTTAATACACATCTGGGTGGATTGTTTGTCGGGCGCCTGGAGAATCCAGTGTTGTCCTAGGATATCCCGGAGTACCCGTGTGATAATCCTACGGTCCGCCACCCAGGCTCAAAGG
Source organism: Triticum urartu (assembly GCF_056163025.1). Lineage (NCBI taxonomy): Eukaryota > Viridiplantae > Streptophyta > Magnoliopsida > Poales > Poaceae > Triticum > Triticum urartu. Next base: position 499,171,167 of record NC_141875.1, on the reverse strand, counting down.
GAACTGAGATATTTCATGCTAGAAACTTCCGTGTGCAGCCACAAGCTATTATGGGCTCTAGCATAGTTGAGTAAGTTGCGTGAAGCTCTTGAAGAGGTAGACTAGCAGGTAGTTGGGTTGTAGGTGGTATAGTCTATCCGAAGTAGAGAGTTAATGCTTCTGAAAAATGGTGTCTCGGTCATCCGTTTCTCGGAGGAGATCGAGTCTTGTGGGGAAAAGTGCACAAACCTCTGCAGAGTGTATAAACTAATCATGGTTAGCCGTGTCCCCGGTTATGGACATCTTGAGTATCTAGTACTTGGATTATCATATGTATCTCATCACTCTAAATTAATATTGTTGGGTTGATAACTACTTTAATTGGGATTGAGTTGGAGGAACCTTCTCAATGATGTTTCAACTACCATGATAGTTAAATAAAATTCTATTCCTTTGTTGTAGGGAAAAATTGGCTTTTTGCAAAAACTATAACCATAGAGCTTTCCACCAGCCAAATAAGCATGTAGTGATAGCATTATTTTGTTCTTGCATTACTGTGTTACTTTGCCAGCATATTCCATGTGCTGACCCGTTTTCGGGCTGCAACGTATTATGTTGCAGACTTTTCAGACGAGGAGTAAGGTTTGTTAGGTCGTTGTCGTGCAGCTCAGCTATGCCGTTGGAGTTGATGGACTCACTTTATCTTACAAGCCTTCCGCTGTTATCGTATTAGATGGCCTTAAGCCATATTTATTGTTATAAGTTCTCTTTTGAGACATTCGATGTAATAAGTGTGTGATTGCCACTCTATTATAAATCCTTCGAGTACTGTGTGCGTCAGCATTACCGATCCAGGGATGACACAGAAGCACAGAGACTTGACCGTTTGAGGTCGGGTCGCTACAAAATATTTTGTTGAAGGAGCATATCATCGCACTCAAGGGCATTATCCACAAGTTGGAGGACCTCCTACGCTCGATGTGTGACTATCCATCATCAACAACTCCACCTTCTTCACCAACAAAGAAGAACTGAGTATCTGGTATGGGCACTCCCTTTGGCAACTGCCAAGCTTGGGAGAGTGCCCCGGTATCGTATCACCATCACTTTTATCTTTACTGTTTTTCTTAGTTCGGTCCTTTTAGTAATATCTTGATCTAGTAGAATAAAGTTTTAGTATGATCTAGTTGTCAGTTTTGCTTTATGATCCCTCTATGTAATCGAGTCCGTGAGCTATATAATAAAGATTGGTGTTGAGTCAAGGGCTTGATTATTTTGCTATGATCTTGAGGGAATTAAATAAAATAAAAAAGAAGAAATAAAAAATAAAGAGATCATATGGATCTTATGGAGAGTAATGAGCTCACATATAAAGAGTTGTTGAGAGTTGACAAACACAGTTTTGGTCATCGTTGCAATGAATAGGAAGTAATAAAGAAAGAGAGGTTCACATATAAATATACTATCTTGGACATCTTTTATGATTGTGAGCGCTCATTAAAGTATGACATGCTAAGAGTTGATGTTGGACAAGGAAGACAACGTAATGGGTTATGTTTTCTTACATCTGAGATAAATTATATTGTCATGGATCATCCAACAAGTTGAGCTTGCCTTTCCCTCTCATGTTAGCCAATTTCTTTGCGCCAAGTAGAGATACTACTTGTGCTTCCAAATATCCCTAAACCCAGGTTGCCATGAGAGTCCACCATATCTACCTATGGGTTGAGTAAGATCCTTCAAGTAGGTTGTCATCGGTGCAAGCAATAAAAATTGCTCTCTAAATATGTATGACTCATTAGTGTGGAGAAAATAAGCTTTATACGATCTTGTGATATGGAAGAAATAAAAGCGACGGACTGCATAATAAAGGTCCATATCACAAGTGGCAATATAAAATGACGTTCTTTTGCATTAAGATTTCGTGCATCCAACCATAAAAGCACATGACAACCTCTGCTTCCCTCTGCGAAGGGCCTATCTTTTACTTTTATATTCTACCTTACATAAGAGTCATTGTGATCTGCACCTTTCCTTTTTACGTTTTATCCTTTGGCAAGCACAATATGTTGGAAAGATCCTGATATATATAGCTAATTGGATGTGAGTCTTCATGAACTATTATTGTTGACATTACCCTTGAGGTAAAACATTGGGAGGCAAAACGATAAGCCCCTATCTTTCTCTGTGTCTGATTAAAACTTCATACCCATAAATATTGCATGAGTGTTAGCAATTGTGAAAGACTAAAAGATGGTTGAGTATGTGGACATGCTGAAAAGCTCTTATATCGACTCTTTCCTATGTTATGATAAATTGCAATTGCCTCAATGACTGAGATTAGAGTTTTTTGGTTCTCAATGAAGTTTATAATTCATACTTGAAATTGTGATTGAATTGTTACTTTAGCATAAGAGATCATATGACAAGACAATATATATATATATATGTTGCTGTTCTAAGAATGATCATGATGCCCTCATGTCCGTATTTTATTTTTATCGACACCTCTATCTCTAAACATGTGGACATATTTTTCGATTTCGGCTTTTGCTTGAGGACAAGCGAGGTCTAAGCTTGGGGAGTTGATACGTCCATTTTGCATCATGCTTTTATATCGATATTTATTGCATTATGGGCAGTTATTACACATTATGTCACAATACTTATGCCTATTCTCTCTTATTTTACAAGGTTTACATGAAGAGGGAGAATGCCGGCAGCTGGGATTCTGGGCTGGAAAAGGAGCTAATATTAGAGACCTATTCTGCACAGCTCCAAAAGTCCTGAAACTTCACGGAAGTTATTTCCAGAATATATAAAAAATACTAAGCGCAAGGAGTACCAGAGGGGGGCCACACACCAGCCACGAGGGTGGGGTGTGCGCCCAGGCTGGTAGGCCCCCCTGGTGGCCCTCCGATGTCCATCTTCTGCTATATGGAGTATTTCGTCGAGGAAAAAATCATAAGCAAGCTTTCGGGACGAGACTCCGCCGCCACGAGGAGGAACCTTGGCAGAACCAATCTAGGGCTCCGGCGGAGCTGTTCTGCCGGGGAAACTTCCCTCCGGGAGGGGGAAATCATCACCATCGTCATCACCAACGATCTTCTCATCGGGAGGGGGTCAATCTCCATCAACATATACACCAGCATCATCTCATCTCAAACCCTAGTTCATCTCCTGTATCCAATCTTTGTATCCAAACCTCAGATTGGTACCTATGGGTTGCTAGTAGTGTTGATTACTCCTTGTAGTTGATGCTAGTTGGTTTACTTGGTGGAAGATTATATGTCCAGATCCATTATGCATATTAATACCCCTCTGATTATGAACATGAATATGCTTTGTGAGTAGTTACGTTTGTTCCTGAGGAAATGGGAGGAGTCTTGCTATTAGTAGTCATGTGAATTCGGTATTCGTTCGATATTTTGATGAGATGTATGTTGTCATCCCTCTAGTGGTGTCATGTGAACGTCGACTACATGACACTTCACCATTGTTTGTGCCTAGAGGGAGGCATTGGGAAGTAATAAGTAGATGATGGGTTGCTAGAATGACAGAAGCTTAAACCCTAGTTTATGCGTTGCTTTGTAAGGGGTTGATTTGGATCCATATGTTTCATGATATGGTTAGGTTTACCTTAATACTTCTGTTGTAGTTGTGGATGCTTGCAATAGGGGTTAATCATAAGTGGGATGCTTGTCCAAGTAAGGACAGCACCCAAGCACCAGTCCACCCACATATCAAATTATCAAAGTACCGAACGTGAATCATATGATCGTGATGAAAACTAGCTTGACGATAATACCCATGTGTCCTCGGGAGTGTTACATCTCCAACGTATCTATAATTTTTGATTGCTCCATGCTATATTATCTACTGTTTTGGACATTATTGGGCTTTATTTTCCACTTTTATATTATTTTTGGGACTAACCTATTAACCGGAGGCCCAGCCCAGAATTGCTGTTTTTTTGCCTATTTTAGGGTTTCGAAGAAAAGGAATATCAAACGGAGTCCAAACGGAATGAAACCTTCGGGAATGTGATTTTCTCACCGAACATGATCCAGGAGACTTGGACCCTACGTCAAGAAACAAAGGAGGAGGCCACGAGGTAGGGGGCGCGCCTACCCCCCCTCCCCCAGGCGCGCCATCCACCCTCATGGGCCCCCTGTTGCTCCACCGACGTACTCCTTCCTCCTATATATACCTACGTACCCCCAAATGATCAGATACGGAGCCAAAACCCTAATTCCACCGCCGTAACTTCCTGTATCCACGAGATTCCATCTTGGGGCCTGTTCCGGAGCTCCGCCGGAGGGGGTATCCATCACGGAGGGCTTCTACATCAACACCATAGCCTCTCCGATGAAGTGTGAGTAGTTTACCTCAGACCTTTGGGTCCATAGTTATTAGCTAGATGGCTTCTTCTCTCTTTTTGGATCTCAATACAATGTTCTCCCCCTCTTTTGTGGAGAACTATTCGATGTAATCTTCTTTTTGCGGTGTGTTTGTTGAGACCGATGAATTGTGGGTTTATGATCAAGTCTATCTATGAACAATATTTGAATCTTCTATGAATTCTTTTATGTATGATTGGTTATATTTGCAAGTCTCTTCGAATTATCGGTTTGGTTTGGCCTACTAGATTGATCTTTCTTGCAATGGGAGAAGTGCTTAGCTTTGGGTTCAATCTTGCGGTGTCCTTTCCCAGTGACAGTAGGGGCAGCAAGGCACATATTGTATTGTTGCCATCGAGGATAACAAGATGGTTTTTTTATCATATTGCATGAATTTATCCCCCTACATCATGTCATCTTGCTTAAGGCGTTACTCTGTTTTCATTAACTTAATACTCTAGATGCATGCTGGATACCAGTCGATGAATAGAGTAATAGTAGTAGATGCAGGCAGGAGTCGGTCTACTTGTCTCGGACGTGATGCCTATATACATGATCATACCTAGATATTCTCATAACTATGCTCAATTCTGCCAATTGCTCAACAGTAATTCATTCACCCACCGTAGAATACTTATGCTCTTGAGAGAAGCCACTAGTGAAATCTATGGCCCCCGGGTCTATCTTCATCATAATAATCTTCCAATACTTAGTTATTTCCTTTGCTTTTTACTTTGCATTTATTTTACTTTGCATCTTTATGATAAAAATACCAAAAATATTATCTTATCATATCTATCAGATCTCACTCTCGTAAGTGACCGTGAAGGGATTGACAACCCCTTATCGCGTTGGTTGCGAGGAGTTATTTGCTTTGTGCAGTTACTAGGGGACACGCGCGCAACCTCCTACTGGATTGATACCTTGGTTCTCAAAAACTGAGGGAAATACTTACGCCACTTTGTTGCATCATCCTTTCCTCTTCGGGGAAATCCAACGCAGTGCTCAAGAGGTAGCAAGAAGAATTTCTAGCGCCGTTGCCGTGGAGGTTCATGCAAGTCAAGATTTGACTTCCAACAACGAGCCATTTCTGGCGTCTACGCAAAAGTCAACATACCAAGTACCCATCACAATCCTTATCTCCCGCATTACATTATTTGCCATTTGCCTCTCGTTTTCCTCTCCCCCACTTCACCCTTGCCGTTTTATTCGCCCTCTCTCTCTCTATCCTCCCTCTCTTTCTCTATTTGCCTCCATTTGCATTTTGCACTTTCTGTCGTCATGTCTGAAATTGGGGAAATTATTGTCGATATGGACAATAATAATATCATGAAAATTTTTGATGCTCCTACTAAAGAACTCCCTATCTTACATAGAAAAAAAATTCCGTGTTGGTAGTGGTAATATTATTGGAAAAGGAGTTATTCAAGATTTCTTTACTTGTGCCGGTGCTTTGCCTTCTATGGGTAGTTCTATCCTTCATAGAACTAGTAGTCTTGCGGACGCTATTGCCATGCTTGTGGTTGAACTTGAAAGACAATTCATGCACATGCACCCTTGCATACAAAGGATTTTCCTAGAATTTTCTAATATTGAGCATTCCTCTGTTAAGTGTGCCGCTACTATATTTTTGGCTCATGAGTTTATATTCATAATAAAAGAGGCCAAAGAAATCTTTGCACATTATAGGGTGGATGCTTGCTGTCCTCCCATAGAGGCTATCCTTTTTGATCAAGAAAAAATAATGCGTTTTCAATCTCTAGACTATGTTGCTTTCAATGAAAATCTTAGAAAAAGGGTTCCTACCAATGTTTGAGTTGATAGAATTTCTGAACTTAATGATGATTTGGCCATTCGAAATAATGAACTACGATATTCTCTTGAATATAGGCTCACAAAGTTCTGTCAAAAGAATGCTTATAATGATGAATTGGTTGTGCAATACGAAGGGCCGAAGGAGGAACCTATACCTCCTAAAGTTGATCTTGGGGACTTTTGTCCCATTAAATTTAGCCCTTTTGATTATTTTTTATTGCCTCAAAGAAAACTTGCTGCCGAACGTAGAGAATATGAAATGAGTTTTAATGATCTATCTTACTATTATGGCAATACCTAGATCTATCCTTGCTTTTTATGCCTAGCTAGGGGCGTTAAACGATAGCGCTTGTTGGGAGGCAACCCAATTTTATTTTTATTCCTTGCTTTTTTCTCCTGTTTAGTAATAAATAATTTATCTAGCCTCTGTTTTGGTTGTGTTTTTTGTGTTTAATTAGTGTTTGTACCAAGTAGAACCGTTGGGAAGACTTGGGAAAAGTCTTGATATCTTGCTGTAAAAAACAGAAACTTTAGCGCTCACGAGAACTGCTGTCATTTTTATTTGGAAAATGCTATTTAGTTAATTATTTTTGAAGATGAGTAATAGATAAATTCCTCACGTACAGAAATTTATTTTAGAATTTTTGGGGTTCCAGATCTTGCGCTAACTACAGATTACTACAGACTGTTCTGTTTTTGACAGATTCTGTTTTTCGTGTGTTGTTTGCTTATTTGGATGAATCTATGGCTAGTAAAATAGTTTATAAACCATAGAGAAGTTGGAATACAGTAGGTTTAACACCAATATAAATAAATAATGAGTTCATTACAGTACCTTGAAGGGTCTTTTGTTTTCTTTCGCTAACGGAGCTCACGAGATTTTCTACTTTAAGTTTTGTGTTGTGAAGTTTTCAAGTTTTGGGTAAAGATTTGATGGATTATGGAACAAGGAGTTGCAAGATCCTAAGCTTGGGGATGCCCATGGCACCCCCAATATAATCTAAGGACACCACCTAAAAGCCAAAGCTTGGGGATGCCCCGGAAGGCATACCCTCTTTCGTCTACTTTTATCGATAACTTTACTTGGAGCTATATTTTTATTCACCACATGATATGTGTTTTGCTTGGAGCGCCTTGTATTATTTGAGTCTTTATTTTTTAGTTTACCACAATCATCCTTGCTGTACACACCTTTTTATAGAGCCATACATGATTTGGAATTTGTTAGAATACTCTATGTGCTTCGCTTATATCTTTTGAGTTATATAGTTTTGCTCTAGTACTTCACTTATATCTTTTAGAGCACGGTGGTGGATTTGTTTTATAGAAACTATTGATCTCTCATGCTTCACTTAGATTATTTTGAGAGTCTTAAATAGCATGGTAATTTGCTTAAGAATCCTTATATGCTAGGTATACAATATTAATAATAAAATTCTCTTATGAGTGTGTTGAATACTATGAGAAGTTTGATGCTTGATAATTGTTTTGAGATATGAAGATGGTGATATTAAAGTTGTGCTAGTTGAGTAGTTGTGAATTTGAGAAATACTTGTGTTAAAGTTTGTGATTCTCGTAGCATGCACGTATGGTGAACCGTTATGTGATGAAGTCGGAGCATGATTTATTTATTGATTGTCTTCCTTATGAGTGGCGGTCGGGGACGAGCGATGGTCTTTTCCTACCAATCTATCCCCCTAGGAGCATGCGCGTAATAATTTGCTTTGATAACTTGTAGATTTTTGCAATAAGTATATGAGTTCTTTATGACTAATGTTGAGTCCATGGATTATACGCACTCTCACCCTTCCACCATTGCTAGGCTCTCTAATACCGCGCACCTTTCGCCGGTATCATACACCCACCATATACCTTCCTCAAAACAGCCACCATACATACCTATTATGGCATTTCCATAGCCATTCAGAGATATATTGCCATGCAACTTTCCACCATTCCATTTATTATGACACACTCCATCATTGTCATATTGTTTAGCATGATCATGTAGTTGATATCGTATTTGTGGCAAAGCCACCGTTCATAATTCTTTCATACATGTCACTCATGAGTCATTGCATATCCCGGTACACCGCCGGAGGCATTCATATAGAGTCATATTTTGTTCTAAGTATCGAGTTGTAATTGTTGAGTTGTAAGAAAATAAAAGTGTGATGATCATCGTTATTAGAGCATTGTCCCAGTGAGGAAAGGATGATGGAGACTATGATTCCCCCACAAGTCGGGATGAGACTCCGGACAAAAAATAAAAAAAGAAAGAAAGAAAAGAGGCCATAAAAAGAGAAAAGGCCCAAATAAAAAAATGAGAGAAAAAGAGAGAAGGGACAATGCTGCTATCCTTTTACCACACTTGTGCTTCAAAGTAGCACCAGGATCTTCATAGTAGAAAGTCTCTCATTTCGTCACTTTCATATACTAGTGGGAATTTTTCATTATAGAACTTGGCTTGTATATTCCAATGATGCGCTTCCTCAAAATGCCCTAGGTCTTCATGAGCAAGCAAGTTGGATGCACACCCACTTAGTTTCTTTTTGAGCTTTCATATACTTATAGCTCTAGTGCATCCGTTGCATGGCAATCCCTACTCACTCACATTGATATCTATTGATGGCATCTCCATATCCCGTTGATATGCCTAGTTGATGTGAGACTATCTTCTCCCTTTTTGTCTTATCCACAACCACCATTCTATTCCACCTATAGTGCTATATCCATGGCTCACGCTCATGTATTGCGTGAAGATTGAAAAAGTTTTGAGAATGTCAAAAGTATGAAACAATTGCTTGGCTTGTCATCGGGGTTGTGCATGATTTAAATACTTTGTGTGGTGAAGATAGAGCATAGCCAGACTATATGGTTTTGTAGGGATAACTTTCTTTGGCCATGTTATTTTGAGAAGACATGATTGCTTTGTTAGTATGCTTGAAGTATTATTATTTTTATGTCAATATGAACTTTTATCTTGAATCTTTCGGATCTGAATATTCATACCACAATTAAGAATAATTACATTATAATTATGCCAAGTAGCACTCCGCATCAAAAATTCTGTTTTTATCATTTACCTACTCGAGGACGAGCAGGAATTCAGCTTGGGGATGCTTGATACGTCTCCAACGTATCTATAATTTTTGATTGCTCCATGCTATATTATCTACTGTTTTGGACATTATTGGGCTTTATTTTCCACTTTTATATTATTTCTGGGACTAACCTATTAACCGGAGGCCCATCCCAGAATTGCTGTTTTTTTGCCTATTTTAGGGTTTCGAAGAAAAGGAATATCAAACGGAGTCCAAATGGAATGAAACCTTCGGGAACGTGATTTTCTCACCGAACATGACCCAGGAGACTTGGACCCTACGTCAAGAAACAAAGGAGGAGGCCACGGGGTAGGGGGGCGCGCCTACCCCCCTAGGTGCACCCTCCACCCTCGTGGGCCCCCTGTTGCTCCACCGACGTACTCCTTCCTCCTATATATACCTACGTACCCCCAAACGATCAGATCTGGAGCCAAAACCCTAATTCCACCACGTAACTTCCTGTATCCACGAGATCCCATCTTGGGGCCTGTTCCGGAGCTCCGCCGGAGGGGGTATCCATCACGGAGGGCTTGTACATCAACACCATAGCCTCACCGATGAAGTCTGAGTAGTTACCTCAGACCATCGGGTCCATAGTTATTAGCTAGATGGCTTCTTCTCTCTTTTTGGATCTCAATACAATGTTCTCCCCCACTCTTGTGGCGAACTATTCGATGTAATCTTCTTTTTGCGGTGTGTTTGTTGAGACCGATGAATTGTGGGTTTATGATCAAGTCTATCTATGAACAATATTTGAATCTTCTATGAATTCTTTTATGTATGATTGGTTATCTTTGCAAGTCTCTTCAAATTATCAATTTGGTTTGGCCTACTAGATTGATCTTTCTTGCAATGGGAGAAGTGCTTAGCTTTGGGTTCAATCTTGCGGTGTCCTTTCCCAGTGACAGTAGGGGCAGCAAGGCACGTATTGTATTGTTGCCTTCGAGGATAACAAGATGGGGTATTTATCATATTGCATGAATTTATCCCTCTACATCATGTCATCTTGCTTAAGGCGTTACTCTGTTTTCGTTAACTTAATACTCTAGATGCATGCTTGATAGCGGTCGATGAGTGGAGTAATAGTAGTAGATGCAGGCAGGAGTTGGTCTACTTGTCTCGGACGTGATGCCTATATACATGATCATACCTAGATATTCTCATAACTATGCTCAATTCTGTCAATTGCTCAACAGTAATTCGTTCACCCACCGTAGAATACTTATGCTCTTGAGAGAAGCCACTAGTGAAACCTATGGCCCTCGGGTCTATCTTCATCATATTAATCTTCCAATACTTAGTTATTTCCTTTGCTTTTTTACTTTTCCTTTATTTTACTTTGCATCTTTATCATAAAAATACCAAAAATATAATCTTATCATATCTATCAGATCTCACTCTCGTAAGTGATCGTGAAGGGATTGACAACCCCTTATCGCGTTGGTTGCGAGGAGTTATTTGCTTTGTGCAGGTACTAGGGGACGCGCGCGCAACCTCCTACTGGATTGATACCTTGGTTCTCAAAAACTGAGGGAAATACTTACGCTAATTTGCTGCATCATCCTTTCCTCTTCGGGGAAATCCAACGCAGTGCTCAAGAGGTAGCAGGGAGCGCTTTCCTTCATATAAGAGTTTGTCCATGCTTGTCCTTTGATACAAAAAGGATTGGGCCATCTTGCTGGACCTTATTTACTTTTATTACTTGCTACTCGTTACAAATTACCTTATCACAAAACTATCTATTACCGATAATTTTAGTGCATGTAGAGAATACCTTACTGAAAATTGATTATCATTTCCTTATGCTCTTCGTTGGATTCTACACTCTTACTTATCGAAAAGGCTATGATAGATCCCCTACACTTGTGGGTCATCAGTTAGTTGCGGGACGATGCATTACGACACGAGTAAAGAGACTTGCCGGTTGATACATCTCCAACATATATATAATTTTTGATTGCTCCATGCTATTATATTATCTATTTTGGATGTTAATGGGCTTTATTTTACACTTTTGTATCATTTTTGGGACTAACCTATTAACCGGAGGCCCAGCCCAAATTGCTGTTTTTTTGCCTATTTCAGTGTTTCGCAGAAAACGAATATCAAACAGAGTCCAAACGGAATGAAACCTTCGGGAATGTGATTTTCTCAACAAATGTGATCCAGGAGACTTGGAGTGGGCATCAAGAAACAATCAAGGAAGCCACGAGGCAGGGGGCGCACCTACCCCACGCGGCGCACCCTCCACCCTCGTGGGCCCCCCGTTGCTCCACCGACCTACTTCTTCCTCCTATATATATATATATCCACATACCCCCCAAACATCCAGGAGCACCACGAAAACCTAATTCCACCGCCGCAACCTTCTGTACCCGAGAGATCCCATCTTGGGGCCTTTTCCGAAGCTTCGCCGGAGGGGGCATTGATCACGGAGGGCCTCTACATCAACTCCATGGCCTCTTCGGTGATGTGTGAGTAGTTTGCTTCAGACCTTCGGGTCCATAGTTATTAGCTAGATGTCTTCTTCTCTCTCTTTGGATCTCAATACAAAGTTCTCCTCGATTCTCTTGGAGATCTATTCAATGTAATCTTCTTTTGTGGTGTGTTTGTCGAGATCCGGTGAATTGTGGGTTTATGATCAAGTTTATCTATGAACAATATTTGAATCTCCTCTGAATTCTTTTATGTATGATTGGTTTATCTTTGCAAGTCTCTTCGAATTATCAGTTTGGTTTGGCCTGCTAGATTGATCTTTCTTGCAATGGGAGAAGTGCTTAGCTTTGGGTTCAATCTTGCGGTGTCCTTTCCTAGTGACAGCAGGGGCAGCAAGGCATGTATTGTATTGTTGCCATCGAGGATAAAAAGATGGGGTTTATATCATATTGCATGAGTTTATCCCTCTACATCATGTCATCTTACTTAAAGCATTACTCTATTCTTATGAACTTAATACTCTAGATGCATGCTGGATAGCGGTCGATGTGTGGAGTAATAGTAGTAGATGCAGAATCGTTTCGGTCTACTTGTCGCGGATGTGATGCCTATATACATGATCATACTTAGATATTCTCATAACTATGCTCAATTCTATCAATTGCTCGACAGTAATTTGTTTCCCACAGTAATACTTATGCTCTTGAGAGAAGCCACTAGTGAAACCTATGGCCCCCAGGTCTATCTTCCATCATATTAATCTTCCAACACTTAGCTATTTCCTTTGCCGTTTATTTTACTTTGCATCTTTATTTCTCTTTATCATAAAAATACCAAAAATATTATCTTACCATATCTATCAGATCTCACTCTCGTAAGTGACCGTGAAGGGATTGACAACCCCTTTATCGCGTTGGTTGCGAGGTTCTTATTTGTTTGTGTAGGTGCGTGGGACTCGAGCGTGATCTCCTACTGGATTGATACCTTGGTTCTCAAAAACTGAGGGAAATACTTATGCTACTGTACTGCATCACCCTTTCCTCTTCAAGGAAAAACCAACGCAGTGCTCAAGAGGTAGCAAGAAGGATTTCTGGCGCCGTTGCCGGGGAGATTCGCGCCAAGCCAAGTCAAGATTTGACTCTCGACAATGAGCCATTTCTAGTGCCGTTTCCGGGGAGATTCACGCCAAGTCAAGTCAAGATTTGACTCTCGACAATGAGCCATTTCTCGCACCGTTGTCGGGGAGTCTACGCACAAGTCTTGTTGAACTTGCTGTAAAAAACAGAAACTTTAGCGCTCACGAGAACTGCTGTCATTTTTATTTGCAGAGTTCTATTTAGTTAATTCTTTTTGAAGATGATTAATAGATAAATTCCTCACGTCCAGCAATTTATTTTAGAATTTTTGGGGTTCCATATATTGCGCTAGCTACAGATTACTACAGACTGTTCTGTTTTTGACAGATTCTGTTTTTCGTGTGTTGTTTGCTTATTTTGATGAATCTATGGCTAGTAAAATAGTTTATAATACATAGAGAAGTTGGAATACAGTAGGTTTAACACCAATATAAATAAAGAATGAGTTCATTACAGTACCTTGAAGTGGTCTTTTGTTTTCTTTCTCTAACGGAGCTCACGAGATTTCTATTGAGTTTTGTGTTGTGAAGTTTTCAAGTTTTGGGTGAATTCTTTTGATGGATTATGGAACAAGGAGTGGCAAGAGCCTAAGCTTGGGGATGCCCATGGCACCCCCAAGATAATCCAAGGACACCAAAAAGTCAAAGCTTGGGGATGCCGCGGAAGGCATCCCCTCTTTCGTCCACTCCCATCGGTAATTTACTTGGAGCTATATTTTTATTCACCAACATGATATGTGTTTTGCTTGGAGGGTCTTGTATTATTTGTATCTTTGTGTTTTAGTGTGCCACAATCATCCTTTCTGTACACACCTTTTGAGAGAGCCATACATGAATTAAAATTTGATAGAATACTCTATGTGCTTCACTTATATCTTTTGAGCTATGTAGTTTTGCTCTATGTGCTTCACTTATATCTTTTGAGCGTTATAATTTTGCTCTGTGTGCTTCACTTAGATCTTTTAAGAGCACAGTGGTGGATTTGTTTTAAAGAAACTATTGATCTCTCATCCTTCACTTAAATTATTTTGAGAGTCTCTTAATAGCATGGTAATTTGCTTACTAATAACATGCTTGGTATTTAAGATTTTTGAAACTTTCTTTTGAGTGCATTGAATACTAAGAAAAGATTGAAGCATGATAATTGTTTTGAGATATGGAGGTGATAATATTAGAGTCATGCTAGTTGATTAGTTGAGAATTTAAAGAATACTTGTGTTAAAGTTTGTGATTCCCGTAGCATGCACGTATGGTGAACCGCTATGTGATGAAGTCGGAGCATGATTTATTTATTGATTGTCTTCCTTATGAGTGGCGGTCGGGGACGAGCGATAGTCTTTCCTACCAATCTATCCCCTAGGAGCACGCGCGTAATACTTTGCTTTGATAACTTCTAGATTTTTGCAATAAGTATATGAGTTCTTTATGACTAATGTTGAATCCATGGATTATATGCACTTTTTCCCATCCTTCCACCATTGCTAGCCTCTCTAATACCGCGCAATTTTCGCCGGTATCATACACCTACCATATACCTTCCTCAAAACAGCCACCATACCTACCTATCATGGCATTTCCATAGCCATTCCGAGATGTATTGCCATGAAACTTTCCACCATTCCGTTTATTATGGCACGCTCCATCATTGTCATATTGCTAGCATGATCATGTAGTTGACATCGTATTTGTGGCAAAGCCACCATTCATAATTCTTTCATACATGTCACTCTTGATTCATTGCATATCCCGGTACACCGCCGGAGGCATTCATATAGAGTCATATTTTGTTCTAAGTATCGAGTTGTTGAGTTTTAAGAAAAATAAAAGTGTGATGATCATCATTTTTAGAGCATTGTCCCAAGTGAGGAAAGAATGATGGAGACTATGATTCCCCCATAAGTCGGGATGAGACTCCGGATGAAAAATAAAAAAATGAGATAAAAAGAGAGAAGGGACAATGTTATTATCCTTTTACCACACTTGTGCTTCAAAGTAGCACCATGATCTTCATGATAGAGAGTCTCTCGTTATGTCACTTTCATATACTAGTGGGAATTTTACATTATAGAACTTGGCTTGTATATTCCAATGATGGGCTTCCTCAAAATGCCCTAGGTCTTCGTGAGCAAGCAAGTTGGATGCACACCCACTTAGTTTCTTTTGATGAGCTTTCATATACTTATAGCTCTAGTGCATCTGTTGCATGGCAATCCCTACTCACTCACATTGATATCTATTGATGGGCATCTCCATAGCCCGTTGATACGCCTAGTTGATGTGAGACTATCTTCCCCTTTTTTTGTCTTCTCCACAACCACCATTCTATTCCACATATAGTGCTATATCCATGGCTCACGCTCATGTATTGCGTGAAGATTGAAAAAGTTTTGAAAAAGTTAGAGTATGAAACAATTGCTTGGCTTGTCATCGGGGTTGTGCATGATTTATATACTTTGTGTGGTGAAGATAGAGCATAGCCAGACTATATGATTTTGTAGGGATAACTTTCTTTGGCCATGTTATTTTGAGAAGACATAATTGCTTTGTTAGTATGCTTGAAGTATTATTATTTTTATGTCAATATAAACTTTTGTCTTGAATCTTTCGAATCTGAATATTCATATCACAATTAAGAAGATTTGCATTGAAATTATGCCAAGTAGCACTCCGCATCAAAAATTCTCTTCTTATCATTTACCTACTCGAGGACGAGCAAGAATTAAGCTTGGGGATGCCTGATACGTCTCCAACGTATCTATAATTTTTGATTGCTCCATGCTATATTATTTACTGTTTTGGACTATATTGGGCTTTATTTTCCACTTTTATATTATTTTTGGGACTAACCTATTAACCGGAGGCCCAGCCCAGAATTGCTGTTTTTTGCCTATTTCAGTGTTTCGAAGAAACGGAATATCAAACGGAGTCCAAACGGAATAAACCTTTCTCGAACGTGATTTTCTTCCCGAATATGACCCAGGAGACTTGGACCCTACGCCAAGGAAGCTTCGAGGTGGGCACGAGGTAGGGGGGCGCGCCCTATACCCCCAGGCGCGCCCCCCACCCTCGTGGGCCACTGAAGCTCCACCGACGTACTTATTCCTCCTATATATACCTATGTACCCCCAAACGAATAGAGACGGAGCCAAAAACCTAATTCCACTGCTGCAACTTTCTGTATCCACGAGATCCCATCTTCGGGCTTGTTCCAGAGCTCCGCCGAAGAGGGCCGTCATCACGGAGGGCTTCTACATCATCATAGCCTCTCCGATGAAGTGTGAGTAGTTTACCTTAGACCTTCGGGTCCATAGTTATTAGCTAGATGGCTTCTTCTCTCTTTTTGGATCTCAATACAAAGTTCTCCCCCTCTCTCGTGGAGATCTATTCGATGTAATCTTCTTCTTTTTGCGGTGTGTTTGTTGAGACCGATGAATTGTGGGTTTATGATCAAGTCTATCTATGAATAATATTTGAATCTTCTCTGAATTCTTTTATGTATGATCGGTTATCTTTGCAAGTCTCTTCGAATTATCAGTTTGGTTTGGCCTACTAGATTGGTTTTTCTTGCCATGGGAGAAGTGCTTAGCTTTGGGTTCGATCTTGCGGTGTCCTTTCCCAGTGACAGAAGGGGCAGCAAGGCACGTATTGCATTGTTGCCATCGAGGATAACAAGATGGGGTTTATTTCATATTGCATGAATTTATCTCTCTACATCATGTCATCTTGCTTAAAGCGTTACTCTGTTTTTAACTTAATACTCTAGATGCATGTTGGATAGCGGTCGATGAGTGGAGTAATAGTAGTAGATGCGGAACCATTTTGGTCTACTTGTCACGGACGTGATGCCTATATACATGATCATGCCTAGATATTCTCATAACTATGCTCAATTCTGTCAATTGCTCAACAGTAATTTGTTCACCCACCGTAGAATACTTATGCTCTTGAGAGAAGCCACTAGTGAAACCTATGGCCCCCGGGTCTATTCTCATCATATCAATCTCCATCACTTTAATATTGCTTTGCTTTTTACTTTGCCTTTTACTTTTCACTTTGCATCTCTATACCAAAAATACCAAAAATATTATATCTATCAGATCTCACTCTCGTAAGTGACCGTGAAGGGATTGACAACCCCTAATCGCGTTGGTTGCGAGTAGCTATCATTTTGTGCAGGTACAAGGGACTTGAGCGTGGCCTCCTACTGGATCGATACCTTGGTTCTCAAAAACTGAGGGAAATACTTACGCTACTCTGCTGCATCATCCTTTCCTCTTCGGAGAAATCCAACGCAAGCTCAAGAGGTAGCACAACGCCAGAAGCCTAATACTATTATATTGCTTTGAGTTTCAGGTAAAATGAAATTACACAAAATTATTTATAATACTACAGGATTTAAATTCACATAAAATTCTTCTGCATAATTGTATGAAGCCTAACATTTATTGTTGCTGAAAGACGGGTGCAGCAACGCGCACCTTTCATGATCTAGTTATATTTATGAACTGGATCTAGTGTCGTATCGCCCTAGGTTATGACTGTCACATGATGAATATCATCCAACAAATCATCGATCCAATGCCTATGAATTTCTCTTATATTGTTCTTGCTAAGTTACCACTGCTATCCTTATCGTTGCACTTGCTACAAAACTACTAGTATCACTGTTACTGTTACTATTTGTTGCTACTATTACCAAAACTATCATACTACTTTGTCACTGATCACTTTGTTGCAGATAATTAATCTCCAAGTGTGGTTGAATTGACAACTCAGCTGCTAATACTTACAAATATTCTTTGGCTCCCCTTGTGTCGAATCTATAAATTTGGGTTAAATACTCTACACTCGAAAACTATTGTGATCCCCTATAATTGTGGGTTATCAGTCACGTAGGTGTCTTCTGGTCCAAGAAAAATCATCGTAAAGTTTTATTTTGTTTGGACTCCATTTGATATTCCTTTTTTATAAAAGTCAAAAACAAGGAGAAATGGAAACTGGCACTAGGCTCTAGGTTAATAGGTTAGTCCCAAAAATAATATAAAATAACATATTAATGCATATAAAACATCCAAAATAGACAATATAATAGCATGGAACAATAAAAAATTATAGATACATTGGAGACATGTCAAGAACTAGTACGGCTACTCAAACATGTGAACAACTAACATAAAGGTTAGGGTCAAGTTACAAGCCGGCGTTGAGTCGGTGAAGGGAGAAGGAATGGTGGTGATGGATACAACAACATTAGTGACATTGATGATGGTGATGGTGATGACGATGACGATGGTGGTGGCGGCGTAGGCATTGGCGAAGATGAGGGTGGCGCCATCGTGGTGGAGATGCACCGGCCCGAAGGCCGATGCGTGTGGTGGAGCCTCCTCTTCTTCTCTTGGACTTGTCCCTTCCTCTATGGTGATGGAGCAGCAATGGAGTTGATCTTGGATGACGGTGGCTTGTGTAGGATGAAGATGAGATGGCGACGGCTAGGGATCGAAGGTGCATATGTAGGACGCCACCTCGGTCTCCTCCGTTGATGATATTCATCCAAGGGCTCAAGATAAGCCAATTCTTCTCCCAAATCCTCACTTATCAGCCAAGGATTAGGTGGGATCAAATGCAGACAAAAATGGTTAAGAATCTCGTATAAAAGGGCAACTTTCGGGTATGTTTTCCCGTGGTACGACCGCTGGTACGCACACGGTTGTACCAGACACCGTCTTGCACTCTCGACTCTTCAGTATTTTGGTCATCATTCATTCATAGAGGCTCCAATTTTGACATTATTGGGATTGTTGGATTCGCGAGAGCGACAATGATGCGTGAGTGGTATTATATATTGATTTTGAGAAATAAAAAAACACTTTTCCCACCCTCCGAAACACATAAGTATGGCACTAGAAGTCCTCTATTTGAACCCATCTTTGGCCCTTTCATTGTGCTTGGTCCTAAGTTGCTCCAGAACACCTCCAGACACAAGAAAATAAAGAAAATTAGCAAAAACCAAATAAAAACACTAATATGCAATGCTCAAAATGAAAAGTGTAAAAACCGGTATTCATGCATAATGGACACATATTGTGTGTGTGTGTGTGTGCGTGCGCACTAAATGAGCTCTAAAAATGCGTAAAATATAGAGCCATCAGTGGCGGGGCCAGGGGGCACCCGCGTGGCATGTACACATGGCCCCATGGGCACTATCTTACACCCATTCTTTCGCCTAAATCTCATAAATCGAGAAACAAATGATACCATTTTTCCACTGCCGCAAATTTCTGTTCCGAGGAGATCCAATATGGCGGCTGATTGCAGCTTGAACTACGTCGGTATTTCTCCAAAGAGAAAGGGATGGTGCAACACAGCGACGGTAGGTATTCCCCTCAGTGATGAGACCAAGGTTATCGAACCAGTAGGAGAATCATGCAACACTACATAAATAGTACCTGCACACAAAGAACAAATACTTGCAACCCGACGTGTTAAAGGGGTTGTCAATCCCTTTCGGGTAACAGTGCCAGTAATTGTCAAGTAGATGGGATAAAAATATGATAGGTTGGATAAATAGATCTTGATAAATGCAAAGTAAAATAAAGTGCAACAAGGTATTTTTGGGTTTTTGGAAATATAGATCTGAAAATAAAATTGAATAAAAATAGATCACGAAGGCAAATATAATAAAGAAGAGACCCGGGGGCCGGAGATTTCACTAGTGGCTTCTCTCGAGAAAAATAGCATACAGTGGGTAAAACAAATTACCGTTGGGCAATTGATAGAACTTTAGATAATCATGATGATATCTAGACAATGATCATTATATAGGCATCATTTCCAATATTAGTAGACCGATTCCTGCCTGCATCTACTACTATTACTCCACACATCGACCGCTATCCAGCATGCATCTAGTGTATTAAGTTCCTGGAGAAATGGAGTAATGCAATAAGAACGATGACATGATGTAGACATGATCTATTTATGTAGAAATAGACCCATCTTGTTATCCTTAATAGCAATGATACATACGTGTTGTTTCCCCTTCTGTCACTGGGATCGACACCGTAAGATCGAACCCATCATAAAGCACCTCTTCCCATGGCAAGAAAAATCAATCTAGTCGGCCTAACTAAACCAAAAATTTGAAGAAGAAATATGAGGCTATAAGTAATCATGCATATGAGAGATCAAAAGACTGAAATAATTTTCATGGATAAAAACATAGATCTGATCATAAACTCAAAGTTCATCGGATCCCAACAAACACACCACAAAAAGAGTTGCATCAAATAGATTTCCAAGAGACCATTGTATTGAGAATCAAAAGAGAGAGGGGAAGCCATCTAGCTACTAACTACGAACCCGTAGGTCTACAATGAACTACTAGCGGATCATCGGAGAGGCACCAATGAGGATGATGAACCCCTCCGTGCTGGTGTCTAGATTGGATCTGTGGTTTCTGGAACTTGGGACAACTGTAATTGTTTTTCGTCGACTCCCATAGGGTTTCTGGAATATTGGGGTATTTATAGAGCAAAGAGGCGGTGCGGGAGGCCATCAAGGTGGGCACAACCCACCAGGGCGCGCCCAGGTGGGTTGTGCACCCCTCGGGGCACCCCTCTGGTACTTCTTTGGCACAACAGGTGTCTTCTGGTCCAGAAAAAATCTCCAAAAAATTTCGCTATGTTTGGACTCCATTTGGTATTGATTTTCTGCGAAGTAAAAAACAAGCAAAAACAACAACTAGCACTGGTCACTATGTCAATAGGTTAGTCCCAAAAAATGATATAAAGTTGCTATAAAATGATTGTAAAACATCCAAGAATGATAATATAACAGTATGGAAGAATAAAAAATTATAGATACGTTGGAGACGTATCAGCATCCCCAAGCTTAATTCCTGCTCGTCCTCGAGTAGGTAAATGACAAAAACAGAATTTTTGATGTGGAATGTTGCGTAACATGTTCATCACATATTCTTTTCTTTGTAGCATGGAAATCTGGACTTTTATATGATTCGAAGCAATATTCTAGTTTTGATATGAATATTTCAATACTCAAGCATATCAACAAGCAATCATGTCTTTCAAAATATTAATACTAAAGCAAGTTATCCCTAGCCCATTATGCCCAATCATTGACTCATTCATGAAACACACTCGCATATTAGCTACACCCAATGCTCAAGTACAATCATAGTGCCTCTTGATTGGTGCTTTATAAGAGAAGATGGAGACTCAAATCTTTTCCCTATTATATATATACTAATAAACCAGTGGTTGTTTTTGGCCGTCCGTCGTTAGGAGTTTTGTAAAAAAGTCCATCCGTTTCTGAGAAATTAACCCGCAGTCCTTTAGTAAGTCAGAAAAACGTTTCGTTCAGGTTGTTTTCCAAAACTCCCCCTGCAGTTTTCAATATTCAACCTGCAGTCCACCAACACAAAAAAGCACGGGCTCTCCCTCGCCTCCCGATCTTAGCCGCTAGGAGGCGACCGACCCCGGCGACGCTTGATCCGGTGCTGCGCCAGCCGCCAGTCGACGCCGGCGAGGATTTGCTCCCTCTCCCGACCCATGTCTCTCTCTCTCTTTCGTGAAATAGGGTTGGGCGCCGCCGCCGTTTTCCTGGTTGAAGGCGGCCAGAGCGCCGCACAGGAGGCCCTTGTCGGGCGAAGCCACGGATCACGGCGTTCCCGCGGAGGGAGAGGGCGGTGGAGTCCTCCTTTGTCCTCTCCCGTCGAGCGACGGATCGAAGAAGCATCAGCTCCCCCACCTCCATCCCGTCTCCTCTCCTACATCGGCCACACCACGCCGCGCTCATGGAGCAGAGTCGCAGAAGCACGACGCCGGCTGCGGCCGAGTGAGGAGAGCTTGTCAGGTGATCTTCTCCCTCCAAGGAAGGTTTAGGCCCAACCTCCACGCCATCAGCTCCACCCCATATCTGTTTCCTGTCAGGTTAGTTTTAGGTCCGCTTAATATTTTCAGGTCAGCTCATCTAAAAAATAGTTTCAGGTTAGTCTGCATAATTAAGTTAGAAGTGTTATTTGGTTGTCTGTCATTGTTACTTATCCGATCTGAATCTAATGAAATATGTATTGTACTGAAGGATGGTTCAGCACCTATTTCTGTGTGATTGTCACTGTTCTAGACTTGTGGTGGATAGAATAACACAAAAGACTTGCAAGCATTACTAGCATAAACCTTGTGCAGGAACCTTGCACAAGCATTTAGTAATGACCATGCTGAAAAAAACATTTAGTAGTGACTGACGCTTTCCGTGAATCCACCACCATTTTTGCTACATTGCATTACATAGCAGGTTTTTATTTCTTTGAGAAACACTATTGCTACAGCCGTTTGCATGCCAACTGTTCGGTCAATTGCCCCAATAGACCGGAGGTAATTTTCTGTTTTTTTACTTTGGTGTTTCCATGTTATCATGACACTGCCACTGAACAAGACTAATCTTATAAGGAAGGCATCAATAGCGATCTCATCAATGGATTGTCACCAGAGGTATGTAATGCCTCGACCTCCCTCAAAAACAGCCCTACTGCTTTGGTTGTGAACTTGTGGTGCCTGTGTTCCTCACAGTAGTTGTTTTTGATGTTACTGTAGTTGGTACACCACTGTATGATCGATGAATTCAACTGATTTTCCTTTGTTTGCACTGTTGTATAATGAATGTTACTGATTTTCCCCCCTTAGATCTACCCCTGTTTTAGTTTATTATTCTAAAAAATTGGTGCTACTTCTGATTGCTCACAATTTCAGTTTGGCGAATATCTACATGGTCGGTATATTTGGGGAGTAGCATCTGATAAAATCTCACTGTAGTGGTATCGATTTCAATGTTATTTATCTGCCCTAGAATCTCGAAAGTGCACTTAGTTGGAAACATGCATGCAACATTTGCTTTTTTCTACTTATGTTACTTTCCTGCCTGGTCATCATGCCTGCTCTAGCATCCATGTATATAATTTCTCAACGGTCATATTCTGAATAATAACGCAAGGTACTTTGAGTAAAAGTTCTGCAAATCTGTGCTCCTGGAAAGCTAGGATTTGTAGGGACAAAATGTACTCGATTGCTCGACAAAGTATGACAACAAGCTAAGAATCTGTCATATATCACGAATTTACATGGCTGCCTTGTCAGCATAATTCATATGTTTTGTTCTGTCTAATTTGTTGTCAAGTTTTGGAACACGAATTGGTGGCGAACCAGCATCAGTAGTCAGTCCTTCATGTCTTCAAACCTTAGATGCCATTGCCCAGGCCTATTTGTATAGAAATCAAAGACTGAGAATATGACGGTATCTCCCTATTTTCCTACTTCATCAGTATTGCACCTATTTAATCATTACATTGGGGATGCCTTATATCTTGTATTACATGTGCTGTTTTCTTCTTCATCTAGAGACTACTTCTATTCTGCTTAGGATTGTCTTTGCCAACTGGGATGCTTGTATTAAGTAAACAACATCAGTCTCTACTCTACTCTTAAACTAACATAGTCCATAGCTGGGATGCTTAGGAAACAGTAAGAATTTCAGGCATTACCTAAAAGAGTACAATCTGGTATTCCTAGAAATTAAGGAGCTCTTAAAATTATGTTATCCGTTCATGACATATCCACAAAACGTGCAATGGTTTCTGAGCAGGCACAAAGTCCACACGTGTCCCAGCCCGAGGCATGAACAAAGCGTCAAAGAACAACAGTAGTACATTTCCTGGACTAAGTGTCTCCTTTAATCATGGACATAAATTCTTTTCTGGCTTCTTCTCCACACTTTTCTTTAACAACTCAGTTTCCAACAAGGTCTCTTTGCGGTGCGACGGCACACATAATTTTCTTTCCCTTTTTGAGGCACTGTTGTACATTATGCAGCGAACCATATTTAGGCCGGCTTGGTTACTTTTATACCAAGCTAGCTGATCAAAAGGCACACAATTAGTGTACGCATGCAAGAGTTGTTGGTGGCTAAAATCATGAAGCAACGGACTGACAAATCGTGGCCAGCATATAGGCAGGCGAAGATAGCCAATGTATTTGCATGTTTTCTTGACTTATATTACAATGCATCCACAATAAAAGCTAAATTACATAATGATATTCTCACATATACAATGAAACTTATCTTTTCATGGAATTCAGAATGTTTTTAACAGCTCACTCATGTATATTGATTTGGGTAGTTTATATGTTATTCTGGTTGACATTTATCACTTAAAATTAATTGTATACTATAATGGTAATATCCAACTTGGTCCCCTTTGAATTGCTTAGGACATTTATGTTAGATCTTCGAACTTAGTGAATTCCCCAAGCATCTTTGTAATGTTGGAATTCTCTGGCGATAAAAGAAAAGTTCAATTCTAACGGATTAGTTAAAATCCTTCAAATTTACTTTCGGTGAACCATATGATAATGGCCAATCCACTTTTACAAAGTATACAGTGACAATGTATTTCACATGATGAAATTTTGGTTTCAGGGTAAAGATATTGAATGTATGGCACTTCCCTTTTTTATGGTGGGTGTGTGGCACTTGATGTGATGGAGTGACTCCTGGGCGCAGTGGTGTACATGTTCCTCCACGGTAAGGGCCACCGCATCATGGGCCTCCTGACCAAGGTTATGTAGTTGTGTGTCACCAGGGCGATCCCCATGTAACTGATCTTATTCCCCCCTATATGTAGCATGGCCAGCTTGCGTTGATTGATTCAGTAAACAGGGTGTTGGTTTGTGTTTGTTTTCCGTAGCCTTCTAAATTCCACAACTGGAACGTGTACGGTTTGGGTGCAAAGATGTACTTCAACATGTGATTTGTTCTTTGAAATTGAATTCAGATCTTGAGTACTACTTTTATTTTGAAGAAGTATGTGCATGATTTCACAACTCGAAAATGGCAACGTATATAGCAGAAATGTGATCCCTCTTTCAGTGCAACCAAAATGTATAGCACAGCTTTGTATACATCAATTTCAATATGAAATCTATATCTGAACTTGAACATTTGTCTCACCTGTATCCAGAGAGAGAACACACTATGTAATCGACGAGATGGTCTGATCATATATTGGGAACATCATTAGTATTAGGTTCCCTTCCTGGGTCTACGATATTTTGTGCTCGCACTTGATTGTTTTTTCATGTACCATAGTATTTTAGTTTTCAAATAGATTGAAATAGTCTTTCTATACAAATTATGTAGTTTTCACTATAGCTATTTTTTATTCCAAAACACGAGGAAATCTGATGGTGCAAACAATGCCACATTGAAAGATAGGCCTGTGAAGATTCGGCTTGAGAGTTCATGAAGGGTTCTTATGTCTCGATCACAAAAGAGCATCTATAGCCGGGCTAGCCAAACTGGCCGGGTGGACGCCCGATGTCCCAGTCGAGCTTCCCAAACGGGTCACAGACGTCTGGGCTATCCGGCATCCCTGAAACCCAGCCCAAATCCCCACATATAACCTCACTTCGGATGAACCTAGCTTCCCAAACGGGTCACGGACAATGCCATGTTAAAAGAAGGGCTTGCGAAGATTCGGCTCAAGAATTCCCGAGGGTACTTCCGTGTTTATCATATTTGTTTTCACACCTTGGACATTGTGTTTTCCCGTTGCAACGCACGGGCATCTTTACCTAGTAAAAATAAAATTGCATAAAGTAAAAGAAAGGCCCTTCATAGAGGGAAGTAGGGATTTGTAGAGGTGCCAGATCTCAAAGCAAAAAAGATAGAGATAAAAACATATTGGGTGGCATGCTTTTCCTGTCAATGAAAATGACCGAATAGTTCCCAATACTTTCCATGCTAGATATATCATACGAGGTTCCCAAACAGAAAATAAAGTTTATTCCCTTTTCCACCATATTTTCACATTCCACGGCTAACCGAATCCACGGGTGCCATCCATACCAACACTTTCCAAGGAATTTATTATTTGACAACATAAAGTAAATTCATTTCTTATTTCGGGAATGGGCATCCCTAATACCTTTGCCGTACTCTCGTGCAATGACAAGTGAATAAACACTCATCTTGAGAATAACACATCCAGCATGGAAACATATCAGCCACCCCCTGCCGTTTCATGAGCGGTATGAGCACACAAAAGAGAAGTTTATTTTGAAAATTAGAGATGGCACATACAAATTTGCTTAGAATGGCAAAAGAATACCGCATATAGGTAGGTATAGTGGACTCATATGGCAAAACTGGGTTTAAGGATTTAGATGCACAAGTTGTGATCATACTTAGTGTAAATGAAGGCTAGCAAAAGATTGAGAAGCATCCAACCAAGGAACGAAAAATCATGTAAGCAAGCATTAAGCATAACTAACACCGAATAATGCACCACAAGTAGGATGTAATTTCATAGCATAACTACTGACTTTCGTGTTTGCATATGGAATCACAAAGCTTAACACCAATATTCTTACTAAAGCATAATTACTCACCAACATGACTCGCATATTATATCAACATATCGCAAAACTATTACAAGGAATCAAGTTTATTTTGTCCAATGCTCTTCATGAAAGTTTTTATTATATCCATCTTGAATATCTATCACTTTTGGGACTAAATTTATATGTTGCTTTTGATAGCTCAAACAAATCTAAGTGGAGAACATGAGCATAAAAATTTCCTTCTCTCAAAATAATTTGAGTGAAGCATGTGAGAATTTCTTAGAAATTTACTAACTCTCAAATAAATCTAAGTGAGCATGAGAGCATTTCTTCAAAAATAATAAAGCACTCCGTGCTCAAAAAGATATAAGTGAAGCACTAGAGAAATTTCATAGCTCAAAAAGATTTAAGTGAAGCATAGAGAGCAATTCTAACAAGTCATAGCATAATTTTGCCTCTCTCAAATAGGTGTGTCCAGCAAGGATAGATGACTTAAAATAAAAAGAAAAACAAGCAAAGACTCATATCATACAATACGCTCCAAGCAAAACTCATGATACGTGACGAATAAAAATATAGCTCCAAGTAAAATATCGATGGTCGCTAGAAGAAAGAGCGGATGCCACTTGGGCATCCCCAAGCTTAGTTGCTTGATTCTGTATTAGATAATGGCTTTGGATGCCATGGGCATCCCCAAGCTTAGGGTCTTCTTACTCCTTATTCCTTCATCCATCGTGATCTCACCCAAAACTTCAAAACTTCAATCACACGAAACTCAACAAAACCTTCGTGAGATTCGTTAGTATAACAAAGCAAATCACTACTATAAGTATTGTTGCAAACCCATTCATATTTTATTTTTGCATTATATCTACTGGATTCCAACTTTGCTATAGCTTATACCCTCCAATACAAACCATAGATTCATCGAAATAAGCACACAACACAAAGAAAATAGAATCTATCAAAAACAGAACAGTCTGTAGTAATCTGAAAACTTTGAATACTTCTGTAAATCCAAAAATTCTGAAAATTAGGACAACTGGGGCAATTTGTATATTAATCTTCTTCAAAAAGAATCGGTATTTTATCATGCTTCTGGTAAAAATGAGAATTATTTTTCTGGGCACGAAAGTTTCTGTTTTTCAGCAAGATCAAATTAACTATCACCCAACATGATCCCAAAGGCTTTGCTTGGCACAAACACTAATTAAAACATAAAAAATACAATCATAACAGTAGCATAATTATGCAAACACTCAAGAATAGAAAGAAAATGACAAAAATAAATTTTATTCATTGGGTTGCCTCCCAACAAGCGCTATCATTTTATGCCCCTAGCTAGGCATAATGCAATGGATCTAAGTGTTGTCATCTTTAGTTTCATTTTCTTTAGAGGTGTTTTTATCATGAGGTTTTGCATAGACAACATAAAACACCTTATCCATAGAGACTTTAGCACTATCAAGTTGCTTATCATTGTAACCCCTTTGATTTCCGGCAACAATCCAAGAATAGTGTTGATTAACATCTTTGAGAACTTGTTGGATTATATCAACATGGACTTCTTTCTTAAGATTCTCATGAAAGATTTGATTATCCCCAAGCAAATGTCTTAGCACATAATCACTATTATAAAGAATTTCATCTATCACCGTTTTTTCACGATTCATACCATAGAAATAAAGAAATCCCCTAGCTTCCCGTATTATGTAATCAAATTCATTCATAAGAACAAGGGTGGCTAACTTTTTAGCTTTAGGATTCTTTATAACAGGTAACTCAAAAAAACAATCTTTGCAAGGTAGGATGAGTGCAGATAAATTTATTTTCAAGTTTCAGAACTAGCGCTGAAATAATTTCCGCATAAGATTTAGTCCTCTTAAGTATAGGATGATCATCAAGACTTAAATTTCCAACACAATTGAAAAATTCTTGGAGGCGTTCTTTTCCTATAACATTCCCTTGCCCCAGAACAAAAGTTTTTAGCATCCAGATTGCCAAATCGTCCAATTTTAGGAGTTAGTCCATCATATGTTTCTGCCATACCAAAGTCACTCATGGTGACACGAACTCCATGAGAAACGCGAACGAAAAAGAGGGCGAATAAAATGGCAAATTTTGTGAAGTGCTGGAGATGAAAATGAGAGGCAAATGGCAAATAATGTAATTGCAAGGAGATGAGATTTGTGATTAGGAACCTGGTAGATGTTGATGATGTCTCTCCGACAACGGCGCCAGAAATTCTTTTTAACTGCGGCTTGAACTACGTCGGTGTCGGCGTCAAAACCGGCGGATCTCGGGTAGGGGGTCCCGAACTGTGCGTCTAGGATCGATGGTAACAGGAGGCAGGGGACACGATGTTTACCCAGGTTCGGGCCCTCTTAATGGAGGTAATACCCTACATCCTGCTTGATTGATATTGATGATATGAGTGTTACAAGAGTTGATCTACCACGAGATCGTAGAGGCTAAAACCCTAGAAGCTAGCCTATGGTATGATTGTTGTATATCTCTATCGACTAGCCTGGCCTCGGTTTATATAATGCACCAGAGGCCTAGGATAACAAGAGTCCTAGCCGAATACGCCGGTGGGGTGGAGTCCTTGTCTTGATCACCAAGTCTTGTGGAATCTTCCTTGTATGCGGCTGCTGTCCGAACTGGCCCATGAGTATGCGGCCATGGGGGTCCTCGGCCCAATCCAACTGATCGGGAGACGATGTGATGAGTACCCCCTAGTCCAGGACACCGTCAGTAGCCCCCTGAACCGGTCTTCAAGTTAGGGACGCTCCTCGATTCTTCCAAACTGTTCTTCATCTTCTGTTGACGGTCTTGAAAACTGGTTCAACAAATCTTCTCATCTTCGATCTTGAGGATCACCGAAATGCATTCGGCGAGTTTACACGTCGGGTATCCGAGGAGCCCCTTTAAATTTCCGGCCTTTACCAATGCCTTGTTATTTTTATGCCACACCTCGGGTTTGAAGTTGTTCCCGGGCGGCAGCATCCTCTTGCGTCCGAGCTCCAATGCCGGACTGTATTCGAGGTATCTTTTGCAACCGAGCACCAACGCCGGACCGCTTCCCAGCTCTAACGCCGGAATGTATCCAAGCTCCAACGTCGGACTGTATATCCGAGCTCCAATGCCGGACTGTATCCGAGCTCCAACGCCGGACTGTATATCCGAGCTCCAACGCCGGACTGTATCCGAGCTCCAACGCCGGACTATATCCGAGGTGTCGTAAATCACCTTGGTTCAAAGAAGTTTGAAGGAGTTTAGCCAAGCTTAATGCCGGAAATGCCCTCTATGGAGCCAGCCACTAGCGCCCGAGCTTTATGCCGGGCTTCTTCCGAGGTGGTGCACCACCCCGAATGTGGGCCGATTTTTGTGAATATTTTTTATTGGTGCAATTTATTCTCTACCGAGATATATAGCCAGTAGCCCTCAAGGTGTGTATCGGTCTAAAACCCGAGATGCACCTGAAGGATGACGTAAGACCGCTGATCCCAGTAGCCGCTGAGACTCAGGTTGATTTGCAAAATCGGCCTGAGGATCAAGTCCAAGCTCGGCAGAATACTTCGGGACACTAAAAGCGGCGTGCTCAGTCCTCGAGACTCGGGTTGGGTGCGGCCGACCAACCTGAGGATCAAAATCTCCTCGGAAACTATATTGCACATAAAATTTTCTGCATTGGATAAGCAATGTAGTAGCCCCCGAGACACTGGTCGGGTGGTAACACCAGATCAGGGGATCAATGTGCCCCTTTAATATTTGTAAATAATAAGCCTGAAGCCCAGTAGCCCCCGAGCCTTAATGCGGGCACAGGTGGCCGAATTAAGAATCAATATCCATAGTAAAATCACAAATTATGTGTAATGACTCTATGTATGCAAGTACTTTACGTCATTAATGCTCGGATCCGCATTGTACAAAACTTTGTTGACTGACCATCGGCTTCCACCTCCTCGGTCAGTAGCCGAGGAGTGTTTGTCCTACTTTATAAAGCCTTTATGAGGGCAAATATTTACAACAAACAAGGTAATCTGGCCATACGGTTTTATAAACAAAGGTACGCAGAGAGTTATATTACTGTTTAACAGAAGAAATGTCTTCCAAAGAAAATAGTCCGGCTATCGGTTCCTTTCTTTGGGTTGTCATGCTAAGCATGATCATTAAACCTCAGCTCTAATGTAAAAGCAAAATATTGAGGATTTAGTTTGGGAGGCCAGTTAATAGCCCTCAGTAGTGTTTGGCGACAGTCGGGGTCAAGCCGTAAACACTTCGGCCAATGTTATGAACGGCCCATCATTTAACATAGTCATCGGATCGCTGACCAGTTTACGCTTATTGTGAAAGTCGGTTTTCGGCTTTCTCCACTGAGGTGCTTAACCATGTGAGCTGGAAGCACAATCGCAGTGGTTCTCCCTTTGCACGCCTAGCCGAACAAAACGGAACGTAGGAAGCAAGTGCAGGAGTCGGGCAACCCAACTATTGACCGAAGACACAATTTGAAACCGATGCATATATAGCAATATCTGAGAATGTTTTTGCCGAATCCCTAAAGGTGTCCGGCGTTGCACTGCAAGACTAATGCTGGAAGAGCACAAATAGTTTAAAAGTGTCAAAAAGCTTGGAGAACCAAGAAACGTCAGTAAAAACATGACGTCCGAACAATATCAAGTGTTCGGTGCCAATCCGAAAGTTGGTCTTAGAAAAAGGAAGTGCTTCTGTCGTGCTTTAACATGATACATCCTAACTCAAGACTTCGAGCGGGTCAGCCTACGGCTTCAACCTCCTATCCCGAGGGCGGAGTACTTCTCATCAGGCCAGTTTAGCAAACTAAACTCTAGCGGCTTTGAGAGAGAAATTAGGCTCCCCGGCTAGTGACCGCACACTCGTGTCAAAAAAAAGGAGTGATAAATAATAATAATAAAACTTTGCAACAACTAAGAAGAAGAACACTTATTATAAAACGGCTCAAATAAACTTAAGAGCCCTCAAGTGACTTGGGTAGAAGAATGATTGCATGTACCGAAGTACTTATATCATATCTATGTCCAACCGAACTTTAAACGCGTCTTAATCGACCGTCAGCTTCTCCCTCTTCGGTCAAGGACCGAAAAGTGTTATGTACTCCATCGGTCGAGAATATCAACGGTGTTTCCAATAACCAGGCAATCAGGCCATAAGGCTGTAACAGACAAAGCGCGCCCAGGGAACTTATGCTATATTATCGTGAAGTGTAAGAAGCATCTTCGAAGAAAATAGTACCCACACCGATACCTTTCTTCGGTGCTCATTGTTATTATGAGACTTGTGCAATAGATTTTTTGTACTCATGAGTTCCGTTGTGTGCCGACCATCATTGAAAACTATAAGATCGCTAGCTTTCGGCTTCACCCAGTCTGAGGTCCGGCTCGGGCGGCCCGATCGTGACAATCGCAGAGGTGCTCCCTTTACTCCCTAGCTGAACAATCGGGAACGTAGGGGTAAACACAGGAGCGAGGCAACCCAGCTTGCAAATCGCTTAAGTCAATATGGTGCATATTATGGCGTAATACACGAACAAGGAACGAAGCCGTACAAGTATAATCATATGCAAGTGGAAAAGCTTCATGAAGGAAGCCCCCAAATGAATTGGGTATTTGAATTTATGCGTCACAAACAAAGTTTGGATAAAGAAATTTTTTACAAGCAACTTTTTTCCAAAAAAATATAATGCTTGGTCGAACCGAACACAAGTTAGAAATTAAAGCTTTGAGCATGAAAGCGACTTAGCTGGTTAATGTGTTCGATATTGATGACGCGGTCCGAGCTTGATGCGGGGCAAGGTTCCATCCCCCAAGCTGGTCCCGAGGTGGTGGAGCGGAGAGCTCGACACGTCGAAGTGGTGACATAGCACGGTCAATGCAGACCGGCAGAGTGACGCCGAAGTCCCCGGATCATTTTCCTGTGCACAAAAAATAGTGCAAACCGGAGATAATAGTAATAATGATAATTAAAAAAATGTTGCATAATAAATAATTTATGCAAAGTGAGGAATAGAAGAAATATGGCCTGGCGCCGAAGTCAATGTCGATGCAGGGCGTCGGCGTGATGTAGTAAAGGCGTGGCAAAGCCTGAATTCACAGGTCGGTCCGAGCTCCGGATGCAGCGTTCGCCGGACTATGTACGAAAACTGATCGAACCACCACGCGACCGTCGTTAATGCGGTCACCATTTGATAGACCTGTGTACATATCATGGACAAATCAGAGTAATAATTCCTTGGGAAAAATAAACCCAAACAAGCAAAAAATACTAGGATTAATAGCACCTGGTTTATTTGTTGTAGCAATCCGAAGAAAGGTGATTCCCAAAATTGGGACTCGATCCCATTGCCTGAATGGCGATAAAGTGATGGTATGGCGATGCTGGCAAAGGTTGGCTCGCCGAGGCAAAGCCCTCGGTCCAGCTAACATGACGGAGTTGGTCGGCTAGTGACGCCGAAGTCTCCGGAGTAGGTTGATGAAGAGATGGTGAGGCCCCCGGTCCAGCCGAGATGTCGAAGCCTCGATGTCAGCCGATGAGTCAAAGTAGGTCGGCGTGATGGACACCAGCTTGAAAAAGCAATAGTGCGGCCCTGCCAATGCAGGTCGTGACGTGGTCGATGCCGGCTTGATGAAGTGACCGTGCGGCGATGCCGGTATGCCCGCTCCGTGTAATCCGTGGGGCGGCGATGTTGGTGATGATTTATCCTTCACGATGTCGAACTCTTGTTCGGCTTGCCGAGATGATGATCGAAGGAATTGAGCTCGGCTCAATAAAACGGCGACGTGTGTAGCACAGGTCGGCAGCCGTGGAGCAATACCGCTGGACTGGTTTGACACCAGCGTGATGGTGAAGATTACGTCGAAGGAGGCTTAAAATTTTATGGGTACGTGTTTAAAAACAATGCACAACACCATAGAAGAAAATTTCTTAAAAAAGGTTGTCCAATTTCACGTTCATAAAGAAACATGAATTCGGATCGGATCCGTATTCGCGCAGAAAACAGATCCAAAAATTGGTCCACTCATCGGAAGTTTCCCGGAGTTTGAACCATTGGATCGATCTGAAATTTGGAGGGGTGGTAGATATGGGATTTCCGCAGTAGATGAACGGTTGGATCTTCCATAGGACCTCCGAGCTGGGCTCTGGAGACCACGCCCTACACTCGTCCAGATTCTCGTCCAGATTTGACAGGGCTCCGGTATATCGTAGATTGTCGGAGATTCCTTCATCCGAACTCGACAAAATTTTCCAGGGTTGTTGTAGACTCAATTCCGCACAATTCCACCAAAGGGATCGTCAAAGCGATGCTCTAAGAGGTGGTGGCAGCGGATACAAGTTTTCTGTTCGGAAAAACAGCACGGTCGCCCGAGGGCAATGTTGACGTTGAGCCCCCGAGCTCCATGGATGATTCCTCCATGATCTTGATAGAGATCGGAGTTGATGTTGACGAAGGCCCTCGTCCAAACATGACGATCGGAGATGGAGCATGGTCCTCGGTCGAGCCAAGGTGACCAGTCGAGCCGGCGATGAAGATGCCGGCATCACAGTTGACCTGCAGACGAGCCATGGATCCTTTTGCCGATCACACATCGAAACTCTCAATGAAAGCACCAATGTCGGTGTCAAAACCGGCGGATCTCGGATAGGGGGTCCCGAACTGTGTGTCTAGGATCGATAGTAACGGGAGGCAGGGGACACGATGTTTACCCAGGTTCGGGCCCTCTTAATGGAGGTAATACCCTACGTCCTGCTTGATTGATATTGATGATATGAGTGTTACAAGAGTTGATCTACCACGAGATCGTAGAGGCTAAAACCCTAGAAGCTAGCATATGGTATGATTGTTGTATATCTCTATCGACTAGCCTGGCCTCGGTTTATATAATGCACCAGAGGCCTAGGATAACAAGAGTCCTAGCCGAATACGCCGGTGAGGTGGAGTTCTTGTCTTGATCGCCAAATCTTGTGGAATCTTCCTTGTATGCGGCTGTTGTCCGAACTGGCCCATGAGTATGCGGCCATGGGGGTCCTCGGCCCAATCCAACTGAGCGGGAGACGGTGTGATGAGTACCCCCTAGTCCAGGACACCGTCAGTCGGTATTTTCTCAAAGAGGAAGGGATGATGGAGCACATCGACGGTAGGTATTTCCCTTAGTGATGAGACCAAGGTTATCGAACCAGTATAAGAATCACGCAACACTAAGTAAACAGTACCTGCACACAAAGAACAAATACTTGCAACCCGACGTGTTAAAGGGTTGTCAATCCCTTTCGGGTAACGATGCCAGAAATTATCGAGTTGACGGGATAAAAATATAATAGATTGGATAAACAGATCTCAAATAAATGCAAAGTAAAATAAAGTGCACAAAGGTATATTTGGGTTTTTGAAAATATAGATATGAAAATAAAAGCGAATAAAAATAGATCTCGAAGGCAAATATAATAAAGAAGAGACCCGGGGCAGTAGATTTCACTGGTGGCTTCTCTTGAGAAAAATAGCAAACGGTGAGTAAACAAATTACTGTTGGGCAATTGATAGAATTTCAAATAATCATGACGATATCCAGATAATGATCATTATATAGGCATCACATCCAAGATTAGTAGACCGATTCCTGCCTGCATCTACTACTATTACTCCACACATGGACCGCTATCCAGCATGCATCTAGTGTACTAAGTTCATGGAGAAACGAAGTAATGCAATAAGAATGATGACATGATGTAGACAAGATCTATTTATGTAGAAATAGACCCCATCTTGTTATCCTTAATAGCAACGATACATGCGTGTCATTTCCTCTTTTATCACTGGGATCGAGCACCGTAAGATCGAACCCATCACAAAGCACCTCTTCCCATGGCAAGAAAAATCGATCTAGTTGGCCTAACTAAACCAAAGATTCGGAGAAGAAATACGAGTCTATAAGTAATCATGCATATAAGAGATCAAAAGACTGAAATAATTTTCATGGATAAAAACATACATCTGATCATAAACTCAAAGTTTATCGGATCCCAACAAACACACCGCAAAAAGAGTTACATCAAATAGATCTCTAAGAGACCATTGTATTGAGAATCAGAAGAGAGAGAGAGAGGAACCCATCTAGCTACTAACTACAGACCCGTAGGTCTACAATGAACTACTCACGCATCATCGGAGAGGCACCAATGAGGATGATGAACCCCTCCGCGATGGTGTCTAGATTGGATCTGTGGTTTTTGGAATTTGCGATGGCTGGAATTGATTTTCGTCGACTCCCTTAGGGCTGGAATATTGGGGGTATTTATAAAGCAAAGAGGCGGTGCGGGAGGCCACAGAGGTGGGCACAACCCACCAGGGTGCGCCTGGGCGCGCCCAGGTGGGTTGTGCCCCCCTCGGGGCACCCCTCTGGTACTTCTTTGGCTCAACAGGTGTCTTCTGGTCCAGAAAAAATCTCCAAAAAGTTTCGTTGCGTTTGGACTCCGTTTGGTATTGATTTTCTGCGAAGTAAAAAACAAGCAAAAAAATAGCAACTGGCACTGGGCACTATATCAATAGGTTGGAGACGTATCAGCGGCCTATATTGGCACCCTCCTGAGTGGGGGGGGGTGTCCATCATCGGAGTCATATTCATCAGCCTTGCTGCCTCCATGACCATGTGTGAGTAATTTCTTTAGGACCTTTGGATCCATAGCAGTAGCTAGATGACATCCTCTCTCCCCTATGATTCAATACAAAGTTCTCGCAAGCTGCCTCACATGATCGAGATCAATACGATGATAAGTGGTTATCACTTTATGATAAGACTGTTCATTGAAATATATTGAATGTTTTGAAGTTTCTCTACTGCATAATTAATTAGCTATGTATGCTTTCTGATCTATTTGTCGTCTCTCGCCAAGACTGGTAGGTAGTTCCTTAGAGAAAATGGTGCATAGTAGTAGGTTCGATCTTGCAGTGAATTTGATCCCAATGACAATACAAGATTGGACACGTATTGTATTGTTCACTAAGGATAAAACGATTAGCTTTTTATCATGCTTAGACAACAATTTATTGTCTATATTTTGTCATTATCCTTATTGCAATACTCTGTTTGTTACGAACTTAATATTTCGAGATGCATGTTGCATAACAGTCTTGAGGCAGATTACTAGTTGTAGATGTAGTTGGTTAACAATCTACATATCACATACGTAATCCCTATAAAATAATATACCATGAATGGTTATAGTCATAAATATAAATATTGCAATTTAATCACTGCCCAACTGTAATTTTTCACCCACATCACATTTATCTGCTTTCAGAGATGACACTAGTAAACCTATGACCCCCGAGGTCTATCTTCCATAAATGAAAACATGTACAAAATATTATTATTTGCTGTACCGTTTTATTTTATTCTATCCAACTATCAATTCCTATCAAACCGTGCAATTTACCCTTGCGACTAGTAGGAGAATAAACTTGAAAGCCTTCTTAAAACGTTGGGGGGCAAGAGTGTGTTGTGTTTTGTGCGCAAGTACTTATGACTTTGTTTACTAAAAGAACTCATATTGGTTCAATAAATATTGGTTCTCAAATTAATGGAAAATACTTATTGTTATATTAATTCACACCTACACTTGGGGGTTACCCAACCACTTTTACGAGATAACAACCAGTATGACACAACATGACCTGGCCCACGCTTAAACGTGCCTCGCCTCAAGGCCCAACCACAACACATGAGGTAAACATGCCGAACCATGCGACTCGGCCTGCCACGTGTGCCACCGGCCAACGTGTTTTTGAACCAATTTGGTTCGTTTTGAGGCTTTTGGGTTGGCATTTCCTAAACGGCGCCCGTAGCGCCCGTTTTAGGCTAACTGGTACACGGTGCACACCCCTTTCAACCCGCTGGGCCGGCCCATCTCCTTTTATCTAAGGATTAAAAAAAGATGTCCCGGCAAAGGATCGAACCAGCGACATCCCAGTAGAGCAAAACATCGCTAACCATCACGCCAACTCGCTCATATGTGAACTACCATCTTTTTCCTCTATTTCTTATCTATTCATTCCTCTTTTCCTTTTTCCTTTTTTGTTTTTTGTTTTTCCTTTTTTTTTGTTCTTCCTAGTTTGATGTTTTTGCTTGAAATTCGTGATTTTTTTCTTAAAAATCAATGACTTTTTTCAAATTCGATGAACTCTTTTCCAAATTAGATATACTTTTATCCAAATCTGATGAACTTTTTTCAAATTCGATGAACTTTTTTCAAATTTGATGAACTTTTTTCAAATTCGATGACCTTTTTCCAAATCCGATAATTTTTTTTCAAATTCGATGAACTCTTCTCCAAATTCGATGAACTTTTTTCAAATTTGATGAACTTTTTTCAAATCCGATGAATTTTTTTTCCAAATTTGATGAACTTTTTTCAAATTTGATGAACTTTCCTTGAAAAATTATTAACATTTTTTCAATTTCGATGAACATTTTTCAAATTTGATGAACTTTTTTTCAAATTCGTTGAACTATTTTTCAAGTTTGATGAACATTAAATGAAAATGCATTATTTTTTTGATTTTGATGAACATTTTTCAAAACCAATAAAAGTTTTTTCAAATTTGATGAACCTTTTTTGAAAATCGATGAACTTTTTCAGGTTTGTGTAATTTTCCTCCAAAATGAAGAACAATTTTCAAAATC